>NC_139347.1:139429556-139489556 GCF_055883805.1 Amblyomma maculatum
TGTGACAGTAGCTGCCAGTGCGAGGCGTGCGGCTCCGCTGAGTCGCCGATATGGTAGCCTTTCCTACTGGCCTCCAATTTCGGTTATCGATGACGCAGATAAGCGATATAATTTCTGCTATTAATATTAATGTTGGAGGAACGGCTCAGCTCTCACAAGCAGAAGGAATGCAGGGAAGGTGAACGGTAGGAGAGCAAAGTTCGAAAAGTAACACTAGTCCGAATGACTATTAAGGGCGGAGGGTTGTGAGGTACATTCATTAGGTGAGTCGTTGGCGGTACACAGTGCTTTGCTAGAGCAGGCTCGCCTACATAGCGGAATTACACGAAACGAAGTTTGCTATAGCCCGAAGCAGCACATTCAACTTTGGCTTCAAGAGTGCCGAGAATTCGTCGTCCGGTTCACAGCGGTCCAGGGTATCCTGAACAGCTGCGGAAAGCACGACGGCTGATCGAAACGACATAATCGCGCCACAGCGTTCAATTATACTTGAACCTGATGTGGTCGATGTGTACGGGCGATCGTCGAAATTGGCTGTGCGACACGTGTGTCGTGTACACGATTTGTTCCAATATACCACCGCTTCAAACCGACCTTCACACGGGGATGGCTGGGAGCGGTCTGTAATTGCCAATTTAGCAACCTTGAGCGACGTGACCGCATTTTCTGACTGCGAATAAAAGAAATCGACAAAGCTTTTCTTTCTTTTTTTTTTTTTCATTTTCTTCTACCACTGCGCTGTTACGCAATCCATTTCCTGCTGCCTTCTCTCGCCCAGTCTTGCCCAGGGAAACGAAAAGAATCAAATGAATATTTTTCTTGAATTAAAACGACGAAGGAGAAATTATTAACAGTTTTATATTTTTAAGCCCTAACGTTACACAGACTTAACTTGACATCCTAACCATAGTTATAAATTTCAAAAAATAAATAAAAAGAACAGCTAAGAAATGGAATTTGATTATGTATTACTTGACAGGAGTAATCAAAGAGCGCTAAGTTATACATGCAATGGCTTACGCATAATTATAAATTATATAGCATTATATAGCATAATTATATATCTACTATCATAACCAGATACTTAAGTCACGTTTCATTACACCAGCGTCCTATATCTGCCCACGTGTGGATCATCGTTTCAAAGTTCATGTACCATCGCAGCGCACTGTCACCTACTCATATTCATTCCTGCCAAGGACCTGTCACGACTGGAACCACCTGCCTGCGTCTTTAGTTGCTATCACCGACACCGATCATTTTCGCAAAGCACTAACAAATATTTCAGAAAGTGAGTTTATTCCTATATGACAACTTTCTTTTTTTTTTTTTTTTTTAGGTTTTGTTCCTTACTTCCTTTTCTTTCGCATACTGTAAGCTATATGTTTTTGTTTATCTATTTTGTTCAGTTGCCATATTACTCATTTGTCTCTATTTTGCCGATGCAATTATGTTCTTCATCTTGTTTGTATTTCATTTATATAATGATGTGCAAAAGCCCCTCCCCTCTATAACGCTTCTTGTAAGCCCTGAGGGTACAACTAAATAAATAAATTGTAGTGAACTACACGAGGATATACGAAGACGAGGATTAAGTAGGTGAGAATATCACGAAGACGAGGATAAGGACGACGAAGTGCCGCTGCGCTGCTCGTGCTCGCTTGTGGAGACTGAGACTGGCTGTGTTCTTGTGTGGTTCGCCGTGAAACTTCGACAGGGCTATTATCCCTGTTAAAGCACAGTAAAAACCCCCTTTCACTTGGTGGAGGTGAGCATTTCCTGCCGCCCTGGAGCTCCGCAGCCGCACACTCCCGACACAAGCAATGACCGACGCTACTACCCCCAGTCCAACCGGCCCCTCATCCGCGGTGTTCTGCGCTGGAGCTTTGCGCCAGCGTGATCCTCCAATCTTCAGCGGAACCGGCGACCATGACGTGGAAGACTGGCTGGCCTCATATGAGCGGGTCAGTATTCACAACCACTGGGACGACAACCAAAAACTCAATAACGTCATTTTCTACCTAACGGACGTTGCAAACCTATGGTTCCGCAACCACGAGGCCGATATCACATCGTGGTCTACTTTCAAAGCTAGTTTTGCCGATATTTTCGGCCGGCCTGCAGTGCGCAAATTGCGCGCTGAGCAACGCCTGCGCGGCCGTGCACAGCTCCCTGGTGAGAATTTTACCAGCTATATTGAAGATGTCGTAGACCTCTGCAAGCGCGTGGACGCTTCAATGTCAGAGAGCACCAAGATAGATCACATTATGCAAGGCATTGATGATGACGCGTTCCAGATGCTTCTGGCTAAAAATCCAGCCACCGTCGTCGACGTTATCAACGCATGCCACAACTTTGATGAATTACGCAAGCGCCGTAACATCACTCGCTCTTCGCTCTCAAACCCCGCGCCGCTTGCAGCTTTAACACCTGAAGCAGACCAGTCCACCTTGCTGCCACAAATACAGCAGTTCGTACGAGAAGAAGTTGCCCGTCAACTATCCCTCGTTCGCCAACGCCCTGACGCTCCCACTCCTTTAGTGCCAAAGCTGCAGCAAGTCATCCGCCAACAAGTTGCGGAAGCACTCCCCACGCTTCCTGAAGCTCCTTCTGTTGCTCCTTTGACATACGTCGAAGCACCAGTCCAGTATAGTCAACCTGCTGTTCCAGCCCCTTTGACCTACGCGGCTGTGGCTGCGCGGCCACCGCCTGAGCCGTCACAACCCATGCAGCCTGTTCTACGCCTTGCACCGCTTTCTCAAACGGCCCCGCTTCATCCGCCCACTGCGCGCTATTACAACCCTTGGCGTACTTCGGACAATCGTCCTATTTGCTACTACTGTGGTTTCGCTGGACATGTGGCCCGCCGATGTCGTCGTCGCATGGCCGAGCCTGCGTCTTCTGATTACTCGCCACCGCTGCTTCGTTCTGCCCACTCTCCGCCTGCGTATGCCCCAGAACAGCGTTCATATACAACGCGTCGTTCTCCTTCTCCGCGTCGCCGGTCACTGTCACCAATGCGCCGGCGACCACCACCTGCTGACGAGGGAAACTAAGCTCCGCGGTTCCTGAGGCAAGAACTGCGTACTCTGCGAAAAGCTCAAGGCCTCATATTCCACCCACGAACATTATAATGATTTCTATCGATGGTCTGTCCGTATATGCGCTGGTCGATACGGGTGCTGCAGTGTCAGTGATTCATGAGCAACTCTGCCGACGATTACCAAAAGTTACGACGTCATTTAACGGTTTGTCACTCCGCACTGCCAGTGAAGAGAGGATTGCACCTTTAGCAGCATGTACAGCGCGTGTCGTCATTGAAGGTATTTTGTACAGTGTCGAGTTCGTAGTTTTGTCATCTTGTTCTCACGACGTTATCCTCGGATGGGACTTCTTGTCTAAAAATAACGCCGTGATCGATTGCGCCCGAGCTGAAGTAGAATTTTCTGCACTGTGCGACGCACTGCCCGACGACAACCGTTCAGTGTGTCCTCAAAAGCTGACCATCGCTGAAGAAGTCGACGTAGCACCAGAGGCTTGTGCCCTTGTGCCTCTTTCGTGTCCTGCCGCGTCAGACGTTAGTGTTTTATTTACACCGTCTGCATCCTTCATCCACCGCAAGCACCTGCCGCTGCCATCTGCTGTTCTCGATGTTCACGGTGGCTTCACGAAGCTACTCATCTACAATCCGTCCCCACGCCCGATTACTCTGCTACGTGGGGAATCTCCCGGTTCCATTCAACCAGCCCACCTTCTCTCTGACCTGGATGCCTCCGAGACCTACCGCAGTAACTACATTGATGCTCTGCAGTCCGATCCGACGCCTGATTCGTTGCCAGACGACTTCTTCCGAACCGCCATCGATGACGCTCTTCCTTCCACCTACCGGACTCAGCTCGTGGCCCTTTTACAGACATTTCGCTTTGCTTTCGACGCCGCCCACACACCTCTCGGCCGCACTTCAACAGTCGCGCATTACATTCAGACCGGCTCTAACTCGCCTTTTCGACAGCGCCCCTATCGTGTGTCAGCGGCAGAGCGTCGCGTGATCAATGAACAAGTTGAGGACATGCTACAACGTGGTGTAATTCGTCCATCACAAAGCCCCTGGTCCTCACCAGTGGTGCTAGTGAAAAAGAAAGATGGCTCGTTTCGCTTTTGTATTGATTACCGGCGCCTCAACAAAATTACCCACAAGGACAATTACCCCCTTCCGCGTATAGACGACGCTCTTGATTGCCTCCAAGGTGCCGAGTACTTTTCATCTCTTGATTTACGTTCAGGTTACTGGCAAGTACCAATGGCCGCCTGTGACAGAGAGAAGACCGCATTTGTGACGCCGGATGGCCTCTATGAATTTAATGTGACGCCCTTCGGTCTGTGCAATGCGCCCGCCACATTCGAGAGGATGATGGATAACATCTTGCGGAAGTTCAAGTGGCACATCTGCCTCTGCTACTTGGACGACATTGTTGTCTTTTCCACCGACTTCGCTACGCCCCTAGAGCGCTTGCGGCAAGTTTTGGTTTGCCTTACTGACGCCGGCCTGCAGCTGAATCTCAAGAAGTGTCACTTCGGTGCCAGGGAGTTGACTATTTTGGGGCACATCGTCTCTAAGGAAGGTGTTCGCCCTGATCCGGCCAAGCTGCGCGCAGTGGCGGAGTTTCCTAAGCCGGTTTCTCTCAAGCAACTTCAAAGCTTCATAGGTCTATGCTCCTATTTTCGGCGCTTCGTGCAGAATTTTGCTTCGATAATTGCACCCCTGACGAAACTACTCGGAGGAAACAGTGACTTAACTGCGTGGTCGGTCGAGTGCGACGAAGCGTTCAACGCATTGCGCCGTCTTTTGACTTCGCCACCAATCCTTCGCCACTACGACCCGACAGCACCCACCGAGGTCCATACTGATGCGAGTGGCGTTGGCCTCGGAGCTGTCTTGGCACAACGGAAAAACGGTTTTCACGAATACGTCGTCGCGTACGCGAGTCGTATCCTCTCTAAAGCTGAACGCAACTACTCAGTTACAGAAAAGGAGTGTTTGGCAATTGTGTGGGCATTAACAAAATTCCGACCCTACCTTTACGGTCGCCAGTTTGACGTCGTCACGGACCACCACGCGTTATGTTGGCTGTCCTCTCTTAAAGACCCGTCCGGCCGCCTCGCACGATGGGCTCTCCGCCTACAGGAATTTGACATCCGCGTTATATATCGCTGTGGCCGTAAACACATGGACGCCGACGCACTACCTCGTTCTCCCGTCTCCAACGAACCTGCTTGCTCTACGGCGGCTGATCCCGTCCTCTCCTCTCTAACCATCGCTGACATGCCTGCGGAGCAGCGAAAAGACCCGTGGCTCGCATCTCTTATCGAGATCGTGTCCGCTTCTCCTAACGCTGCTGCGCCTTCTCGGGCTTTACGCCGTCAAGCACCACACTTTGCCCTACGAGACGGTCTTCTCTACCGCCGCAATTATATGACTGATGGTCGACGGTGGCTTCTCGTCATTCCCCGCCATTTACGACATGAAATTTGCACCTCTTTCCATGCCGACCCTCAGTGTGCCCATCCTGGTGTAGTGAAGACGTTTCAAAGGATCTCTCAACGCTACTATTGGCGCGGCATGTACGGGTATATTCGCAAATACGTCCGCTCCTGCATCGCCTGTCAGCGCCGAAAGTCATCCACACCTCGTGCTTCTGGCCCCTTACAACCACTTCCATGCCCGGCGCGCCCTTTTGACCGCATTGGCGTTGACCTTTACGGGCCACTTCCCTGCACGGTTTCTGGGAACCGGTGGATTATCGTCGGCATCGACCACCTCACCCGGTATGCCGAGACCGCCGCTTTACCCGCCGCTACTGCCCGTGAAGTTGCCCTGTTCTTGCTACATTATTTTGTTCTTCGCCACGGCGCGCCGCGAGAGCTGCTGAGTGACCGAGGACGCGTCTTCCTTTCCAACGTCGTTGAATCTCTACTAGCCGAATGTCGCATCATACACCGGACCACAACAGCCTACCACCCTCAAACAAACGGGTTGACTGAGCGCTTCAATCGCACTCTCGGAAATATGCTGACGATGTACGTTGCCGCCGATCAGACTAACTGGGACGCTGTCCTTCCTTTCGTGACATACGCTTATAACACCGCCACGCAGTCAACTACTGGATTTAGCCCTTTCTTCCTCCTTTATGGGCGTGAGGCGTCGTCCACGATGGACACTATTTTACTATATCGTCCCGACTCCTCCGAGTGTACTCTCCTTTCAGACGTTGCCAAACATGCGGAGGAATGTCGCCAGTTGGCCCGGTGTTTTACATCGGAATCTCAAGGCCGCCAAAAGCATCACCGCGACAAAGATCAGACGCCACACGTTTTTCCTGCAGGATCCCTTGTTTGGCTTTGGGTTCCCGGCACCCCACCGGGATTGTCATCAAAATTTCGAACCGAGTATCACGGCCCCTACCGCATTGTCCGTCAAACCTCCCCTGTGAATTACATCGTGGAGCCACTCACTACCTCTTCGGACATGCGTCATCGCGGCCGCGAAACTGTGCACGTGAGCCGCCTCAAAACCTACTACGATCCGCTCCTCTTGCCCTCACCATAGGTCGCCAGGATGGCTCCTCCTCGCTCCGGGGGAAATTGTAGTGAACTACACGAGGATATACGAAGACGAGGATTAAGTAGGTGAGAATATCACGAAGACGAGGATAAGGACGACGAAGTGCCGCTGCGCTGCTCGTGCTCGCTTGTGGAGACTGAGACTGGCTGTGTTCTTGTGTGGTTCGCCGTGAAACTTCGACAGGGCTATTATCCCTGCTAAAGAACAGTAAAAACCCCCTTTCAAAATAAATAAATAAATAAATTATTAATTAATTAATTTTGTATACTCCTTTGTGGGTTTTTAATGTCCCAAAGCGACTCAGGCTACGAGAGATGCCGTAGTGGAGGACTCCGGAGCAATTTCGACCACCTGGTGTTCTTTAACGTGCGCTGACATCGCACAGAACACGGGCGCCTCGCTTTTCGCCTCCATTGAAAAGCGGCCGCCTAGGCCGCGATTAGATCCCGCAATCCTTGAGAACAGCTGTCGAGCGCCCTAACCACTGCGCCTAGCAAGAGGATGGGCCTGTAACCTACCAAGGGGATGGACCAAATCTGTTAAATTCTGTCAGTACACGAGATTTGGTCCGTACCTGTGGATCGGGCTTTATGCTTGGCAGCTGAATTTGGGGAGTCGTGAGATCTATAACTCTGAAGAGGTGTCCGTGTTTCGACACAGGCTGAACGCGAAAAGCACTACACCTGCTTTCATCGGGAGCAGAAATCACAGGGAGTGATTGAAGCAACGACTGTATCGCAGTATTTTCATTCTCTCACCCAGCCTATACCTCACCGTGACGTCACAGCAAATGCTCGGATGCTGAACCCGGAACCGGGAAAGGTAAGAAAGGCTGAATTAAAACGAATAAGGGTTTAGTCCTGGTTACCCTCAAGATAGAGCGATACGTATGGTAGATATTTCCGGATTTACAAGCCGAGAGCACTTTATGACCACTTTACAACGTAAAGTCTATATTTAATGACAGTTTACAAAGTAGCTATGATTAATTAGCGCATGAAATAATGGAGTGAAACTTTATTTATAAATTTTTTTGTCGCGATAGGAGAGAACCACCTGGTGATTCGTGTAATGTCCTAGGTATCATTACCAAGCAGAAAGTGTTGGGACTCCTTTAAGTCATCACGTGTGGCCCGCGAAGTTCTCAAAGTACTAAAATCAATGCACACGAACGATGAGCCATTTTAAAATTGTGACAGGAGCTGCGTCTTTTCAAATATATTGCACTGATGCATAATATACAGGTAACTTTAACTTAAGTATGCTCGGCAACTTTGGTAGTCTCTTAGTTTATTTGCAGCAGATTTGTTACGTTGAATACTTTGTGAAGATGGTGCTTGTTGGTTTTTATTTTTTGTGCTTTGTTTTTTGTTGTTTCACTCAATCTCGACTTAATTTTTTGTAGGTGTTCGTGACCGCCATGCGCTTAGACCGTCAACTGTTGAAGATCAAGCCAGGCAGGTCACGTAACAAATTAACTACTAGCTGCTTCCGCGTCATTGGTCTTGGCTATGACTTCACACCTAGTACAATAAAGTAATCCAGTCCAGTGTTGCCAACTCGAAAAAAAAAAAGAACTCGCAACAGGGAGCCACCAAAACCCTTTAAGAACCGTTAAATTGAATATTTCCATCAAAACGCTAAATTAACGCAATTATTACGCAGGGAGCGAACTGAGTCAGTTCGAAGAAGAGTTCTTTGTCGGAAGTAACCCGGTAGTTTCCCACTTCATCCTAGAATGCAGACGGGCTCCTACTGTTTTTCCAGCTGACGATAGTTTCTTCCATCGCAGTTGTATGATAGCGATTTTTTTTTCTCGTGGAACACTCATGAACATCATGAACATGAACAACAGGGCATCTACGGGCTCGAAATGCACATAGGATGTTCATTTGCGTTCGAAATTTCAGTACCCGGTCTATATACTTGTGTACTGCAGTGACTCTTTCCTTAACTTTTGAACGCACTGGACAGGTAACACTCCGCCGGACCGCGTGCCCTACAACAGCAGACTCGATTATTGTAGTAAAAAAAAAAAACAACAACAACAACGCATAATTCAATTCGAGATGTATACTACATTAGACGTGTTTCAATATTCGACACCTTGAAGCATCAATGACGTGATGCTCTCACAGCGAAGTTATCTGGCAGAAAATAGACTAAAGAAAGATTGTGGGACCACCAAAAACCGCTAAAAATCCCGCTTCTCGCAAAACAACATTTTTGCAAAAACCAGCTAAATTTAGCGAGAAAATCGCTAACTCGGCAACACTGAATTTCAGTTCCAAGAGCCGCTGTCTTTGTGGCATGTGTGTGTTTGCGTGCCTGCTTACGTGTGTGTGTGTGTGTGTGTGTGTGTCCATCTCCAAATAAATAAATAAATAAATAAATAAATAAATAAATAAATAAATAAATAAATAAATAAATAAATAAATAAATAAATAAATAAATAAATAAATAAATAAATAAATAAATAAATAAATAAATAAATAAATAAAAGAAGCTATCCTATATATTTTATTTATTAAAAACTCAGCACTGGCGAAAATCAGAAGCGTACTACAGGAGACGAGCAAGGGCAGCTGCCATTGCCACAGCGGATAGGATAGTTAATGCAACCGAAGGAGTTCTGTGCAGGTCTGCACAACGACCCAAGCAATCAGGACGATATTCAGAGACGCGGAGGAGCTGGACAAACGGGCATTCCGCCAGTAATGAAGAAGAAAGCAAAATAAGTCCTGCGGGGATTTGCTAAGGGGGGGAAGCGTAGCATCACACAAGAGCAGATGTATAAAAGGATGGTGAGAGGGATTACGATAGAAAAACTGGACACCCTGTATTCGAAAGGCCTTATAATCTCAAGCGTCCCAGGATATTGATAGAAAGCTAAGAGTATCTTAATCAATTAGAAAGGGGAAGCAGGAAGCTACATACTGATCAGTGTCCGTCACCGAGAAGGTGACGGACACTGACGGACACTATATAACTGCCCACAGTATGACTAAGCACTGTAAATAGCTACTGCAGATTACGAGAAACCATATGCGTCAGTCGAAACCACAGCAGTCATACAGGCACTGCGGAAGCAGAGTGCATAAAAGCGAATGGTAAAACTAGTGGTAAACTTCTATTGCGACTACACATCCGCCATAATTCTCCATAAAGAAAGCAATAAAATCCCAATAAGCTACGATGTCAGGCAGTGGAAAAGTGTTATTCTGCGAGTGGTTGAAAAAAAAAAATAAAAATAAGGTGGGGTTTTATAGCCATTGATAATCATTCACCATAACAATTGCATAACTTCGTCTTCCTTCGGCATACATCTCCCACTGTTGTGCATTCTCATTTGCCTTTTACGATAATTATTTAAGATCCTACTCTCTTTAGACACTATTTCCTCTATCTATATTTTTATGTGTTGTGCTCCCAACCGAATGCTCGTTCACTTGCCTTTGCGTATTGTCAGTACTTCATTACGCCTTTCTTCTCGCGTGCGCTGTGTACAGATACTTTCAAGGCACTGCGTGTGTTTTTTCTTCGCATACGAATTGTAATCAGTTCATTACATTTTTGAGTATGTTATGCACTGCTCCCACTGTTATAGGGGAAGTAACCTTATCGGGCCAAATGGCCTTTTGTCTGGGTTTCCTCTTCTTGTTTTAGCTTTAAGATCACAAAATGATCTTCAACTGCCGCTAAAGATAACCGAAGGAACTTCCGCTCGGTCCTTTATGCTGCACGCATTCCCGACAAAAAGTACCACATTGCTGCATGGAGGAGGGAAAGCGCTTACTAGTGCTGCGCCCAAACAGACATAAGACCAAGAACAGGTAGACATGATGAAGAAAAGGTTGGCAAGTATCTCAAAAAGTTTGCACAGGAAGTGAACAGTGAAAGCTTGAACAACAACTGCAGCTTCCGATTTGTTTTAATTAAGTTTGACACCGTATTGTACCATTTAAACGTAGGTTTTGAAAAATCTGTGAATCCTCACACAAGAAAGAGAGAGAGAGAGAGATGCAGCGCATGCATTCAATATGTAATACCGCACCCTCTGAAATGTGAGCGGAATAAGTGAACAGTATCTCTTATTTTTTTTAAAGGAAAACTGACATTCATTCATTAAGAATGTGTTTAGCAATTAACTTCAAACGCAATTAAAAGTGAACCTAATAAACGTTATGTGCTGGCACAAAAATTGCAGAAAAAATGCAATAGTTGTTCAACCACTTGCTTGTGGAGACTATGTTGTTATCAACGACAGTATGGAGAGTATTTTATCAGCATTCGGGTTATGCAGTTTCCTATGCCATTGAAAGTGATGCCATGATAAGACTTATGCACCGAGAGGGGCTAGACATGAATAGTGTCATAATAACGAAAGATGCAATCGAAAAATATTGCTGTATGGCAGGGTTCCTGAAATGTTTCAAACAATTTGTTTAAAGGTTTCTATTTGGCATCTTTCTTTCCCTTACTGAAAATTTTTGGAATTCCGAATAGCTGTCATTCAGCTCATTGAAAAACCGCAGCAGCACCAATTCACACACCTCGCACGTCCTGTGAAACATGCGCTACAATATATATCTTATATGAAAACTTTTTGAAAACGATTGAATAAAGAATGTAAGTTAACGTGAGCTATAGTGTTCTCGTGTCGAATATTTTCTAAAATAAGTAACATGTATGAGAGATCTCAGTCGATATATTGTGCAGGACGTGCGAGGTGTGTGAATTGGTGCTTCTACGGGTTTTCAATGAGCTGATTATATTTATTCGCAATTTCAAAAATTATTTTTAGGAAGCGAAAGATACCAAATAGAAACCTTTAAAAGAACGGTTTGAAAAATTTCAGGAATTGTACGTCTGTACCTGTACATACAGACGTACGTACAGGTTGCGGGAGGCGCTGACGTATGTAGAGGTTGCGGGACGCGCTGCCTCCCGCAACCTTTGCGTGCAGCGCTGCCTCCCGCATCCTCCCGATAACTTCATTACTGTCTTCATTCTTCAGACCACAAAGCTTCCTTCATGACAGTCAAAGAATTGTTAGTGGAGTGTTTCTTGAAGAAATATGTGTGAAAGAAAAAAGTCTAATTTTACATGCATGTCTTGCTCGAAATCTTTGCCTCTGTCGAAAAGATGAAACAGCTGATCAGTTGCGCTCACACTTTGCATTAGGAAGTAACGTAATCGTCGGCAAATTTTTTCTTGTGATTTTTAAACAATTTCGTTTTAGTATTCCTCCCTGTGCGCCGTCTGTCCTTACGTCTCTTAAGAGAGCGCGAGAAAAGTTGCAAGGAAGGAAGCCGACAGAGGCAATTTCTTATACCCTGGCTACACTTAGCTGACAAATCGCTGGTGATTGCACATAAGAAGTTAGTGGGACTTCAACTGCATTTATCAATGTTGTAAAAAGTGAGGGGTTCAGGCGGATTTAAACCAACGTGTATCTGTGACTTGCAAAAAGAAAAAAAAAAACGCGTGTTTCTTCTGATATGCTGCCTATAATAATACGAGAACAGTGCTTCAATATAAAAGCAACGGCATTAGGAGCCCTTCTTTGCAGAAAACCTGGCATCAGAGGTATCCTGCTGATAAACGTCGGTTCAGTTTGTGCCGATAGTTTTTATAATAATTGCGGACAGTGATAGGATTGAATCATAAGGCAATAACATAAGGTTAACCATTCAAAATTTTTGTACTCAAGGACAAGATGGTATTTATAAATTGGTGGCCATCGAACTCGAAGGTGTCAGGTTTTAAGTTTCGTTAACTGCCGGGCAGCGGTGGCGTAGCGGTAGAACATCCGCCTCGCATGCAAGAGGACCGGGGTTCAAATCCCGGTGCCGCGCAATTCTCCACCGGATGAAAAAAAAAAAAAATCCGCGTGTTGATGGCATTGCATAAACAGGTTTGGGGTGCGACCTGGTGCCGGTGAACACCTCCGGCAACGCACTCCCTCACCAGAAAAGGAGTTGGCCACCCTGGTGCAGTAATTGGCCACTACCTCCTATGATAAGCTCCATAAAACCCCGGCCCTCAGTCACCAGCGGCTGCGGAACAACTGACCACGGCGGCGGTCAGACCTGTGACGCAGCAGGGGGTGCTAAGAAAGCCTGGCTCTGCTGGACAGGCCGCCATTGGAAACTGACCCTGGCAACATTTAATGCTAGAACCCTAGCTAGTGAAGCTAGTTTAGCAGTGCTGTTAGAGGAACTAGAGGGTATGAAATGGGATGTCATAGGGCTTAGTGAGGTTAGGAGGCCGAATGAGGCATATACTGTACTGAAGGATGGGCATGCACTGTGTTATCGAGGTTTACCAGAGAGGCGACAACTAGGAGTAGGTTTCCTTGTCAATAAGTATATAGCGGGTAATATAGATGAATTCTATAGTATTAATGAGAGGGTTGCTGGCATCGTATTTAGGCTTAATAAGCGGTATAAACTGAAGGTTGTACAGGCCTATGCACCTACATGTAGTTATGATGACCAGGCAGTTGAAAGCTTCTATGAAGATGTAGAATCGGCAATCCGAAAAGTAAAGACGCAGTATACTGTACTAATGGGCGACTTCAATGCCAAGGTAGGGAAAAAACAGGCAGGAGACAAGGCAGTAGGTAACTATGGCATTGGTTCTAGGAATAGCAGGGGGGAGTTACTAGTTGAGTTTGCAGAGCGCAATAACTTACGAATCATGAATACCTTCTTCAGCAAACGGAAGAACCGGAAATGGACATGGAAAAGTCCTAACGGAGAGACTAAAAATGAAATCGACTTCATAATGTGTTCAACCCCCGTCATTGTGCAGGATGTAGAGGTAATCGGGAAAGTGCGATGCAGTGACCACAGGATGGTGAGGTCCCGAATTAGCCTAAATCTGAAGAAGGACCGCAACAGATTAGTAAGAAAGAAACTCATCAACGAATTAGCGGTGAGGGGGAGGGCAGAAGAGTTCAGGATCTCGCTACAGAATAGGTATTCAGCTCTAACTGAGGATGGCGACATTACCCTAGAGACAAGGAACAATAATTTCAGAGATATCATTACTGAGTGCGCTGTAGAAGTAGGCGGTAGTATAGTTAGAGAGGATACCGGTAAGCTGTCTAAGGAGACGAAAGATTTGATTAAGAAACGCCAGAGTATGAAAGCTTCCAATCCAACAGACCAGATCGAATTGGCCGAGATATCAAAGCTAATCAATAAGCGCAAAGTGGCCGATATAAGGAAGTATAACATGGAGAAAATTGAGCATGCTGTAAAGAACGGGGGAAGCCTTAAAGCGGTAAAGAAGAAATTGGGCATAGGCAAAAACCAGATGTATGCGATAAGGGACAAGGCGGGCAACGTCATCACTAATATGGACAAGATAGTCAAAGTAGCCGAGGAGTTCTATACAGATCTCTACAGTAGCCAAAGTAGTCAGGACCGTAATGAGATTGGCGGTAGGGAAAAACAGTCAGACGTTCCACCAGTGACGAAGGACGAGGTCAAGAATGCACTAGAAACTATGAAAAGGGGGAAATCAGCTGGAGAGGATCAGATAACTACAGACTTGCTGAAGGACGGGGGGGGATATCGTGCTAGAAAAACTGGCCACCCTGTATACGCAGTGCCTGGTGTCATCGACGGTACCGGAACAATGGAAGAATGCAAACATTATCCTCATTCACAAGAAAGGGGACTCTAAGGACCTTAAAAATTACAGACCAATCAGCTTACTGTCTGTTACGTATAAGGTATTTACTAAGGTAATCGCTAATAGAATCAGGACAACCTTAGACTGCAATCAAGCAAAGGATCAAGCAGGGTTTCGGAAACGGTACTCTACTATCGATCATATCCATACCATCAATCAGGTGATAGAAAAATGCTCGGAATATAACCAGCCCTTATACATAGCATTCATTGATTACGAAAAAGCATTTGACTCAGTTGAAACCTCGGCGGTGATGCAGGCATTGCGAAATCAGGGGGTAAACGAGCCGTACGTGAAAGTGCTGGAAGATATATATAGTGGCTGCACAGCAACCGTAGTTCTGCATAAAGAAAGTAACAAAATTCCCATAAAGAAAGGTGTTAGGCAAGGAGACAAAATCTCCCCAGTACTATTCACAGCTTGTTTAGAGGAAGTATTCAGAGACTTGGAATGGGAGCAGTTAGGGATAAGGGTAGATGGAGAATACCTCAGTAATCTGCGATTTGCTGATGACATTGCCTTGCTAAGCAACTCGGGGGATGAACTGCAAATAATGATTGATGACCTAGACGAAAAAAGTAGAAAGGTAGGCTTGAAAATCAATATGCAGAAGACTAAGGTAATGTTCAACAGCCTCGGGAAGGAACAGCAGTTTACATTAGGTAGCGAAATACTGGAAGTAGTAGGCGAATATGTCTACTTAGGACAGGTAGTAACCGCAGATCCGGACCATGAAAAGGAAATAACAAGAAGAATAAGATTGGGATGGAGCGCATTTGGCAAGCACTCGCAGATTATGACTAGCAGCTTACCGGTATCGCTCAAGAGGAAAGTATACAACAGTTGCGTCTTGCCTGTACTCACCTATGGCGCTGAAACGTGGAGGCTAACCAAGAGAGTTCTACTTAAGTTGAGGACAACCCAGAGGGCTATGGAACGAAAAATGGTAGGGGTAACATTAAGAGATAGGAAGCGTGCAGAGTGGGTCAGAGAAAAAACTCAAGTTACCGACATTCTAGTGGAAATTAAGAAGAAGAAATGGACATGGGCAGGACATGTAGTGCGAAGAGAGGATAACCGATGGTCGCTGAGGGTAACAAACTGGATTCCAAGGGAAGGAAAGCGTAGCAGGGGGCGGCAGAAAGTTAGGTGGGCGGATGAGGTTAAGCAGTTCGCAGGGGTCAAGTGGATGCAGCTAGCACAGAACCGGGTTAAGTGGAGAAATATGGGAGAGGCCTTCGCCCTGCAGTGGGTATAATCAGGCTGATGATGATGATGATGATGATGAACTGCCGTGTGGCTGGACACACACACACACACACACACACACGCACGCACGCACACACACACACACACACACACACACACACACACACACACACACACACACACACACACACACACACACACACACACACACACACACACACACACACACACACACACACACACACACACACACACACACACACACACACACACACACACACACACACACACACACACACACACACACACACACACACACACACACATCTTTCGCCACGTCATAGAGTTGGCTTCATATAAAGCCAACATTTATATAAAGGCATCGGTAAGCATGTTAGGAAGATAGCGAGAGACCGGAAAGCGTGGCGTGATATGGTCCATAGGGTCACGAAGAGTCGGAAACGACTGAACGACTGAACTGAATTGAAGCATGTATCGCTAACGAAAGTAAGTTAACTTATTATTTATTTATGAGTACCTGAATGACCCAAATAAAAGGGTAACTGTAACATGGTTTACATTACATCAACGAACATACAAACGGCGGTTGTATTTGGTCATCAAGAAATGCTAATTGAAAACTTGGATTATCTTGGATTATTCTTAGGTAAGTTAATATCGCTCGTTATCTGTTTCTATAGCATCACTGTATTAAGGCATCTCTCTTCAAGGCACATGTTGAAAGGAACGCCGAAGAATGCAAATAAATGATAATTCTGGTAGCTCTGGTGACAATGGCGCTGATTTGGTAGCAAAGTTCAAAGTGCTCTCACCTGAGCGTAGTTGTGAAGTTGGAAACCTAATGCAACAGTTTTCAGGCCCCGAAGTGCGACACAGTTGCCGACAGGTAGCTAGCTGCGATGCCCACCCGCCCGTACTAAGCAGCACATGGGCCAAGACCGCTCAGAAGACAACGGAACAGTGCACCTACAACGCACCTGCGACCCCGTTCGGTGCTCGCTGCGCAACTCAGGCCACCGCTTTCTCAGTTTCCGGAAAAATCAGAGACAGCTGCGTGCGTGTGGCAGTGAAGAGAGCAAGAGAATAGGGGCGCGGAAATGTCCGCTGTGCTGTCGCCTGCATTGCCATGTTCGGCAGACTATAAAAGGCTGGGCTGTTCAGCATTTATTGTTCACGGTCACTCGGTGTCAGATGCGGCAGACGTTCGCATTGGGCGAACGTGAACGAAATTTGTTTTCCATTTCCGAACTCCATTTGATGTCAAGTTCATTTTGACACATTTCAGGCAGGACATGCTCCATGGGAAATGTGAAACGACGTAAAAGTAGCAGCTTGCCTCTGTTGTCTCGTTTCTTTCGGGTCGGCATGGTATGTATATATATATATATATATATATATATATATATATATATATATATATATGGCCTGGTCTGGTCTTGGGGTTTAACGTTCCAAAGCGACTCAGGCTGTGAGAGACGCCGTAGTGGAGGACTCACTATGTATGTATGTATGTATGTATGTATGTATGTATGTATGTATGTATGTATGTATGTATGTATGTATGCGTGTATGCGTGTATGTATGCGTGTATGTATGTATGTATGTATGTATGTATGTATGTATGTATGTATGTATGTATGTATGTATGTATGTATGTATGTATGTATGCGTGTGTGTATGTATGTATGTATGCGTGTATGTATGTATGTATGCGTGTATGTATGTATGTATGTATGTATGTATGTATGTATGTATGTATGTATGTATGTATGTATGTATGTATGTATGTATGTATGTATGTATGCGTGTATGTATGCGTGTATGTATGTATGTATGCGTGTATGTATGTATGTATGTATGTATGTATGTATATATGTATGTATGTATGTATGTATGTATGTATGTATGTATGTATGTATGTATGTATGTATGTATGTATGTATGTATGTATGTATGTATGTATGTATGTATGTATGTATGCGTGTATGTATGCGTGTATGTATGCGTGTATGTATGTATGTATGTATGTATGTATGTATGTATGTATGTATGTATGTATGTATGTATGTATGTATGTATGTATGTATGTATGTATGTATGTATGTATGTATGTGTGTATGTGTGTATGTATGTATGTGTGTATGCGTGTATGCGTGTATGTATGTATGTATGTATGTATGTATGTATGTATGTATGTATGTATGTATGTATGTATGTATGTATGTATGTATGTATGCGTGTATGTATGTATGTATGTATGTATCTATGTATGTATGTATGTATGTATGTATGTATGTATGTATGTATGTATGTATGTATGTATGTATGTATGTATGTATGCGTGTGTGTGTCAGACCAAATCATCCGAACAATCTTTGCAGGCCTCCACCAGCACATCGTTGTTCAGGCACCGCCTGCGAGAACTACCTGTGCCGAAGCTCTTGAAATTAATATTTCGACGTCCCTACTGTGGATAGGAAACGATAGGAGGTAGGAAGCGTGCAGAGTGGGTCAGAGAATTAACTCCAGTTAATGACATTCTGGTGGAAATAAAGAAGCAATGGGCATGGGCAGGGCACGTAGTGCGAAGAGAGGACAACCGATGGTCGCGAAGGGTAACAAATTGGATTCTAAGGGAAGGAAAGCGTAGCAGGGCCGGGCGAAATCTACGTGGGTAGATGAGGTTAGGAATTTTGTAGTGGTCAAGTCGATGGAGCTAGCACATTTTAATTTGAGCAGTATGGGAGACGCCTTCGTCCTTTATTGGGTATAATACGGCTTATGATGATGAGAATCATGATTTTGGTAGTGTACCAGTTTCCAGAAGAGTGATCTGAAGGCTGTTCTTTCCAGTAGCTTAAAACAGCTCAAGCAACTAAACGAAGCTTCGCCTGTCTAGTTAAAAACGCATGCCATCCACGTTTCTCTCTGACGCGACCACCCACATCAGCGTATACGTCGTTTTGACATGAGGGACCATTCAGACGAAACAGCAGAAGTTGTTAGAGAAAAGATGCTAGAGTTTGATATATCGGTATGAATATTTATGACTCTGCTTTTTCTTTACAATAAAGTCAGAAAGCGCGAATATAAAAACGCTACCCCTCACTTCGTGACGGCAGTAGAGCGGAATTACAATGTAGGAACTGCCATATAATGCAGAAAAAATGTAGAGGGCCAACTATCCTTGAACCAATTTCACGATTTCACGCCATTGGTCGCCGCCGCAGTCGCTAGTGCCATTTCAATCTTGGCTCCCTTCTGCACTGGTTAAGCTTCTCGGCAGCGCGATAGCCGTCTTGCTTCTCGTTATCCGATGATATTGGCTGCACCCTATCTGACACAGCTTCGACCTCTTTCTTAAGTGAAAATGGCTACCTCTACACCCCTGCGCTGCCTCTTTTTGTCATGCCTCCTGGCGGATTCGGTCGATACTATGCTCTAGGACATCGGCCGCACTCGCCTGAATGGAGTATCCAGGTTAAATGAGGGAGCGGTGCAGATGGAACTTCGTGAAGACGGCAATATTCAGTGTACAGCGCAAGAGTCTCTTGGTGAATTAAGACGGCTATGTTTACTGCACAGCGTGAAAATTCAAGGTAAACTGTTTGGATCCAGTTGCCTTTGAGGTTAGGCATGGGAGCAATAAAGCACGTGCTCTAAAAGAAAACCCAAGAGTATACGTAAGGCGATACATTGAGATCGAATACAAGAACAACAGTACTAACAACAATTTCTGTACAGTTACAACACAACCAATTATACTGTCACGTAGTGGTGACAAGGTCGACGACACAAATGAAGGGGTCGATTATTGCACTAAAGAAACCTTTATTTGGGCTGACCTGCGCCCGCAAAAGAACTAAGCAACTCGGCGGCGGCGATAGCAACAAACGTGTTGGTCGATCGTCGAACAAAGAATGCCCGTCACACTCGTCAACGCTCAATTTAAAGGCTGCACAGAACAATCTAGATAACGTCGCAAACAGCTACCAGCACGGGCTGGAACGTTGCGGAAAGACACCCGAGTGGCCGGAACCTTCGAGACAGATCTCGGTGCATCTTGCGCTACAACAAAACTGATAAAGGCGTGACTCGCGACATCGAGCATTAACAAACAAAGATTACGGAACTGATACGCGGTCCAGAATCAGAGTGATAAGCCTGTATGCCGGCGGCTGTTAAAAAAACAACAAATACTGTTTTGAAGGATTCGCGGCAATACAAAGTCGACTAACTCTATAAAAGCAGCACTAGTGGCATTAATAAGCGCGCCAGAAACATAAAGGAGAATAAGGATGTTCTATATTTAATGATCTTCTTGCTTTTAGGAGGACTTTAAGAGGATAATTCGGTTCAAGGGTAAACTATATTTGTTCCTTTATATATTTTAACGTTTTAATTTAAGTTTAAGACAGTCAATTTATTGTTAGAACGCGGCAATGCATTGGCGCTGGCCAAGCTACAGTCTATTGCTTGTCCCTATTGGTATCCACTGATGAGCCGAACTTTATATAAATTGTGCACATCAACATTCTGAACTTATCAAACAAAGGTTCACGTCAGGAAAGCGCATAAGAAGAGCGACGGTGCATCTAGTGCTACCTTATAGGTTGATTGCATTAATCATTCTTTTACTTTTCTCGATACACGGTTGCTTTTGACTTGCTCTGAACCTGTATAAACTCTACATCGTGACGGCGTGGAGTACAACTACCGATGACGACACTCGCAGAGCAGGATCCGACACAGGAAGCGTACTGTCGCATGAAGCGTGCGTGAAAGACAGGAACAAAACTTTAATTTCCTGAGAATTAAAACTGTCCCCTAGGTTAAACACAGCTTTCATGTGACGTAGCTGTCGGGAATCTGCTCTTATAACTCTTTTTATGTCATTTGAGTCGACAGACAACCGCTAATATACTTCACAAGTTCACCTGCCTTAGAATCCAGCGCGTTAATATTGCGTGCAGAGGAATTGCAAGTAGGCATGCTCTCTGAATCAAGTAATTGTAACGTACGATTCATGCGGATTTGACATGTTGGCAGTTGCAGCTGATGTAGCACTGAAGTCTGGCAGCCCGTGGCCATGTAGGCGAAAAAATACAGCTTTTCTTAAATATTGCCACGCTCTGTTCTTGCTGCCACCTTTCACGGCGCAGTATAGCTACCACTCTCAAGGAAAAACTTTGTCGGCAAGGCCGCTTTCGCTGTTATTTATATTCCTGAATCACTGGAGCTGACAAACACGAGAAGACCAAGTCACCCCCCCCCCCCCCCATATATTGTTGTGGGACGCCGTAACTCCGTAACTGTAAGCGCCGTAACAATATATATATATATATATATATATATATATATATATATACCGCGAGAATAATCTGGACAAAGGTATACAAAACAGAGGCTAAATATTCATGAAATATTCTGCAATTACGGCTTTCCGACTTCAAGAAACCTTGCAATTGAGAAAAATAAGTTTTTAGCAGTAAGCGGAAATGCCCCTTGTAGGCTTCACGACTTTCTCTGAAGAGCAGAAGACGAGATACGATTGCAACACCCTTTCTTTACCATCAGAGATACCAAAGCTCTCAACACAAAATTTTGCTGGGCGCCACCATGATGAGTGAATAGTGACGCCTAAATCATGGTTTGGTAGTCCGCGGTGCACTGATGGTGCAGATAGAATTCATGTGCTATCGGGACCCCTTTAACAAGCGAAAGGAAACCAAAGCACGTAGTTTTCTTGTCACGCATCACACCTGTGGATGTGAAAGCTGGACTTGAGTTCTCTCACGTTTGCTAAGGAAATAAGAAAACTATTAGTTCCGTATTATAAGTGTCACCTAGCTCACAATGCCTTGAGTGCAGTATATTTTTTAGCTTGGTTATTTACTCTGCACAGTCCAACACTACTTTTCCACCAATCCTCAAGTCTTTGTGTACTACATGAATCTCACTTTTATTTCGAATGAACGAGCCGAAGAGTCGCGAACGTTTTTTCGATGCAGGGAGTTTTGACTTGGTGGTTGATGGCATTATTTTCTCCCTTTCTGCGTAAGCGTACGCATCAACGTATTAGCATAACCCCTTTAGGCACTCATAAGGAAATGAGCTTTGTGTATAGGCATTTACCAGAAGGATGCAAAAGGAGGTCAGTACGAATGCGGTATAATGAAAGCGTGAAAAGCGGCAATCTCTTTCATTAGACGAAAAGTCCAGGAATGGGATTAAACTGAATGAAAAGGGATGCCGCCGAAATGAAAGGACCACGAAATAATTCCGCCCGCGTGCAATACGGAGAAACCTAGGTCTGTTTTAAGTCGAAGTTTCAGCTGCCGTTTATCCAATGACGGTTGACTATTTTCAGAGCTGGGCGTGTTTACAATCCTCTATGTTTTCGGAGGAAACGAATTTCGCTCTGTCGACGCTCGCCCTGGTTGATGCGACAGGCCTGTAATTTCCTTTTGCAAGATTGTGGCTGCAGGTTTTTACGGCTATTTGTGGCGTACATCGCTGGCGTTGTATGTGATTTCTCTGAATGCGGAACAAGCTGGCCACTTTCTGGCAGCGAGTCACGCGTGCAAAGGAGGAGGGTTATATATACGAGGGCCCGTATTGGGTCGCCGGGTGCTCATCATCCGCCGTGTGCATGACGGTAATTACGGGCCGTGCCAATCATGCGAGCGCCAAGAAGCGCCCCCACTTCCTGCCTGTGACGGGCGAGACGCGGAGCCGACGCACGCCGGCTTAAACTTATGACGCGTAACGAAAGGAACCAGTCGCCGTGACGTTGTAACGGGAAATGTTATCCTCCGGAAGTGGAATCCTTCCAAGACAGCACTGCAGACGAGAGCCTGCGGTGATTTGCCTTTGCGGAGCAGGACAAGTTTACGTCGGTCTCGGTGGACATGCACGATTAGCCATCGACGCAACCGGTAGACGTAGGCGGTAGGATAGTTAGAGGGGATACCGGTAAGCTGTCTAAGGAGACGAAAGATTTGATTAAGAAAAGCCAGAGTATGAAAGCTTCCAATCCAACAGACCAGATCGAATTGGCCGAGATATCAAAGCTAATCAATAAGCGCAAGGTGGCCGATATAAGGAAGTATAACATGAGAAAATTGAGCATGCTGTAAAGAACGGGGGCAGCCTTAAAGCGGTAAAGAAGAAATTGGGCATAGGCAAAAACCAGATGTATACGATAAGGGACAAGGCGGGCAACGTCATCACTAATATGGACGAGATAGTCAAAGTAGCCGAGGAGTTCTATACAGATCTCTACAGTAGCCAAAGTAGTCAAGACCGTAATGAGATTGGCGGTAGGGAAAAACAGTCAGACGTTCCACCAGTGACGAAGGACGAGGACAAGAAAGCACTAGAAACTATGAAAAGGGGAAAATCAGCTGGAGAGGATCAGATAACTACCGATTTGCTGAAGGACGGGGGGGGGGGGGGGGGGATATCGTGCTAGAAAAGCTGGCCATCCTGTATATACGCAGTGCCTGGTGTCATCGACGGTACCGGAACCATGGAAGAATGCAAACATTATCCTCATTCACAAGAAAGGGGACTCTAAGGACCTTAAAAATTACGGACCAATCAGCTTACTGTCTGTTACGTATAAGGTATTTACTAAGGTAATCGCTAATAGAATCAGGACAACCTTAGACTGCAATCAAGCAACGGATCAAGCAGGGTTTCGGAAACAGTACTCTACTATCGATCATATCCATACCAGCAATTAGGTGATAGAGAGATGCTCGGAATATAATCAGCCCTTATACATAGCATTCATTGATTATGAAAAAGCATTTGACTCAGTTGAAACCTCGGCGGTGATGCAGGCATTGCGAATTCAGGGGGTAGACAAGCCGTACGTGAAAGTGCTGGAAGATATATATAGTGGCTGCGCAGCAACCATAGTTCTGCATAAAGAAAGTAACAAAATTCCCATAAAGAAAAATGTTAGGCAAGGAGACACAATCTCCCCAGTACTATTCACAGCTTGTTTAGAGGAAGTATTCAGAGACTTGGAATGGGAGCAGTTAGGGATAAGGGTAGATGGAGAATACCTCAGTAATCTGCGATTTGCTGATGACATTGCCTTGCTAAGCAACTCGGGGGATGAACTGCAAATAATGATTGATGACCTAGACAGGAAAAGTAGAAAGGTAGGCTTGAAAATCAATATGCAGAAGACTAAGGTAATGTTCAACAGCCTCGGGAAGGAACAGCAGTTTACATTAGGTAGCGAAGTACTTGAAGTAGTAGGCGAATATGTCTACTTAGGACAGGTAGTAACCGCAGATCCGGACCATGAAAAGGAAATAACAAGAAGAATAAGATTGGGATGGAGCGCATTTGGCAAGTACTCGCAGATTATGACTAGCAGCTTACCGGTATCGCTCAAGAGGAAAGTATACAACAGTTGCATCTTGCCTGTACTCACCTATGGGGCTGAAACGTGGAGGCTAACCGAGAGAGTTCTACTTAAGTTGAGGGCAACCCAGACGGCTATGGAACGAAAAATGGTAGTGGTAACATTAAGAGATAGAAATCGTGCACAGTGGGTCAGAGAAATAACTCAAGTTACAACATTCTAGTGGAAATTAAGAAGAAGAAATGGACATGGGCAGGGCATGTAGTGCGAAGAGAGGATAACCGATGGTCGCTGAGGGTAACAAACTGGATTCCAAGGGAAGGAAAGCGTAGCAGGGGGCGGCAGAAAGTTAGGTGGGCGGATGAGATTAAGAAGTTCGCAGGGGTAAAGTGGATGCAGCTAGCACAGAACCGGGTTAAGTGGAGAAATGTGGGAGAGGCCTTCGCCCTGCAGTGGGTATAATCAGGCTGATGATGATGATGATGAACCGTGCCGTGCTTTCCTGGGTACTTCTCAGCGGTAAAAAGTGAACGCTGCTGAACTGAAGGAAAATATGGCAATGAAAAGTTGTAGTAGTTTTGCTTATTCTGTAGCCATTTAGTGTGTATACCCGCCAGTCCTCATCTCGTCTCGGTGGCCCGCGGTTGCCATCGTGACATTCGCCTGCGCCGAAGCACCTTGGGCGTCACAGAGGAAATGACGAGGGAGATGGTAGCACTATATTAAGGCGAAAGCCTTTGTGGCTCATACTGTCGTGGACAAAATAGGTCCTGCTTTTGCAGGGGCTCTGATTGACCGAGGCGAGATGACGTCATAGAGGTCTCGACCAATCACAGAGCACCACCACAGTATGCGCGAATGCCTGCCTTATATGGCCATATGCCAATCAATGATCCACATGCCAATCAATAAATAATGGCTATTTATCAATGATATGGCGAATTCCTAAATAATGACTGAATAATTAGATAACGAATTAATAATAAATAATGATCGTGACTGCATCATTAGTCAATTAATATTTAATTTAAACTAACTACTGACTAATTATAAATTATTTTTGACTGATGTTCAAAGCGTAAATAATTACTCATTAATTTATTTATTGACTAACTAATGCTCTAAAATTAGACGTTTCTAGGCTTTGTGTAGACAATGCTAGGAACATTCTCGAAACTCGTCACCACTTGACAGAATGTGAAACAGTAGTCGCTCACCTTACTCGCAGCATTCATCGCTAAATGCGCAACTGTTGCGTAGCAGAATGCGGCATTCAGGATTTCGCCTTTCACTACTTTAGTGGCTAAAGTCCCTCATAAGTTTTGACTAGAATCTATCATGTACATTATAGTGGTGCTTTGGTTGAACGAGCTGGCGAGAATAATTAGTAGACATGGCAGTGGGAGCCCTTCATTGAACTTCAGGGGCTTTAGTGGTAGGATGAGTGAAACGCCGTGTAGTCATGAGTTTCACATGATGTCACACTACCGGTGAAGTAATTTGCAGCTGGCGCGATACTCAGTGCACATTTGTTACTTGGCCTGAAACATTTTTTGGCCTGAAAGTTGTGCCACCTCTGAATTGCAATTTGCTCGGTATTGCTAGAAAAGCAGGAACAGCAGGCAGGACGTGTAGAGAGGGGAAAAAGAACGCAGTGCCGACATTCACGGGAAGGTTCGTAGGTCAATACCATGTTGTTGATGTCTTCCTTTTGGCCCTGCTCACGTGAAATCTCTTCTTTTTCATCTTGTGCAACAGCCTGCACGAGCATATTGTCCTTAATTAGGAGAGCTACCAATTTTTGGGTTTGTGCCTTCTTTGTTTCAAACGCTGTGTATTGCTCCGGGACACAGGATGCGCGCTCTAGGATTCATATATGCGCGGTAAATAATCTATTACTGGGTTATTAATATTGAGCAATTTAAGTTTCTCATCACATGGAGCTGCTGTGATGTCACAAACTGGGAAGAGCAGCCAACTTGCGTGGTCACGTGGGTCCCAAAAAGTCGTAGCACATCGCCTGTTCCTGCTGTGCCGTCTGCTCAGGTACACATTGTGTGCGTTGAAAGTCGGCCATTGCATGGGTTGGCGCATACATATGCTGAGGGAAGCGAGCGAGGACGGCACCGTGTTCTCCAACGAGCGGTTCGCTCGGTCCGATGTCAGCCCTTGTGTTTAGCTTCGCCACACGACGCGATCCCCCATTCTTGGCGGACGTCCGTGTCGGTCGGTGGCCTGCAGACCCGTCTGTTGGCCGATCCTTTTTTTTTTTTTCACTTTTCAACGGTGCGGTGTGATTCGACAACTGCTGCCGGGCACCGGCAGCATTCATCGGCAGACCAGGGCCCGTATTCCGAGTTTGTGTCGTTATCGAAAGTGTCGCTATCTCCCCGACCTCGAGTCATCTGACTGGTCGAAACGCCGGAACTAGGTGTTGCCATTACGTAACCGGAAAAGGGGCAACATCACGCTCTGGCGTTTGCACCAATCAGATGACTCGAGGTCACGTGAGATAGCGACACTTCGATACCGGCGTAAACTCGAAATACGGGCACAGGTCGCGCTGCCCGACTGTGGCACTTTCTGTTCATTCTGTGCGCCTCCCAGGATGTTGTAAGAATCGACGATTTCAGATCCCTGCCGTTAAATATATACTGGATGATCACCTGCCTTCGTTAAAACTTCCGAACTATATCTGCACAATCGCTGATTGATTGACCGATAAGCTTTATTGGGGGAAAAGTGGGGGTTAGGGGTAGTGGGTTTGAAGAGAGCAATGGTCGGCAGTCCTCTGCCGGTTGGTCTCAGCAGCGGCTCTGCATGGCCCTCGCTGCACCAGCATGAGCTTATGCTACGCGTCCCAGTCGGCTAGAAGGTCCTCCCACAACTCAAGACTAGGGATATGAAATCCGTGTACTTTCTCGACACGGAAGAGGCTGGCTTCAGCTACAAATCCCATCGTTCTTCGCGCTGAGTGTCGAAGTGCGAACACATGAAATGTAGTCTTGTTTCGCTTATTTGTAATTCGAATAATCTACAAAGAGAACCTAGTAAGGTCGTAGTATCGTTGGCGGTAAGGCTTCGCTTGGGTGCCGATGCTGATGCCGCGGCTGACCGACTGACGATGCCGCGGCTGACCGATGCCGTGCGTCGCGGCGCTGTTCACACTGTCACGCCACTGTGCTGTGACGCCACTGGTATTCACTCATATCGTTCCTAGCTTCATGCGTAGTTTTTCACATACGGAAATGACTGGCAGCCTTCCCACTTGGATCTGATATTTCTGTGGCGTATCACTCCTAAAGAAAGGTCGTACTACTTACTAAGGCAAATCTAGTAAGTAATTGTCACATATGTTGCTATGTTCTTAGTAACTGCCGGTACTAATGGTAGTAGTCGTTACTATAGGTCTAAGAGCTAGTATCTCTAAATAACCTGTCCGGGGAAGCCTAGTACTTACTAATTACTAGCTTTTGACCTGCCATCATCTCAAGCAACGCAAAATGGCGATGAAACATTGCCTGAATGCCTTCAGATGGCGCTCCGTAACGTTCCCTATGTTGCTAATGCCACTTTCCACTTTTGAAGCGAAAGCTTCATTACGCCAGCTTTTTGAGCGGTCAGCGTCAAGGAGGTTTTACCTTCGAATGACCTTGACAGATACTCCGCTTTTCCTTTCTTATGAACTAATTTATGGTTTGGTTTGTGGGGTTTAACGTCCCAAAGCGACTCAGGCTATGAGAGACGCCGTAGTGGAGGACTCCGGAAATTTCGGCCACCTGGGGTTCGTTGGGTTGTGCGTTGTGCGCGCACGTTACTAGATGTGGCCAAATTACTACGCATGCAGCCTTCCATTAAGGGACCTTTTTCTTTCCGCTTCCAGTCCCATCTTCCTTCTCTCAAGTCTGGCAGATACTGCGCCTTTCCTGTCGGGGTATCCGGGTTCGAACCCGACCTCGGCGGCTGCGTTTCGATGGAGGCGAAACGAGGAGGCGTCCGCGTGCTGTGCAATGTTAGCGCACGTTAAATATCCCCAGGTGGTCGAAATTACATATAAAAGAAAAATATGAAAACATGATCTTGGCCTGATTAGGTGTAGGTGCCCACAATTCCGTGGCGTCTAGAAAAAGTATAAGCTCCTTCCCCTTTCCCTACAACATATTTTAAATAAAAATTATGAAAAAACAACAACCGCGGGTTGAAAAGCGGGTGTTACAAGCTATCGCTGTAACACTCACAGCTTTCGCTCTATCACTAGGTCAAAGCATGCTTAAACTCCACTTTTTTTCATAACCACGCAACTTTACACACTAACATTAGTGCGACGTTAGGGCAATGCTGCTTTGACGTTGTACTGACACGGAAACAAAATAGCGATGCTGCTTAGTCTGTGTCAGCTGTTAGGCAAAACACATGTGCGTCCTATGTGCAAAAAGTATGGGACCCTCTGCCAAGGCAAAGCGTATATATTTATAGCAACATTCTGAGCCAAGATAGATTCTAAGGAGCAGATGTTTTGACATATCACGTAATCACCACATTCGCACCGCGACCAGATCAAATATATCAGTCGGACAAGAGGAGGAGGAGGAGGAAAAACTTTATTTAGTCCTATATTATTTGGCGGTTTTTGACGTCTTCAGAGATGTCTGCTTGTTGTATCCACAAGAGTCTTCTCCGTCGACTTCGTCCACTCTTTTACAATGGTCGGTTGCCCTCAGTCCAGGGCTCCGCTGGCTGCTGCCGCCCGTTGGGCTCGCTGTACCAGACCTTGCTGGTCTTCGCAGCGGTCGCTGGACAGCAGAGTCTCCCATTGCTCCGCACTCGGGTTTCGAATTTTGGGGACCACATCTATGTTTTGACATGCCCATGTGATGTGATATAGTGTTGGTTTTTCATAACACCACGGACATCTGTCAGCGTATATGGTAGGGTGCATTTTGTTTAGTATGTGTAGGTTTCTGTATGAACCCGTCTGTAATTGTCTCCATATGACAGCTTCCTCTCTGGTGAGAGAACTGTGCGGTGGGGGATATCGCATTCTTCTTCCTCTATAGTTTTCTAGTATGGCCGAGTATGCCTTGGGTGCTGGCAAAAGTTCCGCGGACACGTCGGATGCTCGGAAAGTAGTGTATGCTCGAGCTATCCTGTCAGCCTCTTGGTTCCCTGCCACCCCCATGTGCCCCGGTACCCATATAATTTTGTGTCTGGTCTTGTTTTCTTCGTGGTTTTTAAATCTGTCGCTCGCTTCGAGGAGTATACGAAGCGCGTGACGACCAATCCTACCATTCATGAAATTTCGACAGGCTGTTTGAGAATCCGTGAGTATCGTTAGCGACCGCCCAGCTCTATAGCCCTCCGCCACCGCTAGAGAAATGGCTACTTCCTCGGCCTCTGCTGCTGTGCAGTGTCGGATAGAGGCGCTGGTCACTTCGCGTAGAGACGAATTGACCACCGTGGCCACTGCAATTTTGTTCTGTCCTCCTCTCGAGGACGCGTCTGCATACACAGTCGTGTATTCAGGAGCGTATGTTTTTTGAATAAAATTGGCCCTTGCTTCTCTTCTACCTTGGTGGAGGTTAGGGTCCATGTTTCTCGGGATTGGAGCTACCTTGAGGGACTTGCGAAGTTCGTCGGGGATCGTTACCGTCCTCGCTATTTCTCGCATCTGCTCACAGTATCCGAGTCTCTGTAAGAGCGCTCTTCCAGTCGTTGTCTGCAGCAGCCTGAGTTTTTGCGACTCAAGCTGCGCCTCGCGTAGTTCTTCGAATGTGTTTTGCAATCCAAGCGCCATGAGCTTTTCTGTAGACGTGTTGCGCGGTAATCGGAGCGCCGTCTTATACGCTTTGCGTAGCAGGGCATCAGCTTGTTGTATTTCACTCTTGTTGAGGCACTGGTAGGGCAGGCTGTACATAATTCGGCTCACTACCAGGTTTCTAACTAGTTTTAGTGTGTCCTCTTCGCGCATGCCATGCCGCCTGTTGGTGATGCGGGTGATCATGCGTGTCACTTGTAGCGTTGTTGCTTTGAGCATGGTAAAAGTGTGACTACTGCGTTGGTTCGATTGAACCCACATACCTAATATTCTTATTTTTGTCTTTTCAGGGATGGGCATTCCTTCCAGGTAGATGTTGAGTTTCAGGTTCTCACTGGTTGGGACGGTCCGGTTTTGTTTGCCTCTCCACACTCGAAGCAGTTCCGATTTCTCAGTCGAGCATGCGAGTCCTCTTTCTCCGAGATATTTCTGTACACAGGAGGCCGCTTCCTGTAGTTTTTCTTCCTTCTCCCCGAGGGAACCGGTGTTCGTCCAGACTGTTATGTCGTCTGCATACATGGCGTGCCTGATGCCTTCGATCTTCTCTAGTTTTCGTGCTAGACCTATCATAGCTATATTGAAGAGGATAGGTGAGATGACTGATCCTTGTGGTGTTCCTTTGTTTGGCGCTTGAATTTTGTTCGATCGAAGGTCTCCCATGCCGATGGTGGCAGTTCTATCTGACAGGAAGGCTTTGACGTACCCGTGGATTCTGCGTCCGCAGTCCAGGTCGTCTAGGCCTCTAAGGATCGCTTCGTGACTGACGTTATCAAATGCTCCCTTGATGTCAAGGGCCATTATGACATTTTCACCTGTTCGGGGTACGTTGCGGAGCACATCTTCTTGTATTTGAAGCAGCACGTCCTGCGTCGAGAGTTTTGCTCTGAAGCCGAACATGGTATGGGGTACATGTTCATTATCTTCCATGAAATTTTGCAGTCTGAGCATCACCACCCGCTCGTAAAGCTTGCCGAGGCACGACGTGAGCGATATGGGCCTGAAATTTTCAATTTGGAGCTGTTTGCCAGGTTTAGGTATCATAATTACTTCGGCGTGTTTCCAGTCTTCGGGAACCGTCTCCGCCTCCCAGTGTTTGTTTAGAAAACTTACGAGCTCTTGTATGAGGTCGTCACTCAGGTTTCGGATCAGGGCATTGTCGATTCTGTCGGCTCCTGCTGCCGTGTTTCTGGTCGTATTCCTTATGGCCGCATAAACTTCTTCCACAGTTATTGGGCGGTCGAGTCTCTCGTTTTCGGCTCCGCGATAGTTTCCTTGGTATCGTGAGGGGTTGCGATCACCGAAACATTTTTTTTGTGCCTTCTCTAAAAGGTCGGTGTCCGAACCCTCGAAGGAGTGGATGAATCTGTGGATGCTTTTATTGTTTTCTGATTTTGTTTTGGTCGGATCGATTAGTGCTCTTAGGAGATTCCAGGTTCTGGCCGTACCTAAGGTTCCCTTAAGCGAGTCGCTGAATTGTTCCCAATTTTGTCTCGCGAGTTGCGCTGCGTATTCTTCAGCTTTTGCCGTAACTTCTGCTATCTTTAGTTTTAGTTTCCTGTTGTGTTTTTGCTTCCGCCATCTTTTGGTGAGACAGCGTCTGGCTTCCCATAGTCGCAGAAGGTGCCCGTCTACTTCGGGCGTTGTTGTTGTTCGTCTTACACTTTTTGTGCATTTGTCTCGCGTTTCTGTCAACATGCCGCTCCAGTCTTCTAGTGATTGAATGCCGCCTTCAGATTTTTTGCAAGCCCCGCGGAACGCGTTCCAGTCCGTGAGTTTTGCTTGTCCGATCCGGCATCTTACCCTTTCCGATGCTATTCGCGTCCGGAGGATAAAGTGATCGCTACCTAGGTTTTCCATCATGTTTTCCCACTGTGACTCCTTGCTCTTCCTTACGAACGTGAGGTCCGGGCAAGTGTCCGTGCTCACACTATTACCGATTCTCGTGGGGGTCGCGGGATCTGTGATTAGCTTACAGCCAAAATATTCGGCTACGTCCGCTAATGTTCTTCCCTTGATATCTTGTTTCCGGTATCCCCAACTCGTGTCCATGGCGTTGAAATCTCCCACAATAATGAGTGCATTTTCTTTGGCCAGCTTGTGCGCTCCGTGGAAGAGTTCGAAGAATTTGGCTTTTCTTTGTCTTGGCGGGCTGTACACGTTTAGTACGAATGTGCTCCTTCCCTTTCGCTTTTTCGGAGTGATTTCGACAAGCGCGTGCTCGATGTCCGTGTCGGCGATGGTATCGTGCCTGATTGCGGTGATGGCTTTGATGACTAGAACGGCTACTTTACCTCCGTTTTGGCTCTCGTAAACATCGTACCCCTGTAAAGAGGGCCTGGTTCCAGTCTCTTGGAGCGCAATCACATCGGGGGGTGTAAGCTGTGTGTTTATGTATTGTTTTAGTAGGGCCTGTTTTTTGCGGTAGCCTCTGCAGTTCCATTGCCAAATTTCTAAGTTTTCTTGGTCTTGCTGACGCGTCTTGGTCATGTTTACGTGTTCGTGCTGTTGCCTTGTTCGACAGCGAACGCCGTTAACGCTGGACGGTTGTACGCTCTTTCCCTAATGTTTTCGTTATGTCTTTGTTTTCGAAAAGCACTTTTGATTTCTGAGATCTGCCCCTGAAATTGTGCTTGCATCTGTTGCATTTGAGATTGGATTTGCCGCATCATATCCTGCATCATCTGCTGCATCATCTGTTGCATTCGTGTTTCAAGTTCTCCATTGCTGGATGCTTGTGGCTGTTTTGGAAAGGCTCTAGTGATTTCAAGCTCCCGCTGTTGTGAAGAAGCGCCTGGAGAAGCACACATGTTGTTGTTGTTGTGGCTGTAGGAAGAAGGAAAAGAAAATGCACGGGCCTGCTACTGGCTCTGTAGCTGAGCCACCTCCGCTGCCTCGTGCAGACAGAAGAGGAAATAGAGAAGAAAGAAAAGGAAGAGGGGGAGAAAGACGCGCGCTGCAACAACAGCCGTCGTCCACCACAGAAGCGGTGGCGGGTGCAATGACGGCCTACTACAGATAAAAATTTGGTGGCAGGCTAGCCCCCGCCGCAAGCGGCGGTGACCTACCTGCCCCAGCCCCACCAGGGGAGACCAGGAGAAGCACATATAGCAGCAACTTTCATATAGCTTAAATCCCCGACATGATGCCATCCTGTTTCAGAGCCAGTGACACTCACAAGTTCAGAGACGATATTTCAATCGTTTTTGCACTTGTAATAGCAGAAATGAAAAAATTCAAGTGTGTATGAGTATGTTGCTTATAGTTTTTATTTTAAAAAGTCCGCTCTGCCGTGTTGGTGCGAGCCTTGTCCACATTATGTAGAAAATTTCTGTGTTAACCTTTTTAGTTCTATTAACCGCTGCTTGTTTAGTTCTAGTAACTAGTAACTGCTTTTGCATCAACCACCTTGTTCATTAATAATGACAGCAGTTAATACCTGCACTGTGATTTTAGTAGTAAACAATTAGTAGCACGTTAGTAATTGTCGCAGAAATGTAGAAACAACTGTTGTAGCTCGTAACTAGTTTTCTTAGTAACTCGCACGAGTATTTTTAAAACTAAGAAAGATAACCATTTTCAGCAGACCGAATGATTCCAAAACGTCCAAAAGCTCGCTCCGTATCGGCCAATGGAGCAAGCCAACACGGTCCAAATCGATCAGTTCACTTCCATTCAAATCAGACGGAGCATGCTCAAAGCTCCCTCGTCATTCTTGTAGCAACGGGATCGGTTAAGATAATAATCAAGAGAGTGAACGAAGTTTTGAGAGGGTCGGAAAATTGACGAACTAAGTTTTCTTTGCGGTTCTCGCTCACGAATTTAATTAATGTCTCGGGAATGCCCCTGTAAGCTGCAAGCACCAACTGCTTACATACATCGGGCCTTTAATTGTTCCGAGAAAAATTCTTACTCCAGGCCGCTCGCCGTATTTTCTTATGATCAGTAAAATATCGCTTTACCGCTGATACATTATTCCAGCATCAAATGGCGCTGCCGGATCCCGGGCCCCGGCGCAGCAACAAAACGCTCAGGTGAGCAGCTGGGCGCGGGCCGCCTCCTCCCTTCCCTCATCCTCACTCGCTTCCCCTTCCTCGACTTACGGCGTTGATGTCGAAAGTCGCAGGCAAAATGAGCAGCTTAAAGTGCAGATCGGGCAACTGCTCGCCAAAATTCAAAATTTAGAAGAAAAACTATCCGCTGTGACGGGTGTCTCGAGTCCCGACGCCATGGAGAGTGAGCCCGAATTGCCGCCCGCGTTCGTGTCGGCAATGGCCGCGATGGAGGCGCGACTCACCTCCAATTTCCAGAAAATGGTAGAAGCGGCCATGAGCTGCTTGGAGACCAAATGCAGGGCATCGGTCCCTGCAGCCATCACCCACTGCATGAAATCAACCACCCGAACGAGCCATCGGCTCGAAGTGATCCAAGCCTTCAACAGGCACAAGAAAATTGTTGCCAACCCCACAAACGAGAAATCAGAGGACTCCAAACCCACACCCCCATCCGGTGCTGGCTCTGGGTTGCAGTCTCATAACCCCCATATCTCATTTCCGTTCCTAATCATGGCAGGACGGCTTAACACGTGTTCCTCTCCTCCCAAAGCTCACAATTTCGTAACGCAGTGGAACTGTAGAGGCTTTAAGGCACGCCAGAAACGCGCGAACCTGCGTCTCTACCTCGAAACATTCGAGGCTTTGCCCGCCGTGGTCGCCCTCCCAGAGCCAGGAGCGGCAGCCAAGTTGTCTAATTACGCGACGTTCCAGCATGACCCTTTGTCGCGTCTCCTCGTGCACAAATCATACACAGCCACCGTAATTGACCTCGATCTCAACATACCCTATTCATACATGATGGTGAGGATCCTCCCTCTTAGGCGATCGGATCCTGCCCTGCACCTGCTTAACGTATACTGCTCCCCGGAACTGAAGCGAGTGACCTTCGCGGGCCCCTTTAGCCGTGCGCTTAAAGAAGCGTGTCGCGATCCCCTGCTGATTGTGGGTGACTTCAACGCCCCTAGCCAGCTATGGGGCTATCGTAAGGAGGAAGTGCGTGGACGTATGCTGGCAGAACTGGCCTCCACGTTGGGCCTCACCCAACACATCGACCCAGCATTTCCCACCCGCGCAGGCAACTCGGTGAACCGAAACACATGCCCAGACCACACCTTCACTCGCAACATAAGACACGCAGACTGGATCAACACAGAGGAGACCCTCGGTAGCGACCACTGTATCCTCAACACAACCGTTTACACATGCCTTCTGAAGCGCCCGCATCCCCGATTGGACTACCTTTCGCCAAAATTTCCCAACAGAAACTAACACGAACATCACAGAGCAGGGCTACGCGACCTGGTCCCAGTCAGTCATGGCGCACCTTCACTCCCATGAGAAACAAATACAGCTCCCAGAAGTAGTTACGGACGTGGACAACCACCTCCTGCATCTCTGGGAAGCACGCCGTGGCCTCACGTGCCGCTGGAAGCGTCAGAAACACAAGAAGCTCAAAGCTCGCATTGCGGATCTCACCCGGCAGGCAGCAGAATACGCGGCCCAACTCGCTGACTCCAACTGGGTGGGCCGTTGCAACACGGCGGCGAGGCAAATGTCGAACCGCAACACGTGGCGGCTCTTCCGAGCCCTCATCAATCCAACACAGACACGCACGGAAACGCAGAAACACCTACACAAAGCCATGCACTCATTCCAAGGAAACACAATGCAGCTGGCAGTGGCGCTACGCGATCGCTATCTGTGCAAAATTCAGGACCCCCGCGGATCGGCCTATTTCTATGCAGACAGGGAAAACTCGGAGTTGGATAACCCATTCCGGCTCCATGATCTGCGGGCCAGTCTGGCCAAAATGAAGAAGGGCACTGCGCCGGGCAGGGACAAGGTCACCGTCAAACTTCTGGCGAACCACCCTAACACGGCGCACCATGTGCCTTATAGACTATATTAATGCGATCTGGACAGGGGAAACCCCCCTTCCCATTGAATGGAAGATGGTTCTCGTCACCTTTATTCCAAAAGGCGGGAAACCAGTCGACACGGACAAATACCGACCCATCTCTCTCGCCTCGTGTGGGGGAAAATTGATGGAGACGATGTTGCGGGATCGGCTGTCTGAGTACCTTGAACTACAAAACACTTTCGCCGACACCATGTTTGAATTTCATCCACACAGATCCGCACAGGATGCCCTGCTCCAACTCGACCGCGAAATACTGAACCCCATAATATGCACAAGATATGACAACATCGTCCTCGCCCTGGATCTGAAAGGGGCGTTCGACAATGTAACACACGAGGTCATACGCATTTCAGTCAAACGCACTTTGGTACGAGCACTTTCAACTACATCAAACAATTTCTCACAGACAGACTGTCTTATATCCGAATACAGGATCAAGAACGCGGACCTTTTTTTTCTCGGCACGAGGGGCACTCCGCAAGACGCTGTGCTGTCCCCTCTGCAATTCAACATTAAAATTATGCGCTTACCTGCTCTGTTGGGTGCGGTCGAAGGGGTGCATTACGCGCTGTACGCCGACGACATAGCCCTTTGGGTCACGCAAGGGCGTCTGGAGGACATGGAGACCAGCCTGCAAGCGGCTGCTAGCATAGTAGACCGCTGTGCCCGCGGCTGTGGTCTGCAATGCTCACCGCAAAAATCTGAATTCGTGCATCTGAGCCCGTCGCACACATGCTCCGTCTCTCCTTTATCCTTGTCAACGTTTGCCCGACACTTTCTTTATTAAAATGGTTCTATAATTTTGTCATCGAAGCTGCCCTTCAAACAGCAGCAATTTTTCTCGCGTATTGCAACGCTTCGCCGCTTTTGTAGTTTTCTAAAACTTTATCGTTGGCAGCACTAAAACATTTACACGGCAGGATTGATCCATGCAAGGGCGTCTGGAGGACATGGAGACCAGCCTGCAAATGGCTGCTAGCATAGCAGACCGCTATACTCGCGGCTGTGGTCTCCTATGCTCACCGCAAAAATCTGAATTCGTGCATCTGCGCCCGTCGCACACATGCTCCGTCTCAAATCAATCTCTCCTTGCAAAGCGGTCCTATTCAAGAATCTAAGGAAATCAGAGTTTTTGGACTCTTTATATACAACCAGCGACGATGCGACGCGATACTCGCCAAGCTCCGGCAGGTGGCGGACCAGGTGGACCGCATGGTCCGTCGGGTTTCCAACAAGCGCGGTGGGTTACGATGCAAGGACGCCTTGCGGCTGGCGAACGCATTCGTCAGTCGAATCATGAATTCGACTCCTTACCTCCACCTGCGGAAAAAGGGTGAGGATACTCTCGGAGTTATCCTCCGTAAAATTATGAAACGAGCACTGGACCTCCCGGTCTCCACCTCTACCAGCCGTCTCATGACGCTGGATGTGGTGAATACTTTCACGGAGCTTCGGGAGGCCCACCTCACCAATCAGCACACGCGTCTGACAAAGACAGAGTTGGGTCGCCGTCTTCTTGCCCGACCTCACATCCAACACACCCAACTCACAGAGGAGAAATGTCGCATTGCCGAAAAATGGAGACGCGCGCTCCATGTGCGCCCTATCCCTGCCAACATGTCCACAGAGGACCATAATGGTCGGCGCCTGGCGCCGGTGGAAGCTTTAGACCGCCATTATGGAAGCAAACCAGGAGTTTTCTATCTGGACATCTCCGGCCCGAACCCTAGGGGTTGGTCCACAGCCGCGGTCATCCACAAGCGCAAGACAGTGGCTGGCCTTACATTCAAGGCCCAGTCACCAACCCACGCAGAAGAGGTTGCCATCGCCATCGCAGCCTCTGACTCCTCCTCCAAATACATCATAACCGACTCGTGATGGGCTTGTCGGAACGTCCAGCAAGAGTGGACTGCTCCCCTAGCTTACCGCGTCTATCAAAATTGTAGTCGAGATTCGGATCCCGCGTACCGATCTCTCGTTTTGGCTCCAGGTCACCAAGGCCTCCAAGGGAATGAGGCAGCCGATGCTACCGCCCGCTCTCTCTGCGGGCATTTCCCACGGGACCCGACGTGGACCAGGATTTTAATTTCAGCCCAGTTTAGAAATTTGAAGAAATATGTGAATATTACAGATCCACGCACCAAACGCTTCCCACCCCGTGCAAAGGGCTGGGGAAGGCTAACGAGCGGGTGCTCCTGCGCCTGCTCACCAATACAATGTTGTGCCCGGCTACTCTAAAACATTTTGATCCGCAATTCGACGGGCTGTGTTCGCACTGTGGGGAGGTGTCCGACACCTACCACATGATGTGAGCCTGCCAGAAAAACCCATCTTTGCCCCCTATCCCCAACCCCACCCGAAAGAACTGGGAGGCGACCCTGTCCGGCTGCAGCACCATAGAGGCCCGAAAGGTCAACGCAGCGCGCCCGGGCTGCGGCAAACGCCAATGAAGTGCCGGTCTAGGCATCCCACCTAGTGTACATACCTGTATGTAATATAATAAATGTTTTCACCACCACCACCACCATTCAAGCACCTTACGTTACAAAAAAAAGCTTTGGAGGGCCAGTTGGTTCATGTTCAAAAGTAATTAACATACTTATTCTTCCCACACTTATTCCAAGTTTGAGAAGGCACTGACGAAAAACAAGGTGCTTCATCTGCTTTGTTCCTTCCTTCTCGTCCGCGTCTCTTCGTATCGATTTAATTTTGATGCTGACTTAAGCGAGACTGCGGGTAAATCAGGGTTTATTGTGCCGCGCGGGAGCAGTGACCTTCACTGACGAAATATTCCAGCCAGAATGCAGCTGCCCTTACTCAGTGAGAGTTTGCCTGCCTTCACAGAGATGTTATGAAGGCTACCGCCGGCCAAGTGATAAAAGCGTATTAGTGGCCGTTAGACAGAACGTGCACTAATATTCACTCTTCTTATCCACTTCCTCTTTTACTGATTGATGCGCAAAACAGATTTTACATTGGATGGATCAATAGCCCGTTAATATGTGCCGCTTGGATTTGTATGACAATGTGACAGTTACGCCATGGTGACATTCATACGCTTTGCGCAGCAGGATGTACCTCGCATTATTCAGTTGAGGCGTTAACAACTTGGGCAACTGTCAAGCCCAGGAAAAAAAAAATACCTACAAGATCACTTCGTCAAGCTCGTCTTAGTTTCAGATTGCAACCGGATGAACCATCACGTGTATTTTCCTCTACCCTGCACGCATTTCCACTAGGCTGATTGACTGGCGCATGCCCCAACCCCCGAAAACTCCATGTGAATCATAAACACTTCCTGACGGTCGCATGTGATGGCGGAGGAGTGATTTACAAAGTCCGCATTGCACTCATGAAAGTTCGTAGCCATTGCTCACCTTAGACAAACATTGTAGAGGTTTGAGCATGGCTTGAAGCTAGTGATACGAGCGAAGGCTGATCGATTTATAGCTGATTGATTTATAGGAAGGGAAATGCACGGTAACTGTCTCACTTGTTTACTGTGGACACCTCAACCGCGCCATAAGGTTAGGGAGGAAGGTGGGAGTGAAAGTGCAAAGAGAGAAAGAGGAGCCGTAGTGGAGGGCTACGGAGTAATTTCGACCACCTGGGGATCTTAAACGTGCGCTGACATGTTGTTGTTGTTGTGGCTGTAGGAAGAAGGAAAAGAAAATGCACGGGCCTGCTACTGGCTCTGTAGCTGAGCCACCTCCGCTGCCTCGTGCAGACAGAAGAGAAGATAGAGAAGAAAGAAAAGGAAGAGGGAAAGAAAGACGCGCGCCGCAACAACGGCTGTCGCCCACCATCTAAGCGGTGACGGGTGCAATGACGGCCTACAACAAACAAAAATTCGGTGGCAGGCTAGCTCCCGCTGCAAGCGGCGGTGACGGACATCTCACAGCACAAGGACGCCTCTTTGTTTTGCGCCCGCCGGGGTGGTGCAGTGCTGTAAGACGCCGACCTCGGCGGCTGCGTTTCTATGGAGGCGAAACGAAGTGGCGTCCGTGTGCTGTGCGATGTCAGCGCAAGTTAAAGATCCCCAGGTGGTCGAAATTACTCCAAAACCCTCCACTACGGCTCCCGTTTCTCTCTTTCCACTTTCACTCCCACCCTCATCCCGTCTTACGGCGCGGTTCAGGTGTCCACAGAGGAAGTGTGACTGATACTGCGCCTTTCCCTTCCTGTGAACCAATTAACGGAGGTGGCTCAGCTACAGAGCCAGCAGCAGGCCTATGCATTTTCGTTTCCTTCTTCCTTCAGTCGAAAAACAATTTTTTTAGGGTCAAGCGGCCAGACAGCTTGGCCTTGGCTGTTACATGATGAAGCTTCCGCTTCAAAATATCGGGACGATTAGCTGCCTTGCGCTGCAGCTACACTGCCATTCAATTTCAATCAACTTACTGTAATGGGAGATCGGCTGAATGCGAAGATATGCAGTCAAGATTTGGGCCCATGACATAGACAATGAGGAATGAATGCCTCGTTGGAACAATTCACCAGTCGAAGTCACCTTCATCACCGATAGGCTAAGAATATACTAAATGCTCCATTACAAAGCTGTCGTTTTCAGTGAGACGTTGGCTTATTCATAGAATATGATTGGGTCAGCTTCAGTACTTCCTCAGCGTTAATTAGGACACCTCCATGAAGATTTTGCTTTGCAATGTGGATGAAATCGGTTACTTTCAGATACTGACTGAACTTGCCAAGTGAAGTTTTGTTTTCTAAATTCATCATATCCTACCTACTGTGCGTGTTATCTCATGTTTAGCTTATATTTCTTTTATTTGTCAGCTCCATCACATTTCTCCCTTGAACACTGATGCTCATTTCACTCTGATAGAAACCCGATGTCGACACCAGCGCTATTGCAATAATAAATAGTAATTTAGTTTCTGCTAATAATTCTGTACTCATCTTACTGATATCTGGATATGCCGGCATGAACATCCGAGGTGCACTAAATACTTGGCTGAAGAGTAAGCAATATGAAAGATGAATTAGTTCCCTGATGTTTTTATTCTGCACTGCCGCATGGAGCGAACGCGTTATCTTGTATTTGGTTTGGTTTGTTTGGTTTGTGGGGTTTAATGTCCCAAAATAACTCAGGCTATGAAAGACGCCGTAGTGGAGGACTCGGGAAATTTCGACCACCTGGGGTTCTTTATCGTGCACTGACATCGCACAGCACACGGGCGCCTTGCTTTTAGCTGTCATTGAAAAGTGGCCGCCGAGGCCGGGATTCGATCCCGCGTCCTTGGGAACACTAGTCGAGCGCCGTAACCACTGCGCCACCCCGGCGGGGTGATCTTGTATTCATTGCAAGAACGTTAATAACCCACCGCGTCAGCTCGGATTGTCCAATCAAAAACCACGCAGCAAGGTAACGGAACTTTTTTCGATTTCAGCTATGCTGCCAAATTGTGCACTAATTTTTTGTGCATCCGCTCAATAAAAAGCAGCGGCCGTCATATTCCCCGTGACAAAAAAGGGTATCGCAAGATGGCGCCTGTAAATTCCAAGAGACTTGCGGAGCACCGGACCTGCACTCTTCGATAAAACAATTAGAGACATTTAGTTTACCCCGGCGGTCTATCGCTACCGCGTGCCGTCGGAGCACGCGCAGACTGGTCCCTGCGTGCGAGTCCGCCCTTTGACGAGAGCGCGGCACCATCTGTCGCGCTCAAGGTAACCTGCGCACGCGTACTGTGTTTTCACCCGGTAGCATTGGGCGGCAGCGATAAACTGCAGCGCTGAACTAAAGGTCTGTATTCGTTCTCTATCAAGGAAAACGAAATGGCTTCCTTTTGTCTGGTGTGCCTACGGCACGTAGCTTTCGTGAACGCCAGTATCATTGCAGGAGCTGAAACAAGCTATCCCGACACGGGTGTCTGTTAAATGAATTTGTTAATTGCGTTTGTTTCGTACATTAGTTCCTCGATAGAATGCATTGGAGGCACGAGCCTTAAGTTTGCTAAATTTATCTATTAAGTGTTATTTCTAAGCACGCTACGATGCTGTATTGCACGTATTCTGAGTTAAGTCCATACTCGGTCAAAGCAGATGGTACAACTTTCCAGGTTATATTTTTCAGGTACTTATCCCCCAGCAACTAACTAGTGCAGCAGCAATGAAGAAAGAATGAGGATAAAAGGAGTAGTGAACTGATTTTTACTGCCACGCGCAAGAAATCTTCAGAGGTGGTTATCGTCAGTATTCGAGTCAAATTTAAAAGCATGTCACGCTCAACGACAGGCGCGCACGTTCCAAGACACGTTATTCCGCCACGCGACTCCCTCTTCCCTTCATTCTTTACAGAATTTCTCTGCGGTTTTTGACAGTGAACCGTTGTGACAACGAAGTATCTGTAGTAACGTCAAAAAGTATAGTTACGACAGAAAAGTACTACAGACTACAGAGTCAGTTCAGTTCAGTTCAGTTCAGTCGTGTCCAACTCTTCGTGACCCTATGGACCATGTCACGCCACGCTTTCCGGTCTCTCACTATCTTCCTAACATCACATAACTTCATCTGCAGTGCCTCGAGGATGCCATCTACCCATCGCGTTCGCTGCCTACCCCTTCTCCGGCGACCCTCGACCTTTCCCAACATCAAATCTTTCTCCAGCGACTCCTCTCTTCTCATCAGATGACCAAAGTAGCTGAGTTTTAACTTTAGAATTTGACCCTCCAATGAGCAGACAGGGTTTATGGTCGACAATATCGACTGATTTGATCTTCTGGCAGTCCAAGGAACTCTCAATAGTCTCCGCCAGCACCACAATTCAAACGCGTCAATTCTTGGGCGGTCAGCCTTCTTCACAGTCCAACTCTCGCATCCATACAGACTACAGAGAAGTACGACAGAAAGAACTGCAGGCCTACAGGAAAGCGCTACGAAACTATAGAAATTTCTGACGTTTACGAAAGAACTACAAGTCTAATATACTGAACCAGCGAAAGACACAGAAACACAAGAAGTATACTTCTTGTCTTTCTGTGTCTTTCGCTGGTTCAGTATGCTAGATTCGTACTAACTAGCCCAAATAGTCACCATGTTAAACTACAGAATATTTTGCCGTATTCTAGACACAGTTCTGCAGTTTTTTTCGACTGTGTCACGTTTGATAAAATTCGATTAAGGGGGATTACGTTGTATTTAAGTGCATAGCGATAAATTTAGAGGGCTTTCCGGAGGATTGCAGGGGATTAAAGATAAATTATATTGAATTAGTTGGTTTGTACTTGATAATGGTAGATGGAATGCGATTTAGGGGAATTAAAGGTATTCTCGTGGATAGCGGTGGTTGAAGATTGTATTACGTATACGATTAAGTTAGATTAGGATGCAGCACGGTCAAAAAAGGATTAATTCAGATGAACGGCAGACTAGAGTTTACTGGTGAGTATATTAAAACGTAGCCAGGGCTTTTTCAGAATGTATAGGAGTCATAGGTGTCTTCCGTAACTGTTCAATTATTCGGCAATGGAGTTCACAGACCAAGGCGGAAGCATAATTTTTAATCGCCCATATCTGGTTGATATGGTAGATAGTGTACCGAAATAATTGCGAGATGCATTATAATATTGCAAGTTTCGGTCGACAACAGGAGCTCTTCGCCGCACCCGTAATATATCGTGGGTGACATCGCATTGCGTAGTATTTTGTATGTGGTATATTGGCCTGGAACTGAGCCGAAATAAACGTGGAGGCACCGGGTTTCTGCAAGCCACACTGTGGCCGCTTTTACCGCCACCGCTTTTTTATTCTAGTTAGGTAATGTATAGCACGATTTGATCTGATTCGGTTTTAGTGATGAAGTGTAAGCATTTATGCAACCGACAGCGCGAGCGCTTTTCCTCACATTTGTAAGAATCGTTTCATGGCATCTTTATTGGTCAGCCAGACTTGCGCCACCTGTCCTGCGATTTTTAGATCTCCGCTCAATTTCTAATCTCTCTCTGTCGTCCGTACAGGGCACGAGATTGCAGGTGCTAAGGTGAAACTGCTGCTTCTTTGCACCTATGCAGACACCGAACGCCATGAGTTTGGTCGACGAACCTTTTACAGCTAACGCTATATACGTACGCTCTTGTTGGAGCCCTTGCACGGATAACAGGGGAGAAACCGCGTATTCGCAAGCGCAGATGATAGCGTCCAATAATAGATGGGTCACTGCGGGAGTTCCTTTGAGAAGCTTAACGAGGGAGCACAAAGGACGGCAGTAACGTACGACACGTATCACCTGCAATTCTTTCTCGCTGGCTTTTATTTAGTTTGGTTTGGTTTGGTTTGTGGGGTTTAACGTCCCAAAGCGACTCAGGCTATGAGAGACGCCGTATAGTGGATGACTCCGGAAATTTCGACCTCCTGGGGTTCTTTGCACTGACATGCACGTGCACTGACGTGCACTGCCATGCACGTGCACGTCACGTGCACTGACATCGCACAGCGCACGGGCACCTTGTTTTTCGCCTCCATCAAAAAGCAGCCGCCGAGGCCGGGATTCGATCCCGCGTCCTTGGGAACAGTAGTCGAGTGCCGTAACCACTGCGCCACCCCGGCGGGGTTTTTTTATTTAGTAATTCGACACATGTTAACGATGGGATGGGAAGAAGTATTGGATTTATAAATTGCGACTTTACCACGCGCTACTCTCACGTCGTTCTCGGAGGAAAAAGAAAAAGCAAGCTGAAGGTGGTCGTTGTCAGTTGCGTGATTGAGGCACCTCTGAAGCCTGTCCGGCGCGTGTCGAAGGAATTGACGACGAGCCGCCGGGGCCTCTTTTTCACTTCCTGCATCTTTCTTGCGCACGCGCTGTTTCTATAACAGAGCGCCTCTTGAAGGGGAGGAAAAAGGGGGCTGAATGGAGGAGGGTCCCTCCTGAACCGCTCAAGGTCGGCCCACTTCGTCGGAAGACATATTTCCTCCTCCGCTTGGGTTCATAAAAGCCAGGGGCGAAATCAGCGCGCTCATCGGATAAAGAAAAGTTTTTCAGTTAGGCGTCGCCCGACGCTCAAGAACACCCATTTCCTTGTTCGCGTTCCTCGTTCCACTGCGAACGGGTGTCGATGAAGCTGCCCCTTCCTCCTTCTCTTCCTTATGATTACGTGGTAAATGCAAGCCGCTGTATTTCGTCTCAACTGATTTTCCAAGTGCGTCAGGTCGCTTGACTGCAAAGTTGCACCCGTACGCCTGATCGACACGTTTATTTTAACAAAAAATATATGAGCACAAAGTGCTGACTATGTAGTTCGAGAAGTTGAGATGTCACAGTTAAAGAAAAAAAAAATTGCCCGAGCGAACTCGTCAATCGCGCTTCTCTCACAGGTCCGCGTTTCCTAGACTTCAGCAACAATACAAAGATTTCCACATTTCGGAGGTCATTGAAAGTGCTCAAGTTTCGATCGCTATGAAATGAAAAGGATCGTAACTTTCGACTGATATATTTTATTGCTTAGCACTTACTTACCTGATACGTTTGCGTGTACGGAATGTGTGTACGCGATATGTGTACCGAATACACCCACAATGGGTCTGCAGCTTTATCGAGTATAACAGCCACAAATGTTATATCGTTGGATAGCTGATGAGCATAATCGCGCTTGACTAATTGCAGGTCCTAATTCTTATTCATTTGATAATTGTGATTGAATTACCATTTACGCCTCATCACTAAATCATATACTGTTCAAAACAGATGTCAAGCGTATTAGCGGCTGAAGTAATTAATTACAGGTATTAAGTAATCGTTGTTCATTTTTATTAAAAATTGAATTTGCGCTACATCATCGTCATATGTCATTGGATAGCCTTATTGAGTACGATTTCACTACAATAATTGCAGGTCTTGGTTATTTATTGTGAATTAGTTTAATTGTGGTTAACAATTAAACGTTGAGCAACAACGTCGCCATATCTGTCGTTGAAAACGTTTCGACGAGTGGAATGCAAATTTATACTCTAAACTACGAAAAAAAAACATTTAATATCGAGCTTTGCTAGCTTTACTCTGTAAAAAAAAAAAAAAAAAAAAAAAAAAAAAAAGTGATACTGAAGCGAAGCTGTAGCAAACTGAGTATAACAGTCAGTGACCAAGTCAAACTAAAAATTACATATCGGAACAGTAGCACTTAATGCTTACGCAATCACATCACGTAGGGAGACTTGAATGGTCCTGGTTGTTTTCTCACTCAAAATTTATTAAACCTACAGTAACGATTATTGCGAAAAATAAAATGTGGCCAAAAATGTCTCAGTAGATATGCGGTGCATAAACAGGCGAAGACGAGCGCCAAGTTTATTTATAGAAGCGATGGAAATTATCTCAATATTTATTCCTCCAAAATGAAAAACGGATACATTTTGACGCACCGATGCTACAGTGCGGGGGCCTCGTTCTGTAGAATTGTATTGGGTACATATGCGGTATATATGTACTGCATGAAGACAGATAAACAATCAAATCAAATCAATCAAATAATTTTCGACCACCTGGTGTTTTCTTTAACGTGTGCCTGCATATCGCCTCCACTGGAATCGAGCCCGATACCTTGTGCTCTGAAAGAACACACCACATGCGCCGACATCGCGCAGAAAAGGAAATTGGTCTCCTTTTCGAAGGGAAACACGGACCGATAACAGCCTCATGACTCACCAGTGAAGCCAGAACTGCCGGGGCACTGGAAACTACTCGAATACTGCTCAAGGACGAAGCAGAAAATGCCACTCTAAGAAGAGCCTTGAACCAGACTTGTATCGCCTTAGCTTTCAAAGCCATGCTGATTATTGAGCTATTGAGATTATTGAGGTGAAAACTTTCTAGGCTGGTGGAACGAAATCCCGTGCGAGAGAGCTGCGCGCGAGATATGCGCGGGAATTATGCGTCGGATCTATGTATGGAATCTTGTGCACTTTTCATTCATCCCGACGTCGTCAGCTGAAAAACAAAAATCCTGTCTCCGCCGGGAATCGAATCTCCATCCCTCGGTTCCCCAGCCGAGCGCTTTAACCAACTGCGCTACGCCCGGGATTTTTTTTTCTTTATTGCCTGGCTTTGGAGCACAACATAGCAAGAAAAGGAAACTCCGATCGAAACATGACAAAGACACGCAAAGCAATGTACATGAATGAATGTCATGATCAGCCAGTGCTAGACTGGCCTCGTCGCTTTAAAACTCCCGCAGCGACAACAAAGGCCCTTGACCCTTGAGAGCCATTCGGGAAGTTCTGCAGCCACTTTATGAATGGCAATAAACCACTCCATGCTCTCGAAAATAAATTTGTGAAAGGCACATCAAATTCTCATTGTCTAATTTAATAATTAAACCCTATCTCCACCTGCAATCGAAGCTCCATCCCTCGTACCCCAGCCGAGCTCTTTAATCAACTGCGCCATGCCCGGGGTCGTGAAACACACCATAATTCTCCTTGTCTACCGTGAGGATGACAGTAGCTATGACAATGACGCTGCAATTAGTGATAATGACAATGATCAAATTAGTAAGGATAAAGACAGGGCATAAATCGATAATGATAATGAGAGCAAACGTGATGCACGCTCTGGCTTTCGCATTTCTGCACTGTAGATTCCACAGTGATCTCGGAATGCTTTTTTTTTTTTTTTTTTGGGGGGGGGGGGGGTGACAACGTCGACACTATATTTTGTGGGTAACGAAACACTTAACGTGATCGTATTAATACAACAGCAAGAATGCACACAAAAGAAGCGTGTCCGTTAAACGTCCTAACTACTTGGCTGCATCGTCTGGCCCTAATGTTACGAATTCTTTTCGTATGCGCCCCGCCGCGGTACCGGAGCATCCGGGTTCGAGCCCGACCGCCGGCGGCTGCGTTTCGATAGAAGCGAAACGGAGAGGCGTCCGTGTGCTGTGCGATGTGAGTGCATTTTAAAGATCTACAGGGGGTCGAAATTACTACGGAGCTCTCCACTACGGCGTCTCTCATCCTCTGCGGTGCTCCCAAAGCGGATATTGCTCATATTATTTATTCTTCCTCTCAGCATCTTCCACCAGCCAATTGGCAACTCACACACCTCGAGCGATGGGAGGCTGCGGTGTCCAGTTCAGACCCAGTTGCTCAATGGCAGCTGGTGGGCTGGACTTTGGAAGTCGCCGGGAAGCATTACCTGCCGGCCACGACACGCATCCAAGAGCCATCCCATCACTAGGACGTTACAACTAAGGCTTGCCTTAATAAACTTTGTCACCACCGCCACCATCCCCTGAGTCGTTTTGGGACCGATCTTCTCGTATGCAGCAGGCACGAGGTTCGACACCAAGTCCCGAGTATCCAGTTTTTTATTTTTGACTGATAAAAGATTTGTATTTTTGTTCTGTGTGTCGAAAGAACACAATAATGTCAGCGCTGTTTCGCCAAACTGCCTTCTGCCACTAGCCCCTGCTATCGTTATTTGCCTTCGAGTGATAACTTCATTGATGTGTGAACGCTCAAAGGGAACATAAATGAGTGCACATGACGCAGTAGGTTCGCATAATAGATGTGTGCCTCATTTACTGGGCACGTTTTTCAACATGTTCAGCTTGTTGCATACGCTGGTTATTCATAAAGAATCGGACTGAATTCATCTGGCTCATCACGCAAGTTCATAGCATTGAACCAATTGACACGTATGTCACTGCTAACTTCACACGCAAAAAAATTTCACAAGCACAAAAACGTGTCAGATGACGTCACAAAAGCCACCAACCAATTAACGCCTGACCACGTCACCTCATCCGGACAAGCTCGTAAGAAGGACTGTGATATACGCTGCCCAAGTTTCCACGAGCGAAATAGATGTAAAGCCGGCCGCTTTAGCCCCAGGGAACCTAAATGCGTCCCTAGGGCGGGCCAGGGACAACGTATCCAACTTGGGATCCCAAGGCCTAGGAAGGCTGGATTCCGACCTAACAATTCCATATCAGTGGCACAATCCGAGTCGGTATCGCCAGCCAATGCAACGATGCAGACAAATCTCCTGCTGTCTTTTTTTTTTTTTTTAATTTAGCCTGTGAAGTTTTACATTCATGTCGAAGATTGGCGGTGGTAGTAATCTTTGCTCGCTACGCCATTGTTGTCTAGGAGGTTATATTACTTGCCGTTTATTATAATGTCCAAATACATAAAAGAATCACCCCTCGCACGTCCGCCATTTGCAAAATCTCAAACGTTTCGTATAGGAATTAGAAAAGCGTTTGTTAGGCCGCTGTCCTCTTACTGGTTCCGGGTCGCGAATTCTGATGCTTTTGTCGCGAAAGACGGCCTATAATTGAGGAAGCATCCCTGTCCTATGGCAAGTATTCTTCGAGTATCGCCTGCGCTGGGGATGAGGTTGAGTCTTTTCTTTTTCTCAGCAGCGAACTCCTGCAGCGACAATTCAAGCGATCGCTTTCTTGCTAGCTGGGGAAACGTTGAACCTGTCGCTTTTGTGAGGAGGGATAGAGGGAGGAATCATGTTTCTTTCCGGACATCCTTCATGTGTCCCCTGCGTGGGATGCGGTGCTGAATTCTTTTTCTTTTTTTTTTTTTCACAGTGGCAACCAACAAATCCGACATGGTTATGTCATTGCTCATTTCTAAGTGGGAAACGGCGGCGCCCGCCTGAGTCGTTTGAGACAGATAGGTTCCTCACCCGCACAATAGAAGAACGAAAACGACTTCCCAACGCAACCCTTTTTTCTTTGCTAGTCCAGTTTCCCCTTTCTATTGCTAAGGCCCGGCGGCGAGCAGGACGGAACAGGTCTGAGGAATTTCACGGCACAAATAAGTGTGAAAGGGGCGACGGCGTGGGGGATGAAAATGGAATGGAGACCCTGAACCCCGAAGTAAGAGAACGCGGGCCCTCTCACCAGAGAGAGTAAGTTTCATTTATTTTGGATGGCTTTGTTTTGTCAGCGGGGCCCTGGGTCCAGGGCTGTGCTCAACCCACAGGGCAGTGCCCGCCCTGCTTGAGCTTTTAAGACGAAATCCTTTAATGGCTCATCTGTGGTTCGCAGAGGGCATCACACTTTGCGGCCACCCTATGTCACGTGATGCCACCCAAGATGACGGCCACCGTAGGGCAAGGTGAACCACCCTGGGCCCACACCCCCCACAGGAAAGCGTATTAAGGCGTACGCTTTCGTTACGTGGTAGGCGGTAGCTGGCAGCTGACATGGCCGATAACTGGACGTGGGGCTTCCTGACATTACGTTTAGCAGGCGCTGCCAACTCAGGCCTCTCCTTTCACGTGGGAGGGTGATATCAGAATCAGCCTACCAAGTATTTGGATTCACGTTATCCCTAGGCCACGCAGGCACATTCATATGGCTCGGTTAAAGCGGTGCTTTTATGTTGGCTGGTAGCTTACGCTATCGCGTCATACCGATACAGACGTACGTGTGGCGCCTTTCATTTGACGCTTCCTCAAACGCTGCCCCACACAGCCTGCAGTAGCAGACGCAGTAAAACCAGAAATCAGCGAAGTTTCAAACAAAGGCTTTTGCCATATCGTACTTTAGTGGTCCCAAGTGCCACAAAAATTTTATGATTGCTTAAATGACACAAGGGGGAGGCCACCGAAGATGACCGTTGCTATCGCTTTGTTTACCGATGAATTAAAAAGTGAAGGTCACTGAAGAGAAGCCAGTCAATGATGAGGCTTTGTGCTTAACATGTAAATCTACAAGTGCCTAGGCTTTAACTGAGACGCTCAGTCGATATGTAAGATTTTGTGGACAGTATCACTGTGTGAGATCAGTACTTCTGTGTGAGATTGTTTTCTTTTTAAGTTACAGTTGTTCCTTTTGTCTATGTGACTTTGCATCTGTACCTTGCAGATTGCCCTTCTATTCTTGTAAATACTGTGGATACATTTCTTGACGCTTAGTAACGCGTTGAATAAAGTTGTTTCCTCCTCCTTCTTCACCGTCTTCTGCATCATCGCCCCCCCGCTTCAACATCGCCGAATCACCATATTGGAAGAGCTTTTCAGCCACTCCGAAGAGCGAAGAATCACTTTAGAAAATTATGAAATAATAAGTGACAACACAAGTTTTACAAAGATATTTGCGCCGACGGCGAGCGAGGCTAGTCGGTAGTCCACTACAAATTATAATACGCAGGTGAGCCGACAAAGAAGACAAATTAACGTTGCAACCTTGCTTCGAATTCAAGATATGTGGCTTGCAAGTAAGTTCAAAATTCCTAGCTTGTTTTATTTCAAATGACAACGAGTTCCAAATCTTTGCTCATGTACAATTACATCAATATTTCCTCGTACGTGTGACGAATAAGAAGAATAAAATAACTACTACTGCCTTGCTTGGTGTAGCGCAAGGATATGCTGAGCATACCCGGAAGTAGGGGGCAATTAGTATTTATGATATTTCTAGCAGCGCGGTACGTTCTGTACTCGCTTCAAACAGCATAACGTGAAGTCAGAAATGTTATTGCTGGAGTTACCCGAAGGTAATAATCCCATAGTTTTCTATGCGCTTTCTTGCAATCTCGACGACGATAAAAACATGTTCTAATGGTTATTAATACCATAACTGGGATGGCCGTGACCTAATAAATACAAATATATAAGAAACAGTCACGTGCAACTTTTAATATGCACTATGCACCTCTTCCTTCTGAGCTAAGTGGCAATCAAATATAACTTTAAAGTTTTTGAACGCAAATGCAAATTCTATGACATCCCTTTCAGTTGATATGGAAATAACACTTGAATCAGTGACCGCTCTTTGCTTTGAACAACCAAAAAATAAATTATATTGATTTTTCCAGTGTTTAAAGTTAGTTAGGTATTACGGAACCCTGTCGAAATGCATGGTAGTTCAATATTTACAGTTTCTTTTTTTCCTCATATGAATAGAGGTGGAAGAAATGCGAGTGAAGAGTCTTCCATGTATACATCAAAACTTGGGGGCACTGTAGCGCCTTCGGGAGGTCATTAATAGCGAGTTTTAGATCACGGTGGACCCCGATCGGTCTGGGGAGAGAGCAACCACGGGATGTGCGACCGCCCGCCTATGATGTATAAGCCGGGCCCTCCGCCCTTTATTCGTAGCAATCTGAGCATGCGTAGCAGTGCCCCGTTATTGTCCCCTTGATCGATGGGGATACCCTATTCTAAATCTCTCTAATAAACGTGGAGAATAACAAATATGCTGTAGAGATCGCCAGGCAGGGGCGACCGCGGCCACATTTATTTCAGGAGAAGCTGAAGAGGTGACGACGGCAGCGTCCGACCTTCGCCTCGGCCGGACGCTGCCGTCGGCATCTCTTCAGCTTCCCTTCAAATAAATGTGGCTGCGGTCGCCCCTGCCTGGCGATCTTGTGGTGACCCGGACGTGACGCTGGTGAGGTTGCGGATGCTGGCGGCGGCGAAAGTAGGTCTACCGCGTCGTGGAGCGGCAGCGGGCTGTAGCTTTCGCTGAAGTATGCCAGGACGGCAGCAAGCAGCTCATCGTATGGCCGGCAACACGAGGCAGAGCAGTTCAAGCACTCAGTCCTCTCCGAAATCTTACCACCTGACATCCTCTGCCGGCTTGCCTGCCCTGCCTCGAGTTGCCGGCCATACGATGAGCTGCGTGCTGCCTGCCTGGCGTACTTCAGCGAAAGCTACTGCCCGCTGCCGCTCTATGACGCGGCAGGCCCGCTTTCGCCGCCGCCAGCATCCGCAACCTCACCAGCATCACGTCCGGGTCACCACAAGATCGCCAGGCAGGGGCGACCGCGGCCACATTTATTTGAGAAGCTGAAGAGGTGACGACGGCAGCATCCGGCCGAGGCGAAGGTCGCGAGCGTCTTTAAGGTGGCGGTCCCACTCCAGCGGGGAAGAGACGACATTTTTGGTGATATACGCCTACTGCGCCTCACTCGTTTAGTTTATAAATGTGACTTTAATATATTTGTAAAGTTTATTTCCTCTCCTTTCTAGTGGTGCATTTGGTTTATAAATAGCTGCAACGATGTTTAAGCTGTAAAGGAAAACACAAAGGTAAGAACCGGCTTTTCAGCTCTACTTGTCTCGGGAAAAGCAAAATTGTGCAAAATCTTCTGCACCTAGAAAAAAGCCGTTCGAGGTGTTTTGAGATTAGATAATAATGAACAAAGTTAAGCTTTTTTATTACCGTGTATCGCATAGTTTATTAGCAACGCGCCTGTGAAAAGTGTATAAAACAGGTAATTATACATACAATAACTTTCAAGATATGCATTCTGCTGCGGAGATTTTTTGCGCAGTTGGAGGTCGTACATATTTCACTTTTTCCTGAAAATATCATCTGTCTGCTTCGTTTAGTGTAAAAGTTATTTGTGATCAAACTTTGCGTTTTTTGTAAAATGGCTAAAAGTAAATGCTAAACTGTTCAAGTAATAAGCTTTTATCTGTGCTGAAATTTCGCGTGGAAAAACTTTACACCTCGCTGTGAGAGGATAAGCATCGGTTTTGTTCTACGACTCTCGAGGAATGTGCACTGTCAGGGTGATTTCAGCTAATTTTTTCGTGGTTTACTTGAAGCCCGCGAGCTCTTCATGAGATATTTTAAGCGTGATTGAAATGCTTTATGGCTTGTTTCTTTCTGGCGAATATAACTTAAAGGTTCGGGCTTTCGTTCCTTTATTCAACCGCTAACAATTATCAACTACAAAGTGTATAAAAAAGCAAATAACAGTGGAATAACAGAGCCACGTATGATAAATGTAGTAGGTAGCGCCACCTATAAAATTTCATGTGCACTAAAATGTCGCAGTTCAGAAAACTTACGAGGATGGCGCCACAAACTCCCTGAATCGAGGGGTATTTACGAGAGGGTATTGTGCTTCTACAACGTTTTCCCTCTGCCCTTTACTTTCCATCGGGCGAGAGAGGTAAACACTGGCGAGTCTGGTCGAATGGTCGGGTCGAACTGAGGTGCAGGTGCTTTGCGCACTCACACTCAGGTGCTTCGCGCATGCGCAGTAGCGCTACTTGAAAATGGTCCCTTGACAAATGTACACTTGCTTGCTTTCAGATTTATTTATCGCCTCGAATTAAGTGTGTCATACTGTTTGTGTGCCGAAACGTTGCCAGCTAAGGCTTTCGCGCGTGCAGCTGAGGTGCGCCCCGGCTACAATCAATACAGTGCCCCGGCGAACGAAACGTGCTTCTTGTCCAGTACAAGGAGTGGCTTTCGTTACTCGTTTCTAGCTTTTTTAGTAACACACATGATATATGGTTGTGTTTGGCAAAAGCAGGCATCTTTCTGCTCATGGGGCTGCCCTGCACGAGAAGCGAATAGCCGCTAACATGGGGAAACCGACGAACAAAGGAGGCCTCTTTCCTTCCTCAGAAACGACTTAGCGGAATGAGCAATTTAAAGAACAGTGCTGTCACAATTTTAACTTAGCAGCTAGAGATACATTCAGACAACGCGAAATCTCTGCATTTTTATTATCGAGTCAGTCTTACACTGGGCAATGAAATCTCGGGCGTTAGAGGGTCGGTATCATGCAAACCCTCAAAGGAAAAATAAAACTTGATGCTATGGAAATTATCAAATGAGGATAAGAGGTTACGTGCCGCACAAATTTATTGCATGATATGAAGATTTTACGAGTTCAGAACAAAGATAGAAACGGTAAAAGATACTAAAATTCTGCTTCGCACTGCACACATGATAAAGAATGCATCGGCTGCTAAAGTGTAGTTTATTTACTGGTATCAGCCCAACTGCATTGCTGTTTGTTTATTTTCCATATCTTAGGCAGGACAGGAAAAAAAAATGTTACAAAAGCGTGAATAAATTTGACTTTGCCGCCGCAGCCGAGGGAGAAAAAAAAATGGTTGGCAGGGTCGTAGTTGCTTGTAGTCTTGGAGCGCTCCTCGCGCCCCGCTTTTATCACAAACAACGGCACGGCGCTGGACAAAGAAGATTTTGGCACTAAGCGTCTCAGTGCAAGCAGCGGAAAAAAAAAAAAAAAGCAATTCGAACACGAACGCTTTCGGAGCTGGTTATTCCTCGTCTCCGTCTCAAAGCTATCTTCAGATCTTCGCGGTGTTAGCATATATTGTGAGAGTGTGGAATTTAGACTTTTTTTTTTCAGTGGCAAAAAAAAAAACAAACATATCTTCCCCTTTCTACGATAAAATGAATAGTGGGGCACGGAACTATAACACTGCATAAATTATTATAATATAATTTTAAAGAGCGTCTCCCTAGGAGAAATTGCACGAATACTTGTACCCTCTGCCACTTTACTGGTACAGATAAAATGTTTCGACAGTCTGCCAAGTGCAACTTGAAAACCTGAACATGCACGGGCATGCCTCTTCATTCCTACTGAAATTTCCTATATAGCGCAAGCAGTGCAGGCTCCAAAGAAAAGGAGAAAAAATGATGTAGTGGGCGGCCGAAGATAATCACCAGCGTTTCAGTCATGTTTCTTTTTTTTTTTTCGAATGTTGTGTTCCGGTGATGATAGTAAAGGTAACGTGCCGCAGTAGCTGCCGGGGATTTTTTCGGTGAATGGGCAAGTAGGAAACAGCCATGTGAAGCTTCTCCAATACAAAAATATGATGTTGAATCGGGCTTATTTCCGTCATTCCCTTCACTAAAAATTGAAACAAACAAACAAACAAACAAAAACGATGAGGCTCAACGCTGCTGAACCGATTGTCGAACTTTAATCAAGAGTTCGACGAAATGCAGTCTGATCAGGTGGTGGCATAAAAGAATATACAGGGTCACTGACCAAGTCAAAGTTTCATGAAAACATACTAATGTTTCGGAAGCCCTACAGCTTCGTTGTTCACAATAGATATACCAGACAAAAAGCATTAGTTTGTATCTCCCTCAAATACTTTGACTTGATCAGTGGCCCTATATATATTTATATATATATATATTGTGAGCCTTCTGTGGACCTCCTTTCATTTGTACATGCCATGATCTTCTTCTTTCATTTGTACATACCATCATCATCGTCCCGTGGCGCCGGCTCCGGCGCGCGCCTGGGTTCGTGATCGGATTAAAACGCTTGACAAGGCTTCGCTGTCCTTGCCGTCACGACCTCGCCGTCTCGACCTAGTCTTCTTTTACAAGTGGTGGAGGTGAAATTTGATCCCTTTGCTGCCTTGGGCCCTGCCTCTCGCTGGAGCTACGTTCCGGTCGCCGTTTGGCAACTGCCACCATCGCTATGTCCACTGACAGTACCCACGAACAAGCTGGACCCTCTACCTTGACTGCACCACCCCCTCCGACTGTGCCCACACGACAGCGCGACCCGCCGCTGTTCGCTGGTCGTCGCGATGAAGACGTCGATGACTGGCTTGACACCTACGAACGCTGCAGTGCCTACAACCGGTGGGACGATGCTCTGAAATTTCTCAACATCTCTTTTTACCTTATTGAGGTCGCCAGGACTTGGTTCATCAACCGCGAGCCCCACACAACTAACTGGACCACCTTCAAACAGCAGTTCCGACAGTACTTCGCCGACCCGGCAGTTCGGACTGAGATCGCGAAGACCAAGTTCGCTTCACGCCGTCAAGGTCCTGATGAGTCATATGCATCTTACATAGAGGCCATACTTGCACTCTGCCGGCGTATTAGTCCCACCATGGCGGAACATAAACGAGTACACCACGTTTTAAAAGGAATCAATTCTACGGCGTATAACATCCTAGTTGCTCAGAATCCTACAACTATTGATTCCATTATTACGACCTGCCAACGCATCGACCAGCTGCAGTCCTCCCGATTGCAGCCCGCCAACGCTACTGGCCCGACCTATGCTGATCTCGACCTGCGGGCACTTATTCGAGCCATCATCCGCGAGGAGCTCCAGGCCCTCAAGCCTGTCTGTCGACACGGGTGCGATCACTCTTCCGCAACATCTAATGACGCAGGTCTTCGCAGCATCATCAAAGAAGAGCTGGCAACAATCACCGAACCTATGACATCTGGCCCTCCGGCACCCCGCTCAGTACCGACTTACGCGCACGTCGCAGCATTCCCCCCTCATTTAGCTCCCCCGCCTCGACCGGCACCAGCCTACAATCACGTCAATGCAATAGCGACGGCCCAACCTGCACCACCCTATTACGCACCTTGGCGCCCCTCCCGACCAATTTGCTATTACTGTGGCATTAGAGGACATATATCCCGCGTCTGTCGTCGCCGCCTCCAGAACGAGCGCCGTGGTTACGATACATTTGAAAGTGACATCCCTCCAACGTCATATTATCAACGCCGGTTTACTCCAAGCCCACCTCGAAGATCATCCCCACCTCCAGAATCCTCCTCTGAGCCTCGTGGAACCCATGCATCCCGACGTCGGTCCCTATCCCCATACCGCCGCTCAGTTTCCCCTCTCCGAACCGCAACAACTATCCCTGTCCGCCATCCGGAAAACTAAGCGTTGCAGTTTCCGGAGGTCAAACTGCACTCTGCGAACTTACCAAAAGTCCTCCAGATCGCCCGTATAATGTGATTTCTGTTTTCGCTGAAGGATTACCGGTCGAAGCATTGATTGATACAGGAGCTGCAATTTCTGTCATTCACGCTGATTTGTGCTACCGTTTGCGAAAAGTGACGACACCATATGATGGGCCGGAACTCCGTGGAGCCAATGACGTCCCTTTGCGCCCTTTAGCAAAGTGCACCGTACGAATTGTTATTGACGGCGTCCGCCATCATGTGCAGTTTGCTGTGCTCTCACCATGTGCGCATCTGATGATTTTAGGATGGGATTTTTTGTCAACCGCTTCAGCGTTAATTTCTTGTGGCGACCGTGTTATCCATATGACAGACAGCGATTTTTCATCTGAAGTTTCTGAACGACATCATCCCCTTGTTGCCGCCGCTGATACTGTTTTGCCTCCTCAGTGCGAAAAACTGCTTACTGTTGTTTCTGACCACATCACTGACGGCGACGTACTCATCGCACCATCTCATCGTCATCTTGCACGCGGTATCGCCTTCCCGTCTAGTCTTGTGAGGTTCTGCAACGGCTCAGCGGCAGTAGCGGCCACTAACACTTCACGTGAATCCCTCATGCTCCCAAAAGGAACTTCTCTCCCCTGCATGGTGGATGTTCAACCTTTGTCCTTGATGGTGCTCACCGCCCCTCTGCCTCAGCGCCGAGTTTCGCCAGACGTCTCTCTTTCTATTCTCACAAAGACTATTAATCCTAACCTCACGCCGCACCAACACCAAGAACTGCTGACATTGCTTCGGCACCACCAAGCCATTTTTGATGCCACTTCCCCACCACTGGGACGGACTAGTGTTGCGCACCATCGCATCATTACTGAAGGTAACTCTATCGTTCGCCGACGGCCTTATCGGGTTTCCCTCTCTGAACGAAAAGTAATTGAAGAAAATGTAAATTACATGCTCCATCGCAATATTATTCGTCCCTCGACAAGCCCATGGTCCTCCCCAGTAGTGTTAGTTAAAAAAAAGGACGGCTCGGTACGCTTTTGTGTTGATTACCGGGCACTCAACAAAATTACCCGCAAAGATGTATATCCAATGCCAAGAATTGATGACGCCCTTGACTCTCTCCAAGGCGCCGAATATTTCTCGACTTTGGACCTCCGTTCAGGTTATTGGCAAATACCTATGCACGAGGACGATAAAGAAAAAAACCGCTTTCTCAACTCCCGATGGCCTTTACGAATTTAATGTTATGCCTTTCGGACTTTGTAACGCACCAGCGACATTTGAAAGAATGATCGATACTGTGCTTCGTGGCCTAAAATGGAGAACCTGTTTATGTTACTTGGATGACATTGTCATCTTTTCGTCAACTTTTAACGACCATCTCACACGCCTGAATGAGGTCCTCACGTGTCTCGCTTCAGCGGGCCTTCAGCTCAACACCAAGAAGTGCCACTTTGCACAGAAGGAAATTAAAATATTGGGACATCTAGTCAGCCATGACGGCCTTCGTCCAGACCCTGAAAAAATCATCGCGGTCTTGAACTTTGCTCGTCCACAACGGATTACAGAATTGCGCAGTTTTCTCGGCCTGGCGTCTTATTTCCGGCGTTTTATAAGGCATTTTGCAAGCATTGCTGCTCTACTTCATGAACTACTTAAAACACGCAGCCCTTTCGTGTGGACTGAACAGTGCGAAGCCGCTTTTAATAATCTGAAGCACGCCCTAACATCAGACCCTGTTCTTGGCCACTTCAGTGATAGCGCTCCAACCATCCTGCACACTGATGCCAGTGGTCTCGGTCTTGGAGCTGTACTTCTGCAGCGCGATGCAACTTCGCGTGAGAAAGTGATTGCCTTCGCCAGTCGGACTATGACTCCAGCTGAGAAAAACTATACCATTACCGAGCTGGAGTGCCTTGCTGTCGTCTGGACTGTCCAAAAATTTCGCCCTTACCTATATGGTCGGCATTTCACAGTTGTGACCGATCACCATGCTCTTTGCTGGTTGTCTTCGCTCAAAAATTTGACAGGCCGACTTGGCCGTTGGATTCTACACCTGCAAGAATACGATTTCGACGTCACTTATAAATCGGGTCGCCAGCACCAAGACGCCGACACTCTTTCTCGCTGTCCACTTTCGGAATCGGCTTGCTGTTTTTCTTCCCAATGCATTTCCACCTATGACCACAGCCGACCATCTCTTTCCCCGACGTATATCACAACAGTTTCATTTGACGACTCTGAGAACAAACACGCTCTCCGCTCACAGCAATTAGCCGATGCCTACTGCCGACCCATCATCGACCGCCTTATTTGCGCTTCGGACCCACCCAATGCTCGGCTTCGCCGACAACTTCGCAATTTTAAGCTCGAAGATGGCATTCTACTTCGCTTTGTGTATTGCCCTGATGGAACTCGCTGGATCCCATTCGTGCCGCGTGTGCTTCGCCCACGTATACTGGCGGCTCTCCACGATGACGCTACTGCAGGTCACCTTGGTGTTGACAAAACCTACGACCGCGTGAAAAAACGATTCTTTTGGCCTGGCCTATCTTCCTGCGTTGCCAAATACGTCGCATCCTGCCCTCTGTGCCAACGTCGCAAACGGCCGACGTCTTCGCCCGCTGGCCTTCTACAACCTGTTCCCTGTCCCGCCACGCCATTCGGCGTAGTCGGCATCGATTTATATGGTCCCCTACCTCTCTCCGATGGGGGTAACCATTGGATCATAACAGCTGTCGACCACCTTACACGCTACGCTGAGACAGCACCTGTACCGACCGGTTCCGCTCAAGAAGTAGCAAATTTCTTTTTGCGATCAATTGTATTGCGTCAT
>NC_139347.1:140699556-141019556 GCF_055883805.1 Amblyomma maculatum
GCATCGTCGACTGCGTGGGCAACGAAGACATTGAAACCACCGACAGAAGCACCGAGTTACTCTTAGAACGAAGGCTCGGAATCTCCGGAGAAGACAAACTGAGCTGCTGGTGACGAACTTCACCGAATAATACCGGCATCACACCAAGGGCATGGTGATTGCTTTCCTCGACGAGCTAGCAGACACCCGATATATTTTCCCCAACCAGTTACAGACGATACGCACCCACCTGAGGAAATCAGCGCTGGTTCGACGTTAGCTCAGCACTAAACCGGAGCTGACAAGACCAGATTCAGACTCTTCGTACAAGCTAAAGCGTGATTTTCGTCAGCGTCAAAGGTGTGACAAACTCTGTTGGCAAAGCACCGCATTATCGCGTACGAACACGCCAGACCTCTTCGTCAAATTCCTTATCGTGTATCGCCACGAGAACGCCAAGCCATTCGTGGGCAAGCCGATGAAATGTTTCGTGATGACGTCGTCGATCCACCGAAGAGTTGTTGGGCAACACTCGCCATTCTGGAGAAGAAGAAAAACAAAACACTGTTTCTGCATTGATCACCGCAGCTTGCATAGGATAACGAAGAAGGATGTCAGTCCTGTCACTCACATAACGACACACTGGATCGGATATGCAACGCTAAGTGCTTCTCGTGGAGGGACCTGAAGAGCGGGTACAGGCAAGTTGAAATTGACGAAAGAGACAGCGAGAATACCATGTTCAGCACACTATACAACCTCTTTGAGTTCAAGGTAATGCCATGTGGCCTCTACTCCGCACCAGCGACGTTTCCAGCGAGTAATGAATACCGTACTCTCTGATGTATTTGTCTGGTGGCAAAAATGTCAACCGTGCCTCCGATGAGAACAACTGATGAAAAGAATAATTCCAAGTGTTTCCATGCGTTTCGGATATTGTTAAAAAAAGGCTTTGTTTGAAATGAAAAGTATCAGAAGCTATAATGAAGTTACGAAACGAAGCTTAACACTAATTAGTTGAAATCCGTAGAGTGTGCCATCTGGATAGCACCACCACCCTCTTTTTGATCAATGTAGATACGACCATTTTGAAGCCTGTTCTTTGCCCATGCTCAGTTAAGATCATGGTTATCCTTCGTCCTATGTTAAGCAAAGAAAAGCCGAGGAACTACTTTCTTCTCTGAAACCTCACGCTGCCTAGCACGAGCAGATAACCAGGAGTCACGGATAGAAGCTGAAGTAATCTCATCAAAACAGGTGCTATTCGGATCCCACGCACTGGCAACCGATGCATGGCAATGAGATGATTAGGGTGACAATATATGCTTAGCTTCACTGCTTAGTCACTGACGGTGGCTTTCAGATCCTCGTCTTCGCACGCGGTGAGGCTCTGTATTTCAAGGTTCAGCATCATTCAGTTCAACCTGGAGCTCCTGAATGACTGAAGCCTGGGCAGATATCTGGACTTCCATTGTTGAGACGTGTGATCAGTGATTCTACAAAACTTATCACGAGTATCTACCTCAGCCAGCAATGAGTCATACTTCTCAGTAACAAATTTCACAGACGCGTGGAGTTCTTGCACAGATTAGTTTAGACTTTATAGTTCAGGCTTCGAAGCGAGAAGCTAATCCTTTTAGCACTGACCAGAGGAATGGACTCAAAGTGCCAGCCCACCAAGTCATTCAGTGATCGCAGCAATTTTGGAGGCAGCGTCAAAGGAATCTGGTTGGGAAGCCACCAAAGTGCGACCCATCATACAACTCCTTTTTCTTTTTGGTTGCTCCCATTGAGGCAAGAGTTGCCTCTGCAACACCAGAACATTCGAAACCCAGATGAAATTTCCTATGACAACTACTACAAAGCAGAAATCCTGCACCCATATGGACATTCTCAGAACAATGGCTACACTTATCAACAGTCATTTCACAGGTGCAGTTGGCTGCGCAAATTATTCGATACTTATATAATCTCTAATTATGCCTCACCTGCACAGCAAAACAGACGTCACTGCATGCTCGCAGGCGCCGCCAACTTCGACGGTTAGCGGAAATCGGGCAGCTTATGAAGGGTGGCCTGGTCAGCAGGACACCCCCTTGTGTAGTTGCCGGGAAGGAAGGCGGTCACGGAGATACTGTACATGATAACGCAGCTGCTACACGTGGCTTCTGGATGCTCTGTGCTTCGCAGTCCAAAGCAGATAGCCTGAAGGGTGTTTGATGGCTGCATGATTTCCATTCCTTATGACTATTTTCACAAGGTCTAGCAAATGTTTTTCGTAATATATTAAGACAATATATAGGGGTTATCCTCTGCGCACTTCTATTTTACATGGTTAATAGGGTGTATATGATCTTTTGTTGAGTAGCCTTTACATAGCCTGCCCGGTTCTGTGGTTATTGAATTCTTAGGTTCACCAAATACTGTTAACGACTCCCTGCGTATGTAAATACTTCTAGGTAGCAAACAGTAAGCTGATCGGTCTGCAATGTTCGAACTCCTTGACGTCCCCTTCTGTACAAATTAAGTTCATTTTAGTTCTCCCAACAGTGCGGTAGACTCGAGATCAAGAGCGAGATCAAGAGACCATGGCAAGGTATTCTAGCACAATGCCTCCACGGTCCTTCAAAAGATGTGCGCACTTGATCCTCCCCGGATGCTTTCCACCTTTGCTCAACCTGTCCGCGCCGTCGATCGCCATCGCCGATGCGTCGCCGTTCTACCTCTCCAATGCCGGAAAACCACTAGACGCAGTTCCGCAGGCAAAAACTGCGCTTTCGTCGAACAGTGAAAATCCTGCTTCGCCACCGAACAATTTAATCGAACTTACCATTGAACGTGTTTGTACTCTTGAGCTTGTAGATACTGGTGCTGCTGTGTCGGCTATTGACGTTAGACTGTGCCGCTTGCTACGAAAAGTTGTTCTGCCGCATTCTGGGGTTTCTTTGCGCACGCGGCCACTGCTCAGCACATCGAACTGCTCGGTACCTGCACGGCTCGTGTCGCCATTCATAGAGTTCTCTACGTCATCAGTTTTGTCGTTCTCCGTGACTGCTCTCATGACATTATTTTAGGGTGGGACTTCCTGTGTCGCAATCGTGCCATACTTCGTTGCGCTCGTGCCGATGTAGAGCGTTCTCCGCTCTGCACCGTCCCGACCATCGCTAATGTCCTTAGGGAGGCCAAATGCCAATTTGCGAATGCTACTGAATCCCGCCTTCACCGGCTAAGATTGTGCCTATAAACAGTGCCTCTCTTCATGACTGTACAGTGCTCTTCACCCCATCTTCCCTTTTCCTCTCGCGACACTGTCTTCCCCTACCCTTCGCCGTCCTTAGTGTACGAAGCGGTAGCACCGACTGCTGCAGCTGAGGCTCTAAGGGAGCACTTCAGGTGAGGGTCAAAGGAAGTACCTTTGCAAGACAAACAGAACCACCTTTGCAGGCTGCGAGGTTCGAAACTGGGTTTGGGCCCACTGCGGAGGAGGGGCGCGCAGCGGGGTTTACGGAGCTTCTCCCAAACGCACACCCCTGGAAAAGCCGAGCGCCAGGCCGGGGGACGCTTGTACCCATTTTTACCAGTGGGTGTCCGGCGGTGGGTTTCGAACTAACCACCTCCCGCAGCCGAGACGGGCGCTCTAACCACTCGTAACGACTCGTTCTATACACTCACGTTGCAACGTGGCGAGTGCGTTGGGTATGCCGACCCTGTTCCATCAGAAAATTTTGTTACCGTCCCGCCGCTTCTTTCCACCTGTGCCGACACAATCACCGACAGCGTCAGTGCCCTTAGCTCAATTCGTTCCTCGTCACCTTTATCGCCTCTGGCCGCCTTCGACAAAGCCATCGACAGTGCTCTCGCTCCAGACAAACGCGCCAAGCTCCTCGACTTGCTGAACCGACTCCGAGCTTCCTTTGACATCCAGCAGCCATCCTTGGGTCGGACATCAACTGTTGCCCACCACATCTATAGTGGTACGCACGCCCCGTTACGACAACGCCTTTGTCGTGTCTCAGCCTCAGAGGGCCGCATTATTGATGAGCAAGTTGATGAGATGCTCAGTAGAGGTGTTATTCAGCCTTCCAGTAGCCCTTGGGCGTCCCCGGTCGTTTTAGTCAAGAAAAAAGACGGGTCTATTCAAATTTGTGTGGGCTACTGCCATCTTAATGCAATCACACGAAAGGACGTCTATCCGCTACCACGCATAGAGGACGCGCTGGATACTTTAAGTGGAGCAAAATTTTTCTCTTCAATAGATTTACGATCTGGCTGCTGGCAAGTTCCAATGGCTGATGACGATCGCCCCAAGACAGCTTTTGTCACTCCTGACGGCCACTACGAGTTCAACGTCATGCCGTTTGGCCTGTGTAACGCGCCCGCCACCCTTGAACGCATGATGGAAACTATTCTCCGCGGATTATAGTGGCACACATGTATCTGCTAGTTAGATGATATCGTATTTTCATCCGATTTTGCGATCCACCTAACTCGACTTGAAACTGTCTTGCAATATCTTAGCGATGCCGGTCTGCAGCTCAATCTGAAAAAGTGCCATTTCACCACTCGTCAACTCACTGTTTTAAGGTATTCAGTGTCCAAGGTTAGAATCCTTTTTGATTCATCTAAACTCCACGCCGTCACCGAGTTCCTGAAGCCAACATCTATCAAGCAACTACGGAGCTTTATAGGCTTGTGCTCCTATTAACGCGGTAGCGTTAAAGATCCAGTGAAATTGGTCACCAAGAAGGGAAAACAACGCCTTAACACTAATAGATGATGAACCACCCATCATTCTCCCGCAAAAATTTTCTATCTAGCTTCTGCCACACCAGAAATATCGGTGATTAAAAATGACCCTTCCAATTTTCCCTCTCAACTCGTACGCCGAAGGGAGCCATAAAAAAAATAAAGAATGCAAGCAAGTTCAAAGCTCCGTCCAGAAATAAGTCACTTCGACGAATTTACGGTTGCCGCGCGCTCGCTCGCTGGCGTACTCGCGTCAGCCCGTTTTCACTCACACTCGCCTGAGGAGTTCGCCAGTTCGCGCAGCGACGGTTAGTGTAACCGCGAAGCCGTGGTTAGCCCATGTTACACGGCGGACCAAACCATGGTTACACCACTAACCGCGGTTATCGCAAACCGAGCTTGGCGACCTCGGTTTGCGTCGTTAACCGAGGTTATGGCGGCGTCTGTTGACGGAGGCTACTCGTCGGCGCCCGAGTGCGCGAAACGTACGAGCGGGTCTGCTTCACAAAGTTATTCATTTGCCCACTGTATAATGTTTAAAGATTGATGTATAGAATATGGCGCCGCCCGATGTCTTCGATTACGGCCGACAGCGCAGCGACTGCGTACTGAAGCCTTGTCTTGCCTGCAGTAGAGTTTGAACGGCTTGTTGCTGAGCAGAGCGTCAAAAAATGCGCGGCCTTAGCTATGAAAGTACACGAGTTTGCAACGCTTGCAGCACGTGATACCGCCAGCAGGCTGAGGTACGTTACACAATTACCGCTGGGGTGGGGCGCGCGAGCGCGGCGAACGACGGCGCCGTGCGTGACCGTCCCTAGTCGTCGCTAGGCCTAAATTGTTTCGCTTCGTAGCATAGAATTAATACAAAGACTCTAGAGGGAAAGCTGGGCAGGGAAACAAGCTTCCCACTGGTTCATCGCCATCATCAAATTTGTCATTGTGGCCAGCACAGTTTCTGCTCACTGCGTAAAAAATTAATAAAGATTTGAACAAAAGTTTTAAAAACTGCTGCAGATAACACAACTGTAGGAAATTTCTATACATTGTTTTCAAGTTTCAAGCCCATTATATGATTTTTCAGGCACCTTCTTGGTCGTAACGGAATGATGCAGACATGTATAACGATTGGAAACCATGTTTGCGAGAAGACTTAGCAGGCGCCCTTTGAGTTTCGGTTTGAAATTTCAGTTTTCGAGCTCCTCGAGGTCAGACACTTGAAACAACGAGAAGTTTATAGCAAACAGGTGCTTGCTCTTTCATGCATCGCGATGGCGCCTTCCTGCGCTGTATGCAAGGCAACAGCTATAAAAGGATCCGGCATATCGCTGCACGTGTGAGTAGACGTGCCACATTTTATATTTGCAAATTTCATAATAGGTGTTCATAATAATACCTGTGCCAACTAGAGTTCACTTTCAAGCAAGTCAAGTTATGCTAGATTAGATTTGTATGCTTGATTTTTCCCCTCTTGTTCTCCTCTTTTTTTCCTTGCTTAATCTTTAGTTTTACATTATTTTTTTTTTTATGTCAGCTGACGGGCATGTATGCCCAGACTTGTCTTACGCTGCTAAAAACTGCCCTACAAGCCTTCTGTTGGCTTTAAGGCCCACATATGCATCATGGCATTCCACGAATGAATCATTATTAATAATGATATACTTAGATGATCTCGTTTAATGCTACATGGCTGTGAAATTGCACACTATGAGATGACTAAAATGCTCAGTCCCTAACTTCGGGCTGCAGCTCGAATAAAAGGTCTTCAGTGATATGCCTTACCGCTGTGTGCATGTCTTGCCATGAGATGCACAAAAACCATTATGATCCTGTTTATTTTTAAGTATATTCAGCTTCCTTATCGCCATTTCCCCAGCCTGCTAGGGGACACATTATGCTAATTTTAGAAGATGAATGATCGAGTGTTTTCAGTGGCATTTAAATTTGTTTTAGCGTAATGTTTTGCATCGCTAATGCATGCCGTAATAAAGACGATATTATTTAGCGCATTTCTGATTTCTCATAACTGCTACTCCGTATACTGAAGAACAAACAGCTGTTAAAATGGCTGGAGATGATGCTGTGGTGAGATAATCCCATTGCGACATCGTCCCGTGCCAGAAAAGATACGTCAACTTCATCCTATGCGAAACGCAAGATAAAAAAAATTCACAAGATCCACAGGAGTTAAGAAGCCTTTGAAATTTATAAAAGGAAAGAAAATAAAAAATACGCACACAAGGCAAATCAACAATAAACACACCGAGCACCCTTTGACATTTACTGTATGCAGCACTAGCCATCCTGGATAGACCAAGAAGGGCCGTTGCTGTGGAATTCGTCACTGTTTTTTTTTTTTTTTTTTTCATATACTGTGGTAGCCGCCTTGCGCCAAAGCAAATTTCTGTCGTGTTTTAAGGTGATCGGGCACAGAGGAGATGCATGTGTCCTGGACAGACGAAATGCATGCGAAGCGCGTAACAATTGCAGGGATAGCCCGCCTTACGATAACAACTCGGAAGAGGCAGGACACCTATGTGATGTTACAGTAGGTACGCGACGCAACATACTACCAGAAATACTCCATACGCGACGATTCTGCCGTTGTTTACAGCACCTACTCTACAGTACCCGTCGGTTAACTGCACGCCGCCATCTTTCCACGATCTACGTTGCCAGCTTCAAACCATCTTCATGTGCCCGATTTAGCAAGTAAAATTCATCTGGCAACCAATGAACAGTGTGATAATGGCGGCAATCACGCGGTCACCCCTCGAATGCATTGGGTGAACGGGCAGCTTTCCCTCTAGAGTCTTTGTATTAACTCTATGCTTCGTAGCCGCGGAGGTCGGCGCTTTGGAACTGATCAACGCTGTCGTAAATCGTCTACTTATGAAACTGCCCTATTGTGAATCATATCCTGCCATAGTAAAATAATTATAGGATTAACTCTGGCGACGCATTAATCGCAGAGCTATACCCCGCGACAACTTTTTTTTGGCACCGCTAGTGAAGCTACGGGGGAGGAGCATCTGTAAATGTGTCCCTTCACCATGCAGTTCGGAGGGTCGGCCTCCACGGAGCCTCTCACTAAGTTTCGTTTCCGCGGCCAGAGAGAAGCGCTTTCCGCAGCTTACTTGTTGGAGTCCGATATCTTTTTTTATAGGTTCACGCGCGCTTTATAGCCACCATTAATGACGAGGAGCCAGACGAGAACGTACAGACATTGCTGTTCTCTTTTATACGTGCAATCAACCGTGCGCAGCAACTTTCTGTAAGGCATTATAACTCTTGGCTCGCACATTTTTCACTTACGAAGTAAAATAGATAGCTTACCTATTTTTTAGCACTAGAAGCCAACGCTAACGTACGGTAATGCACGATATATTGTTACGTTTCCGTGAGAAATAAAAAGTAACAGCGCCTAATATGATCTTTGCTAATGCTCGTAGAAACTATATATCTGTTGTATGTTTGTCTAAGTAAGCATTCAATAAATGCTTGCACCAGTAGATCACACCACGTATTTTCATATAGCACAGAAAGCTACAGCAGGTACTTTTCCCAGGTCTCAAGGTAGTAAACGGTCCTGCAAAAGGAAGTGAATTTATGTGGCACGCGGTTTTCTGCATCCATTGCTAGTTGAAAGCTAAATACTACTACTACTACTACTACTAGTAATAATAATAATAATAATAATAATAATAATAATAATAATAATAATAATAATAATAATAATAATAATAATAATAATAATAATAATAATATAATAATAATAATAATAATAATAATAATAATAATAATAATAATAATAGTAATAAACAACGAGCCCAAAGTGATTTTGACGCGATCTTCGATTTAGGACGGACAGAGGTTTTTTTTTAAAAAAAGCATACAGACTCATACATGCAGCCCCGAAGCGGCCCCGTCGCTATAAGTGATCGCAGGGTACGTGAGACGATGCACCTGGACGGTTTTCATGGCGATCACATGACACGACGAAGCCGGCAGCGCAAGGCACTCAACTTACGTATGACCATATCACTTCGTCTATTACGCGCCTGCCTCTCCAGGTTCATCCGAACCGCTTCCGACACTGCTCTGCGTTTTTCCATTGTAATTGTCTTACAGCTCTGCAATTACAAAACAATACATGTTTCATCCTCGCCTTCTCACATAATGCATGCAGAGCATTATTTGCTCCAATTCCAAAGCTAAAAAGCTTTGGAATTGGAGCAAATAATGCGCAGTTACATGTCCAAAAATACCTAACAAAAAGCGTACTTGCCTCTGCTTCTTTCTCATTTCCCGGATCGTCCGGAGGTACTTTCGTCTCTTTCCAGAAGGGAAGAGATCCGCTTGCGCTACCGTAACACAAACCCGATATCGTTTAGTATCCTCTGCAACGTACGGACACTTATATTCGGCATATCCATATCGTGATCATTTACTACGTCCTCCCGTAGCTTTGCGGCAGTCGGCACTTCGTTGAGCATATAATACTGATGCACTTTGCGCCTCAGAGCAGCGAGAGTGAAAGTGTCGTACCTTTCAAGCCGCGTCTTCCCGGTTTTTTTTGAAAACAAGCCCAGGTGACGACTTCAGCCTTATTCGCTTTGGAGATTTAAGAGTGCCAGAGAGGGCTTTCGCTTTAATACGGGAAACGGCACGCTCGCTCACACCGGTGAGCTCGCTGACTTTACGGCGCACGGATGATATAGAAAGCTGAGGCTGACTTCTCCTTACGCACAGCGTACACGTTGCACACCATCTCTTTTGCCTGCTTGGACAACCATCGGTTTTTCAGTCTCACTTGCATCTTCTTTGGCGAAAGAAGAGGTATAGTTTTGGAAGAACCCGACGCGGCGCAAAGAGCAGACGCCATCCTCTTTCAGCGCGCTCGGTGTTTTGAAGACCCGCGACGGAACTCAAGCGAACCCAGAAAACCTGGAAAACAAAACGCTTCGCAGTCTCCTTCCAACGCTAGCGAATCGTAGCTATGTTAGAAATGTGCTTAAAATCACAAGTTTTATGATTTCTATTTTCTTCAAGGCTAAACACTAAGTTTAACTTGCGAACTATATTAACCCGCGCAGGGAGACAATGCGTTTTGGCCCCGCAGCCTTCCCAGCAGTGCCAAGAAAAGTTGACGCGGAGATTTTTTTTATAGTACGAGCAGATCGGATGAGCCGAAATGCACCAGCGACACCTAGCTTGAGCAGAAACTTGCTTGTATCGCGGCTATCGCTCTTACCAGCAATTTGCTGCTGGTCAGCAATCCTCACGATGGCTTCATACTTGATATTCGGCTCAGTATTCCAGACGACAACAAATTTTAGCACGCTTTATTTCGGACATCGGTGCTAACAATCCGCCGTGTCGTTCGCGTGAGGTATGCGGGAGGAAGGGCCACAGCGGCGGTGTTTACAGCGGTCGAGGAGGTGCTGCTATCGTGACCGTGCTGTTGACGCCTCGTCGGACGGCACTCCGGTACTCCTGAAACCACGTTATATAAATATTTGTAAATGCAGCTTCATTCCGCCGATCACTGCGTCGCTTCGGTTGTTGTACTTGATGGGCAATGGCCGCCTAACCGATAAGGGCGGCGAGCTGTGTAACAGCCCACACAGAGTTCGAGCAGCGCACGAGCAGACGACTTTCGCAGCTACCGGAAGTGTGTCCGTGACGTCATGGCTGCAGTGGCCACAGCGAATGACAGCTTCTAGCAAGCCTTGCCAGTCAACTCACCCGTGACGTCACGGTTTAAGGAAATAGTTCCATGAGACACCGCCAAGCCACGACCTCTCTACCCGCGAATCTCAAAAAACGCTGATTTAAAAATTAATAATAAATTTCTGGTTTTGTTCCAAGGAGTTACACTTTGAGTTAATGCTCAAAAGGATTTGTTCTACACACTGGACACGTTTATCAGTGGCTTCTTGGTGGCCGTTTCAGTGGACCTTTAAGGGCCCCGTGTCGCAGAAAAGTCGGTGTCGTCGGCAGCGGCCGCCGTCCCGCGTCGTCTGGCGTTGGCCGTGAGCGAAAAATCCCAGAAGCATTAAGCGGGAAACGCATGTGAGCGAAAACGTGAGCGAAGCGACAAGGCGGCGCGGCCAAAGCGATCATGGTTCGCTCCGTCGCCTACTGGGGAAGACGCATGCACGCGACAGCGCGAACCGAGCGAAACGGCGACAACGCTCTGGGTAGGTTGTGTGGCTGGCATAGTGGCTTAGTACACCGCAAAACTATTGCCAAATCCAACAATAGTCATAACGATTGCAAGAATTAGTTATTTTGCGACAACATGGCAAAGTAAAATGTATTTACAGCAAACCGTATCGAATGTGTGTGAACTTGCACTGTAATCGGCACGAATAGTCAAGTTACCCCTTGTTTCTATTGTTGTTTCGGTTGCGATTAGACGTTCTTTGAATCCTTGGCTATCCACCATTGTTCGTACAAAGCTAAATGTTTACGCGGTAATGCACAATCACAATGCAACACAGCAAAATAAAGAAAGCATGCGAAATGAGCGGCAGTGACGTACGGTTATTTCCGGGCGAACGAGCGAAATTTTCTATTTCGGCAGATCCGAGCGACGAGCCAAGCGACACATGCATTTCTGTTCGCGCGAAGGCTTCGCGCGACGCGTGCCGCCGTCGCGTTCGCGTGAGTTTTTGCGTGCATGCGATTCAGCCTTTAATCAACAAAAACGAGTAGGAAAAATCGCCGACCTGAGGAATCGAACGTGGGCCTCCGGGATGCAGACGAGTACGCTAACCGCTCGGCCATGCCAGCTAGATGGTTTGAAATGGACAAAGGCGCGTCTATTGATTGCGGTGTTGTCTCAGGAATGTCCCTGCGAGAAGTGTATCGTGGCGTATAATAATAATTATGAGCATGTAAATTACAGAATTACAGAACACGCAGTTAAGCGAGTGGCAAATTATTTTTCCGCTGTACTTCCTCTTCGCTTGGCGTGCACGTAGCGCCATCATGCGTGTGGCGCACGGAATAAGATAGACAGGGCATGGCCTCCGAGATCTTCATCGCGCCGGCTCGGATCGGCAATGGTGTTGCCGACGAATTACGACTGCAACTTAAGGCCCGCGCGTTTCGGCAAGGTAGCTGGCAGAGCTTTTACGCCCCAGAATCACGTTTCAGAACAAGTAATAACCAAACAGTCATGCTTTGGACAAGTTAACGAGTGTTGTATCATGTGAACTACGTCTTTGTGTCACTCAAAAGCGCGACAAGCAAATGAGTAGACGGTGCGAACGGGGCGCGATAACGCTATCGCGTTCCTTTCTTAAAGGCGGAGCTTAAGTGTCCTAAAAATGTTTTTAGGCGTTTCGTTCGTAACTTTGCGACCATCATTGCCCCTCTGACGCGACTTCTCGGCGCTCACAAAGATCTTTCCGCCTGGTCGCCGGCGTGCGAAACTGCTTTTACAAAACTGCGCACAATACTTGCCTCACCCCCCGTATTGCGCCATTTTGACCCAGCTGCTCTTACCGAAGTGCACACCGATGCCAGCGTTCTTGCTCATCAAAATCCCGGTGTTGATGAATACGTTGTGGCTTACGCAAGTCGAACTTTAACCAAGGCCGAGACCAACTACCGGTGAGAGAAAAGGAACGCTTGGCCATTGTTTGGCAGCTTCAGAAATTTCGGCCATACTTGTATAAGCGCCCATTCGATGTTGTTACGGACCACCACGCTTTGTGTTGGTTGTCCTCACTAAAAGACCCCATCGGCCGTTTCGCCCGCTGGTCGCTTAGACTACAAGAGTTTGATCCATCGTACAGGGCGCAAGCACTCCGACGCAGACGCTTTATCTCGCTCGCCGGTGCCGCCTGACGCTCCGTTGCCCCCTGCCTCCAGCTCCGCCTTGTCTTCCCAGTCCATCGATGACATGCCATAGGAACAGCGCAAGGATCCGTGGCTATAACATCACTAATCGATCTTCTTACGAACTCGTCACTTTCGCCGGCTACTCGCGCCCTTCGGCGTCAAGCGCAGCATTTCGCCCTCCGTGACCGTCTCCTCTATCGACGCAACTATATGCCAGATGGCCGTATGTGGCTACTCGTCGTGCCTCGCCACCTCCGTAGTGATATTTGCGCATCTTACCATAGCGCTCCGCAGTGTGGCCATGTGGGACTATTTAGGACTTATGAACGGTTGCCACAACGCTTTTACTGGTGTGTTATGTATACCTTCGTCAATAAGTATGTGCGTTCATGCATCGATTGCCAGCGTCGCAAGCCTCCTCCTCACCATCAGCCGGCTCCACTACAGCACCTTCCGTGCCCATACCGACCATTCGATCGTGTTGGTACAGATTTGTATGGACTGATCCCGTACACACCTGCAGGCTAAGGCTGATAAAATTTTATTCACAATAAGTGGGAGGAATAGGGGAAGTCAGCTGTCGTGCCGCAGGCCGTGGAGACTTTTGGCAACGCCGGCCCATTCGACGGCCTTGAACTGAATGCCAGGGTCATCGCTGGACCTTAGCTTGTTCCAAGCTTCTTTAGAGGGATCAGGCAAAATTTCTGAGGGAGGCTTACGGGCTTTGCTGTCCTGATACCGATTATGCCCACAGATCGCTGAGAAAGAGGAAGTGCATTGGCGGACTAGCTGTCCACGAGTTAATCCACCACCGCTCTGGTCTTGCTCGCTACCAGTGCCCGCTACTAATGTTTGGATCCTCGCTTAACACTATTATTAATGTCAGTATCAGCTAGACGTAAGGACAGAGACCAGAGGTATTCATTCATTCTTGTCAGTTCCCCTCGTTCGAGCGTGTCGCCTTAAGCAGCGGCCTAAACGGCGCAAGCCCGTTCGTTCTTGGTTTCTGTTGGCCTCATCTGCTTTAGGGCTGTTAGCAGCTCTTCAGACGTCAATCATGTATCGTCTAGGGGAGGTGCATTTGTTGGTGCTTGCAACGATAACGTATGGGAGTGCAGGGTGAGGCAGCGTAAATGTGCCGTTAAATATTTCAGGCTAGCCCCAAAGCTTTCTTAGGGTTAGTGGCAATGTGATCAGTAAGAGGCTCCACGACAACCGAGTGTTTCGTTCCTTTTGGCAAAGCCGCAGGTCGGCAGGTGACGGGAGCCATGCCTCGGATTCTCATTACGCAGCGCGCGCTGTGATGCGTTATCTGTCATAACGCTAATTTACTAAATGGAGCTCCTTACGGAAAATGGCGATGTGCTGCGGAAATGCTTGGTAGCTGCGACAATGGCATCTGAGACGGTGCAAATTTCTACGCTACATCTGCTTCCCTCACGTTTGGAGGCATTCTTTGATGGAAATATTCATACTGTCCCAGTTTTACGGGCTCATATTTTCAGCAAGAAGAATGTTTTTCGACTGCGATGATTCCTTGCTGGACACGCTTGTCGTCTGCGGGGCGGGAATTTAGTTTTTAACAGCCTTTCCCGCTCGGAGTAATATTAGTCGTGCGATTCCTGGCCTGTGATCACTCAGGGCGGTGTGGAAGATATCCATGCAGACACAGGCTGACGCGCGGTCGGTATGACTTTCAAGGCCGCGGCCACACCAGCTCATTCCGGCACGGCCGGGTTGGAGCACGCCAAGTATCGGTCAGGTCTAATTTCACCAATGCTCGCAAGGCCTGGACGGCCCTGTGGCCATGTTCGAGGCACCGCTGTGTGCCCAGAAGAGAGCGGTTGTCTTCCTAGAAGAGAGAGCAGTTGAAATCGCAATGCATACTATTAAGGCTGGGCCAATGAATCTTTCTTTTAGATCCTCGTAAAATTATCGTTGTCCTAAACGTCATGCACATCCACGACTCACACGCCCTTGTTAAGGTCGCCTGAACTCGTCAATCCAAACAACAGTATGATTTCCTGCCGAATGTAGGGTCAACGTTTTCGATTTGTTTTAGAGTGCAGCTCTTTGGCGCCCGTTCCTGCGTTTCGCGTCGTCGTCGCCGTTGGCGTTGCCGTCGGCCTCGTAACCAGCTAACTTACTCCATCCCCATCTCAGTCCCCAGCTCAGACCCCTCTTCCTCCTTGGCACTAACCAGTAATAATGGCTAACTAGTCACTAACCAGTACTAATGATTAACTAGTCAATAACTACTTCTAATTTGTCATTAGTCATGACTAAATATTAATGAGTAATGACAGATGACTGACTATGACGCCATCACATGGTGACGTCATCGGCCGTGACGTCATGACCGGATGTGACGTCATCATGGTGTCACGTTCGGCCATGTTTAATAAATGAAGCGATGATGACTTCATATCCGGTCATGACTGGTGATGACGTCACCAGGAGATTCACTCGCTTAGGGGCCGAGGCCGCGAAGAGACAAAATCTCTTTGTTAGCCTTTAGTCGCGGAGGATCCAGCCCCCATGCCCTAGGCCTGCGTACCGGGGATGAGGACTAAGGCCCCCCATTTATGGTGGACAATAAAAGTTATCCTTCCATCCCCACGTATATGAAGCTGACCAAGCTGGGCGTTCGATCCAGGCGTCCGTGCGGCGCCTTTTATTTAGCACCTCCTCAAACGTCGCACCACTCAGCATATAGAAATGACGCAGTACAGCAGGTATCAGCGGCGTTTAAAATTGATTGACAGCAAAGAAAAGGCGCAGTATCTGTCACAATTCTGCGCGGACGCCTTAACCGAGCTGTAAAGAAAAGAAAAAGAAGGTGACAGTGAAAAAAGAAAGAGGTGCCGGTAGTGGAAGGCTTCGGAAGAAAGCTTCCTTCATGACAGTCAAGAACTGTTAGTGAAGTGTTTCTTAAAGGGAAATATGAGAAAACTTAAAAATATATCCCGACGATTACGCTACTTTTTAATGCGAAATTTGAGCGCAGCTCATTAGCTGTTTCACCTTTTTCGATAGATTGAGACAAAGATTTAGAGCAAGACATGTATGTACAATTACAGACAGCTTTTTTATTTTTAACACATATTCCTTAAAGAAACATTCCACTAACACTTCCTGACTGTCATGAAGGAAGCTTTGTGGTCGGAGAAATGAAGAGGGCAGTTAAGTTATCGGGAGGTTGCGGGAAGTAGCGCGTGGGCCCATAGGAACGTTGCGCGGCGGAGAGTGCGCCGCATCAGCTGCGAAGTGGTTACGAGCGACAATGGCGACGGCGAAGACGATAACGACGCGAAACCCAGGAACGGATGTCAAAGAGCTTAATGGATAAACGATGCCATTCGAGACATTTTTTGAAAAGCGAAGTTTTTTTAACACGTTACTTTGCTACAGATTTCTGTCTGCAGACCGTGTCCGCAGGCCGCGTCCGCGAAATCGTGTCCGCAGCAGTTGCGAGTAATTGAGAAGCGGTAGAAGTTAATAAGTGGTGTCAATCAATAGAGGTTGACGTAATGTTGCTGCCGAAAGAATAATGAGGCTAATAAGTTAATTAGGTAATTACAGGAAAAATTGTAAAAGTTGTCTGCGGCAGTTGTGAGTAATTGAGAAGTGGTAGAGGTTAATGAGGGGTTTCAATCGATAGAAGGTGACAATGTTGTGTCCGTAATAATAACTAAATCAATCAACTAATTAGGTAATTAATTAAAGGCAAAACACGCAAAATCGTGCCCGCAGCAATTGTGAGTAATTGAAAAGTTGTAGAGATTAATGAGTGATGTTAATCAGTAAATGGTGATGTATGTTGTGAGCGAAAAAATAATTAGGCCTATAGGTTAATTAGGTAATTTTTTAGAGGCAAAAACGAAAATGTAAAGGCGAAAATGGTCCCATCAGCGAATGACTGGCGCCACATTTGAATGTATCAAATGCCATAATAGTTACTTATATCAGTCAACTAGGGTGACGTCGAAGATGTGACGCAACGTAACCTGAAGTCGAGTCAAAAAAGGGCATAGGAAGGAATTGGTGCGCAATTTGAAAGTACCAAAGATTAAAGTAGTTAATTAAGGCAGTCAATTAGGGTGACGTCAAGCAGGTGGCGTCACGAACCCCGGAAAAGGGCATAGGAAGGAATTGGCGCGCAATTTGAAAGTGCCGAGGACTAAAATGGGTGAACGAGAAGTGAATTAATGTGACGTAGAGAATGTGACGTCAGGCTACAGGAAGTAGAGCCGAAAAAGGGCATATGAAGGGATTGGCGCGCAATTTGAATGTACCAAAGACTAAAATGGGTGAACAAGAATTGAGTTAAGCAACTAGAAGCAACCAAGAGCAGCAGCCGTACTTTCGCGTTACTTCAATGCAGATTCTGCAGTGCTCTTTTTTTTTTTTTTTACCGTGGTGAACTAGCTGTATATATGAAAACTACATCAAAATATGATGCTTTTCTCTGTGAGTGTTTGAGTTCTCGGTTACTGTGAATGGTACTCTGCAGTTCGGTGTGGGCGCTCGCATTATTGAAGCGAAAAGCTTCACTACGAGGGTCTGAGCCGAGCTTCGCGTATGCCGTATGCCACGACCGAGTGACGTCACAGCCATGGTGATGTATGTTGTGAGCTGCACAGCCCCCTCGCCAAGGTCTGCCGGCGAGCGCTTAAGAGGTGTGCGACTCCTCCTCATTAAAAAAAAAAATAGTCTCCATCAGGGATTTGAATCCCATCTCTTGGATCCCCAGCCGAGACCTTTACCGCTGTGCCACGCTCCGTTTTTTTTCTGACATGGTATTTATTATACGTGGTTACGTACAGAAAGTGTTATGTACACAGACTATTTACAAAGCACTCAGCTCTTGCTGAGCTGCACAACAGAAATAACAACTAAAAGGCAGGCAAAGATAAACACCGTGTCACGAGCGGAAACCAGTCAGGTTGAAAGTCATTTTCTTCATAAATGTCCTTCAGATGTAGCATCATTCTGCTAAAATGAGTCTAGGTGGAACAACAGATTCACTGCTGCGATGCAACATGCGTGTCTTCCACGAGTCCAATAAGGAAAAACATGTCATATGGTTCGTAATCAGATTGTGTAACTGCAAGATACCGCACACTGTACGAATTTAGAACAAAGTCTTTCTTTAGAGTTCTTTGCTGCACGTCCCAAAAGAGAATTGCGTCTTAGCAATTAATGAAACAGTGCTCAATTAGTTCAGGCACATCACACACACGGCAGTTTACAGAAGATAGAAAAATGTTTTTCCAATTGAACCATGTGTTAACTGGTAGGGTTTCGGTAAAGAAAAATGTTTTTGTGCAACGAGAAATCTGCATTTAGCGCACCCTCTTTAGAACATCACGACCCCTAAGACCAAAGTGTAAAGAAAGATACAGAGGTGGCGAAAAAAGCATTGTTATAAATTCTATGTATAGACTCTTGCGTGAAACAGAATATAAGTACTCATTCGAGAACCGTACTGTCAAAAACAGCACCGAACATAAACTTCCTGCATGACTTCTAGTAACTGCGGGCAGTCAGTAAAATCTGAAGAAACCACTAAGTTGGGAAGCAAATTGATGAAATTAACTTCCAGGAATGCTTTCATAATCGGATGTGAGCAATCACAAAAAAAGAAGAAACGGGCAACTAACTGCTTCACATACAGGTGCACTAAGCCGAGCCCCCCCGCACAAACAGGTCTGAATAGGATATCACGTCGAATCGGTTCAGAATTTGATGACCAAATAAACGCTGCAAATATTCGGTGAAAATGCTAGATTGAATGACTAGCACAGTAGAGGACCTGAAGCACGTCATAAATTTTTGTCGCCAGAAACACGTTGCAGGCCTGAGCCCGACCGAACATTGAAAGCCGATAGGGGACAAATGTATTAGCATAACGCTGGACGACTGGAGCTCGCCCTTTCCAGTATAACTTGCACTTGTTACATTTGGGTCGCGTGGGCCTCGGTATCCCACCGCTGCCACCAGTTGTTAAGTTTAGGTTCGCGTGTGCCTGAGTATCGTACCGCTGTCACCAGTTATTACGTGCGGCTCGCGGCCCCTCGGTAGCGTTGGCCTGGCGGCTCCGTGGCTGGGCGGACGGCATCAACGGTCCCAGCAAAGACGAGGCGTCTTCTAACGAAACAACCTTTACTACAACATCATGAAGAAACGGGCAGAGAAGCTGACCCGGAGAGAATACAGACACTCTCACACAGCTGGTGTCTAGCGTCTGCCAACGGCGCGTCAAAGTAGTCTGTCGCAGCGGAGTCTGCCGTTGCTCTTTATAGGCATGCCAGTTCACAGGGAAAGGGGGAAGCCCTCACAGGGAAGGGAGAGCCAAACACGTTTGGACATGACGGGATGACTCAATCGCAGGTGGCGCGACCACATCTCCACCTCCTGCACTCTCTCTCGAGCTCCGGGCTTTGGCCGGCGTTTGCACACACACGCACGCACACACATTTGGCGCGTGGCAAGATCACGTCGAGACTTGCCCGCGGGAGAAAGCGTTGGGCGGCCGATGAACGGCGCCGAAATGGCCGATCCGCTCGCTGTTCTGCCTGTTGCTATGCGGTGGCCTCGTCAGCTGACACACTTGTCGGTGGCGAAACGTAACACACTTGACTTAATTGCATAGAGTGGAACGCCCAGATATTTAGGGGCACACATGACCATTCCACTCCTGCATATAGGGGCGGTGTTGAGCCCCACGAACCAAACCAAAGGCCAGAACTCTTGGAGTGATTCATCTGAGCACCAGAAATATAATGCCAAATTGTTTTATGCTGGATATAAATTTTTCTCTGCTTGGTTTGTCAGTGCAGAAAAACGCAAGATGATCCGCATATGCAAGCACTCTAACCTCATTTTCCAAGAGAGGGAAGCCATGAATACTACTGTTACGTAAAACACTCAAAGTGGCTCCAAGTAAAGAGCAAGAAGCAGCGGAGACATCGGACAGCCTTGCTTCACAGAAGAGTTGATTGGTACGGGCTTGATAAGTGGCCATTTACAATCAGGCGAGTCGAACAATTCCTATAGCAAAGTTGCACCCCCTTCAATACTACAGAACCAACATTCGCTCGCTCCAGAAGAGAAAACAGGAATGAATGACGAACTCGATCAAAGGCTTTTGCGAGGTCGACCTGAACTAAAGCAATTTAATGATGAGAGCAGAAGCACGATTCGAGGATTGTGCGCGCAATGTGTACATTACTTTGAATGGCACGGCCCCTCAAGCCGCACGTCTGGTGAGGGCCAATGAGAACCGCCATTGCGAACTGTAGCGATTTGATAAACTTTGGCGAAAATCTTGTAATCCACATTTGCCAGTCTGATTGGTCTATAGCCTTCCACTGAGCGTAATTTTTCTTCGTCAGTACTCTCTTTGGAATTAGGACTGTGTGGCATTTTGTAAAAGTCTAGGGAAGGGCTTCTAGATCAAAACTCATCACGAAGAAGTTTAGCAGGATAGGAGCAAGAACAGTTTTAAAAGCTTTGCAAATGTCCGAGGAAATGCCATCAGGACCAGGCGTTTTTAAAAGAGGTATTTGATAAATTTCCACTTCTACCTCCTGCTGCGTCAAAGGGCTAATAATTATAGAACAATCATTTTCTGATATAAGGGTCACCAGGGATGTGAAACGCTAAATAATGTCAGAATTTCTCACAGGAGGAGTGGCACTAAACAACATCGAGTAATAATCGACGAACAAGGCCGTCACCTCATTCGCACTCGTAACTAATGTGCCAGTACGCCTTAATCTCGGAATCAGCTTTGCAGTCGCATGATGACGTTCATCAAGCAAAGCTTGCGGCGTTGGGTGTTCGCAGTGCAAAGCACGCTTGAGACGAGATCGAATTAAGGCACCCCTGTATCATTCCGCATCACGCCTTTGTAATTCATTTCTGACACCAGCAATTTCGTCCGTATATGAGTCAGGGGGTTCACATTCTAGTTCATACAGGTTGCACAAGCTTTTTTAAGTGACTGCTACTGATGTTTCCTGTAGAAAGATTTAATCGAGCCGAGTTCAATTGCTATCACACGTACTTCCTGCTTGCACATTTCCCAGGCGGCAAACAAGGCCAGACTTCCGGAAAAACATGATTTGAGCTGTGAGCGCACACGAATGATAAATTGTTGGTCATTTACCAGCGATGAGTTTAACTTCAAAGTTCCCACTGCGGCCTAAACTTTGAATGGTCATTGCCACCGAGCCGGGCCACCACCAGGCAATGATCAGAAGAAAAAAAAACCGGTATAGTTTCGCATACAGGCCCGTGAGAAACTAATGCACAAGAAGCATAAATCCGGTCTAGACGAGCGTGAGCATGCCCCTGAATGTTGTTGAATGATCTAGAAGCACGGCTGGACAATCCTGTATGAAGTAGTCCTGGATCTTCTGTAACACGGAACAAAAGTTCACCACTCCTGTCACTGCGTGCGTCGGGACTAGAACGATATAGGGAGTTGCAAACGCAGTTGAAGTCACCCATTAGCACAAGATGTCGGTCACAGTCCATTAAGCTGGCTATGTGTTCAAAGAAACCTATGCGCTGAGTCACAGTACTAAAAGCGTAAACGTTAATTATCCCCCATGGCTTCCTAAAGAGTAGAAGATCGCATAATATCCGGCCCTCGGCGTCGATATTATAAGTTTGGCCAGAACAAGGCGGAGTCTTTCGCAGAAACGGAAAACATCTTGCTGACAAGCCCACAGCATGCGCGACAATGACATTAAAATCTGCCAAAAAGGACTGTAGCGCCCTCTCGGCCTCCTCCTCGCTTTAGATCTTAGTCTCTTGCACAGCCACAATATCTAGACGCCTACTGTGCAAACGTCGCCGAAGTTACATCTGTCTCTGGCGAGACCTATGACCCCGTACATTGAGGGTTGCAAGCCCTATCTCTTCAGAGACCGCCATGGTGACAGCATATGATTTTGCCTACAATTCCATTTTCCTGTCGGAAGACGGCGAAACCGCCTCCGAACCACCGCCAGGCCTCCTCGACCGTGAACGCCGGCACTTCCCTTTGTGCTTCGACGTTCGACCACGACGGCGATGCTTGTTGCCAGCTTCAACGGATTCGGAGGCGCACGATGCACGGTATTTCAAGACTGCCTCATCGACAGCAGTGAGGCCGTCAGCCACAAGAACCGGGGACACTGGTCTGGACGTTTCTGCACAGCAACGGCCATAGGGGTCAAAATATCCGCGGAGACACTCGCGGGGAATTCGGGAACGAGAGGTGGCCCGTCGGCGGTTGGCTCCTTGTCAGAAGCTTGACATGGCATCTTGTCCAAGGCCTGAGATGCTGCCTTGCTCACATCACCCTCGGACGCATGAGCAGTATTTCATCCTCAGTAGCCTGCGGAGTGGCACTTGAAGACTGAGCCACAACGACGGCAGGAAGGTCGCCAGACGCATCAATTATCTCAGAGGCGCCCATGATATGCTCCCGTAATGCCTCGTCAGGAAGCCGGACTCGATGCCAAACTTGTCCGCGTATGTAACCAATACTCTTCCGCTGTATGGCCGACAATCTTCGCAACCTAGCTTAGGGCAGTGCCGACGAATGTGTCCTACACGGTTGCGCGGAGGCAGAGAGGTGGTCGACGAGGTATCAAAACGAGGCTCTGCACTCCACACACAGCTGATGTGGAACGTCACCAACGCTAACCCCTTCGGCAAGAATCAGTCACATCTCGGCTGAGCGTCATCTGTTCCATGTCGGCAACTTTCCACTTTTCCATCGAAATCGAGGTGACTTTATCACAAGCTTGTAGAGCCTCACGTATAAAGGAGTCATCTAAGCGTCCAGGGAGCCAGAAGTATCACTTTTATACCTCCTTTGGTTCCGGATCCACAGCAACACAGCGACGGATGACTATGTGATAGGCCTTTGTGATACAGTTTTGGTGCTTCATAAAGATGAAAGGGTTTGCGCGAATAAACATCAGTTGAAAGTTGGCGCCTGTCCTGTTATTTTGGTGTTCCTTCCTTGTCCTCGTCCTTTTCGCGCCGTCTCCATAATCCACTTCAACCATAAACCAACTAGTCCAAAGCAAAGTACTTCTTAAACAAAAATTAAAGACCACTGCAGAATCTGCATTAGAATAACGCGAAAGCACTGATACTGCTGTTTGTTGCTTCTGGTTGCTTCTAGTTGCTTAATTCACTTCTTGTTTACCCATTTTAGTCTTTGGTACTTTCAAATTGCGCGGCAATTCCTTCATATGCCCTCTTTCGGCTCTACTTCCGGTTGCGTGACGTCACAACCTTGACGTCTCTACTACCCTGCAGCCCTTTCTCTTTTTTCGCTTTCACTCCCACCTTCCTTCTCTTACGGCGGTGTCCATAGAACAAGTGCGACAGATATTGCGCCTTCCCTTTCATGTGTACCAGTTATTATAATTATTTACCTAATTAACGTATTGGCATCGGTATTTTTCGGAGACAGCACTACGTCCCTCGCTATCGATTGACACCCGTTATTAACCACTATCACTTCTGAATTACTTCTGCGTACATGTTTTACATTTTCCCCTGTGATTAATTGCCTAATTAACTTATTGACCTAATCATATTTTCTGCAATAACATTACGTCAGCCTCTATCGAATGACCTAATCATATTTTCTGCAATAACATTACGCCAGCCTCTATCGATTGACACCACTCAATAACCTCTATCACTTCTCAATTGCAACTCCAGCGGACACGATTTTGCGGACGCGGCCTGCGGACACGGTCAGCGGACAGAAATCTGTGAACGTAGCGAAGTAACGCTTTCGCTGTAATAAATCTCCACATGAGACTAGTTTTCCTTTAGACTGCGCCGATTTGCATGTAACCATCCAGGCATGCGACATTTCAAACTGTCCGGTAGAGCTTATTTCTTCCAAACCTACCACGTTCCGAAGGGCGGCTCTGAAGCCTCGGGCACGGTAGGGCGGCCGGCGAGGTCAGCATGCAGAAAAATAAAGTCGACAAGAAGCTTACCAGTTGGGAAACGGGGAAGGACAACACGGTAATCATTACTGCTGGCACTAACCTAGGCACTATAGTACCTCGGCCAAAGGCCGATTGAACTGTTGTAGTGGAGAGCATCGTGAAACGCTACCACACGGTATGGCGTCTTCGTCTTTCTTCCGTGGCACGCCCCGGGTCGTGAAACGCTCTTCCTAATTCCGCTTGTCTACCGTGATGATGACAACGGGACTCCGCAAGTGACAGAAACGGCAATTGGCGCGCAATTTGAAAGTGCCAAATACTAAAATCGTTACGTTGTTTGTTGTTGAAAACTTTTTATTTCCACCGAGAAGAAGCTCCGTTTCGGACTCCCCGGCACGCAGGCCTGATGGAGCCTTACTCAGGAGCCTCGCGAACTAAGGTCTGGTGAAGATACATTGTTGCTTCACGGCCTCAGCCGCCAGGCGGATGGCTTGCTGCTGCTGAGCGGGGTCCTCGCTTCGCAGCAGGGTCTCCCAGGCGTCTCTACCTATATTTTCTTTAGCTCCTGGGCTGTTGTTACATTCCCAAATAATATGATCTAGAGTGCCCCATCTCCCACAGGTTATGCAATGTAGATCCTTTTCATTTTTTGAAATTGTTGCATATACCCAAAAGGGACTAATATGATTGCCCCCTTGTAGTCTCCTCCATGCAATTGCCTCCCCGTTTCCGAGGGAACGGTCTTGCGGCGGATAGACCCTTATGCTTAGTTTATAGAGCTCTTTAACCTTTTTATACGAGATTAGGCTATCTTTTACATCCATGCAAGAGGGCTGCTCGGCAGCCGCCCGGGGATAGAGAGCTCGGGCAAACTCGTGAGCAGCCTCATTCCCTGCGATGGATTCATGTGCTGGTATCCATATAATTTCCACGTTGCGCTCAAGCGGCCTCGATTCGAGGACTCGTTTAGCTTCTTCTGATATTATTCCCTTCCCAAAATTTCTGACCGCATTTTTGCTATCGCATAGTATTAATTTAGCCTTGGTACCGACACAAGCGAGCGCTACTGCCAATTCCTCCGCCGCGTTGGCGTCTCTCGTGCGGCTTGAAGCCGATACTACAGGTGCTCCTGTTCCGTCGACTACTGCGGATACGGCTGCTCCTTGCCGTCCACATGCAGCATCTACGTAGGCCACTTGTTCTGCTGGTTGCTCTCCCATTCTTTTCTCGTAGGCTCTGGCTCTATGCCTGCGCCTCTCTTTGTTATATTCGGGGTGCATATTTTTTGGCATAGGCGGGACACGTATCCTGGCTCTTATCTCTTCCGGGATGTCCACTGTCTTATGAGCAGTGTATCCCGGTTTGATGTCTATCCATTCTAGTATTTTTCTTCCTGTTTCAGATTGGCTAAGTCGCTCCAGCTGAGCTATTCTAACTCCCTCAGCTAGCTCGGCCCATCTGTTGTGGATACCCATTTTCTCAAGACGTTCCGTTGATGTGGATATGGGAAGTCCCAGAGCTCTCTTGGTACATTTCCTCAGTATCCTGTCTAGTTTATCTATGTTCTCTTTGTTGATATTTAAGACCAATCTCTCTGACATCGTGTGTGGGGAAGCTCATGGAACACGTAGTGCAAGCGAGATTAACAAAATACATGGAGGATGAAAACCTATGGCTGCATGAGATGGTAGGGTTCAGACCTAAGCTCAGCACGCAGGACATAATGCTCAGACTAAGACATGATATCATAGACAAGAAAGGGCTAGACACTAAGGTGATCCTAGGCCTAGACCTCACGAAGGCCTTCGATAATATCAGACATGACGCAGTACTAAAAGGTCTTGAGGAGGTAAACGTAGGCAAAAGAACATACAATTACATTAAAACCTTTCTTCAGGGCAGAAGGGCGGTGATTAAATTTCAGGACGCAGAGTCTCCCAGCATAAGGCTAGGAAGCAAAGGAACCCCTCAAGGTGCCGTGTTATCTCCATTTCTATTCAACATAGCAATGAGAGGCCTCCCAGCTAAGCTGAATGAGATCTCTGGAATAAAGTTCAGATGTATGCTGACGATATTAACATCTGGATGAACAATGGAAGTGATGCAGAAATTGAGTGGAGCCTGCAGAGAGCTGCAGACGCCGTGGTGAAGTATGCTGCCGACAGAGGACTAACATGCTCACCGCAGAAGTCGGAGCTCTTTAGGTACAACACCAACAGCAGAGACAAAAAGCCAATAAACATCAAAGTGGTAGTAGAGGGCCTAGAGGTGCCGCAGGTCGAAGAGATGAGGGTCCTGGGTATGGTTATCAATCATAAAGGCAACAATACCAGTACCATTAAGAAATTAGCAACATATGCAGATCAAGTGCAAGACATATTCAGAAGGATAGCAGTAAAAGAGAGAGGCCTAAAAGAGAGAAGCCTCCTAAGAATATCACAGGCGTACATAACAAGCAGAATCTGCTATGCAACGCCGTACTTAAATCGTTACGTCGCTCGATTAGGGTGACGTCAAGAATATGACGTCGCCCATCTGTCGTCAGCTGTGATGACCAAGCGGGATCGAGTGTGCTCCATCGCCACCGGGAGGCGCTTCTTGCCTTCCGCGAGTGACAGATGCTGCGTCTTCCCTTTCCTGTAAACGAATTATAGAACGCCGGTGAACATATACACGCTCGACATGGAAAACCAAGGAGAGTTTAGCTGCTGTGAATGGTGTAGAAGATTGGAGAAATTAAATTTTTCTGACCCGAGCTAGTCACTGTTTTCGCTACGTATATCCCGGCATAGCAGAGCTAAGCCTTCTCTCATTTTTTTTTCTTTGTCATGAAGTATTAACTTTGCAGTGTGTACCATATGTGGTCACGGCTTCCACTTGAGCTCTGAAGTGCCTTTCGTTTTGGTTCACAGGAATTACGGTTTAGATGAGGATGATTGTGGTCGTTTTGATTTTTTTTATTGCGAAAGCAATACTGCTAGCACTTTTCTGCCGTCGGTGCAGGTCGTTGATGATGATGATGATAACTTTATTTTCCACCAGATAAGGAGGCCCCCAATTCCCGCCCCCGGCACGCAGGCCTAAGGGACGGGAGCAGAGACCTCCGCGATCAGAAGCAGGCAAGGAGGACTTGGCTCTTCGCGGCTTCTTCCGCCAGGCGGATGGCTTGTAGCTGTGGAGCAGGGACCTCGCTCCGCAGCAGGGCTTCCCAGGCTTCTCTACAATTTATATTTGTTTTAGCCCCTGGGGAGCTAGTACATTCCCAGATTATATGGTCGAGGGTCCCTCTCTCCCCACAGTGGTTGCATTTATCGTTTCTCCTATCTTCCATTTGGACATAATATGCGCAGACCGGGTTTACAAAGTTCCCAGCTTGCAGGCGCCGCCATGCGACTGCCTCCCTATTGTTTAGACTTTTATCCGGTGGTGGCACCAGTCTCCTGTTTAACCTGTAAATTTGAAGAATCTCCGTATAATTTTGGAGACGCTCGTCCATGTTCCGGCAATCGGGCGGCTCCACAGTTACCCGGAAGTAGAGAGCTCGGGCTTACTCGTGGCCCGCTTCGTTGACAGGAGCGGACGTGTGTGCAGGGGTCCAAATTAGGCGAATTTTTCTGTTTAGTCGTCTACTGGCCAGAATCCTTGCCGCTTCCGGCGAGACCCTACCCTTTCCAAAATTCCAACTAGCTGTTTTTCTATCGCTGATTATGAAATTGGCTTGCGTTCTGACGCAAGCGAGCTCTATTGCAACTTCTTCAGCCGTTTCCATGTTGCGGCTTCTAATGGCGGCGGCTGATACCGGGGCACCTCGCCCGTCGACCAACAAGGCGACCGCCACACCCGGTTTGCCACTTGCCGCGCCCACGTACGCAACCGACTTGCTGTCCATCGAATCGAAGCGTCTGATTAGTGCTTCTGCTCTCTTCTCTCTCCTCTCTGTATTGAATATGGGATGCATGTTCCGAGGGAGGGGGATAATGATTAGACTTTCTCACCAGTCCTGTGGGATGCTTGATTTTTCTCGTAGTCCCCTACCTGCAGGCCTTCCATTTCGAGTGTAGTTCTGCCCGTGGTTGTTCGACTTAATCTTTCCAGCTGCGAAACTCTGACAGCCTCTGCTATTTCGTCCCAGCTATTGTGCACTCCCATAGAAAGGAGCTTCTCTGTGGTTGTGGTAATTGGTAAGCCCAGTTATTCGCTTCGTGACGTGACGCTGTCACGTGGCGCACGACTAGCAGGGGCTTCAACCAACTTCGGCTTCGCTCGGCGCAGCGGCTACCACGTGACGGCCTCCTTGGCACGCCGCGTGAGTGCGCTCGCAAGGAGAGGATAAACTGGGCGCCGCAGGCGCGCTTCGGTTAGTCATGTCTGAGGAGTTGTACAAGGCGTCGTTGGAGCGACGTGCTGCGCGCAAACGCCGGCGCCGTGCCGAGGAGACAGATGAAGAAAGGCAAGAGCGGTTGGCTAAGCAACGCGCCTATGCCGCAGAATGGCGAGCCCGGCGGCGTTCTACAATTTCAGTGAGCGAGAGTAGCTTCGTGGACTCTCTGAATGCCGAAGAATCGTCTACGAGTAGTGCAGAGCGATATAATTACCACAGAAGAAAGCGCCTTGTAGAAGAGTGTGTTCATTGGAATAAGCAAACAGTAGAAAACACGTTGTGCCCAGAGTAAGTCATTAGTTGCGCAAAAGGCGAAGCCATGCCAAACCACAAGCAGAGCCAAGCGCAGCCAGGGAGGTATTGCTTTCGCAATCACTCAGGCTTAACCAGAGCTAAGCCACAGCTAATTTTTTGGCGGGGTTCAGTTCACAGGAATGAAAAATTGCAGTATCTGTCACACCTGTCTTTGTGGACACCTGAGTCGTGCCGTAAGGGAAAGCAGGAAGGTGGGTGTGAAAGACCACTTGAACTCTGAAGCGTGCCTTTCATAAGCTACTCCCCTGATGGGACAGGGGCAGGTAGGTCACCGCCGCTTGCGGCGGGAGCTAGACTGCCACCGAATTTGTATGTATTGTGGGTCGTCATTGCACCCGCCACCACTTCGGTGGAGGACGATGGCTGTTGTTGTGGCGCGCGTCTTTCTTTCAATCTTCCTTTTCTTTATTTATTTTCTCCTGTCTGCACGAGGCAGCGGGGGTGGCTCAGCTACAGAGCCAGTAGCAGGTCCGTGCATTTCGTTTTCCGTCTTCCTACTGCCACAACAACAACTTTCAAAATTGGTTCACAAGATTGGAAAGGCATAGTATCTGTCACAGCTGTTTTTGTGGACACCTGATTCGCGCCGTAAGAGAGGAAAGGAAGATGGGAGTGAAAGTGGAGCTGGTTACAAGCGATTATGGTGGCTTAAAGCGACAACGCCGACGCGAAGCCCGGGAACGGGCGTCAAAGAGATGGACTCTAAAAAAGACTAATTGTACATACATGTCTTGCTCGAAATCTGCCTCAATCTATAGAAAAAGGAGAAAAATCTGATGAGCTGCGCTCAAATTTCGCGCTAGGACGTAACGCAATCGTCGGCAATGTTTTTTTTTTCTTAAAGGCTGAACTTGACAACCCTTGGCAATGGATTGCTCATGTGGCTTCAGGTTTTCTTGCTGCTTTGGTAAAGCCACGGGTGCTTAGCGTTGCGAGAACGATGGAAAAGATCAGAATGTGGCTGAAAGGAAACAGGGGCGGCGGAAATAAGCCGAACCCCGCCGAAAAAAAAAATCAAAACGACCACAACCAACTCATTCAAACCGTATTTCACACGTAGTTCTAATCGTCCTGGGGCCTGGATGTTATGTATGAAAACGGAGGTATATGAAAAGGCTAGTGAGAAGAATAATTAAAATATTTTGTATTATACTTCTGTCATAGGACAAGGTTTCAAACAATGGTATGTAGTTTGTGATGCTGCACACCACTCTTACCCGCAATCCTTACGCACAATAAAAGCAAACTAAGCTTGTAAAACTTTGAATAATGGGACTAGCGGTACCATATGGACACGGCATCTGCTCGAATGTTTCGATTATAGTATAAAGAAAACACACTAAGTCGCCCTATAATAATAATAATAATAATAATAATAATAATAATAATAATAATAATAATAATAATAATAATAATAATAATAATAATAATAATAATAATAATAATAATAATAATAATAATAATAATAATAATCAATCAATCTTTATTTAATGTGCGCAGGAACAACCATGTGGTCTTTGTGCTGCAGCACAAGTAAAAAAAAAGAAACAAAAATGAAAAAGCACAAACATGTTTACACACACAGAGAGAACACAAAAAAAAGAAATAAATAATACATGAAATGAAACTGAGACGAAAAGTATCACGGAAAGTAAGCAAACAATGAGTAGCATCACTTATATACACAGTGAGAGAATTTTTTAGCACACCAGGAAATAAAGAAAAAAAAGAACGGTAGATAGAAGAGAAAAAAAAACAACAACAACATATAACTGACATTGATTATAGTAATATAAAAATATGCATAAAATAAACAACCCTTCCAGGCGCAACAAGTGCATGGTACTTAAAACACAGGCTAGAAATACAGAATAATACAATAAAGAAGTAAAATTGAACAAGGGGCAGTAAGATTCGAATATAAAGTTTAAAGTTGAAATATCAGTAAGAAACGGATAAAAAGTAGTTCACGATACAGACAGCATTGAACAGGAGAAAAAGCAAAAAGTGAAGTAAATACAATTTAAGGCTAGAAAGTGGGAATTTTAAGTGATAAAGTACTATTTAGAATACAACGCTACGAACATCCAATGTAAATGAACAGAGCGAGTTTTGGAAGATGTCAAGGTGAGGACAAAAAGAGTTAAATAACCACTGCATCCTGTCCAGAGGGGAGTGGGAATGAAGAGGAGAAACCTGAAATGGTCTGAATTCCCTCATGCTCTTTCGCGGAACGCGCAGTAGGATGTACTCTAAGAGCTGAGGGCACATAATGTGGCCATGAAGGAGTTTGTACAGAAATATGATATCAAGTCTGATACGACGGCAGTGAAGGGAAGGAAGATTCAGTTGGGCGCTCCTGGTGGAGCGAGAGGGGGAAGTTGCGCAGGGAAAGCGATAATGAAATATCCGTAAAAATTTTTTTTGTACTCTGTCAACCTTGTCCAAGTTCGATTTGCAAGTGCCATTCCAAACAACCGACGCATAATCCAAGACCGGCAGGCATATGGACAGGTACAGTTTTAGGAACGGAAGTGGAGTATGGAACTCTCTCGAAAGTCTGCAAACGAATCCGAGTGTGCGCATAGCCCGCTGAGCAATGCGGTTAGTGTGAGAGGAGAAGCTGAGGGTGCGGTCAAAAAGTACACCAAGGTCATTAATTTCATCAACCCTATCCAACAGCACAGAATTCACAGAATAATGGTAGAGAAAGCTATGTGTTTTACGAGTAAAGGACACAACCCTAGTTTTGGAAGAATTGAGGGTAAGTCGATTCATCGCACACCAATCAGAAAAAGCAGATATGTCCGATTGCAACAACACGCAATCTTGAAAAGAATGTATTACCTTGAATATTTTTATATCATCAGCATAAAGAAGAAACGAGGAGTTCTTTATCGCCGAGGAAACATCATTAATAAAAACGGAGAAGAGAAGCGGGTCTAGTACTGAACCTAGAGGAACTCCACTCGTTGCAGGGTAAACGAAAGAAGTCTGTCCATTGACACTGACAAAGCAGAAGCGATCAAGGAGATAGTTGCGTAGGAGGGCTACGAGTGAGACTTCAACGCCAGAGAGTAGAAGTTTTTCAAAAAGTAGTGAGTGAGTAACAACGTCGAAAGCTTTGCTCATATCACAGTACACAGTGTCAACCTGACCCCTCTGAAGGACTGCTGCAGAGGCATACGTCATAAACGTGACTAGGTTGGTAGAAGTAGAGCGGCCCGACATGAAGCCATGTTGATTCGGTACTATGATATGTTTGAGATGGAAGGAAAGTACGCTGTGCAAAGCTAATTCGAAAAGCTTAGAGGTTGCACATAGAAGAGAAATCGGACGATAATTGGAAACATCAGATTTGTTTCCAGACTTGAAGACAGGAATTACGCGTGGCATTTTCCACACGCGAGGAAAGGCAGCATTTTTTAAACAGTTATTAAATATGGCAGTCAGTACTGGTACGAAGATATAACTGAAGGCTTTTATTATGACAGCTGGAATGCTATCAGGTCCAGGAGACAAAGATGGTCTCAGACGCTTAAGACTCTCAGTTATCAACTCCTAATAATAATAATAATAATAATAATAATAATAATAATAATAATAATAATAATAATAATAATAATAATAATAATAATAATAATAATAATAATAATAATAATAATAATAATAATAATAATAATTGGTTCACAGGAAGGGAAAGGCGCAGTATCTGTCACACTTGCTATGTGGACACCTGAACCGCGCCGTAAGGGAAGGGAGGAAGGTGGGAGTGAAAGTGGAGATATACCATCCTCTTTATAGCTTAGTGTTTACATTATCAAAGCTAGATAATAGGAGCAGTCGATGGTTTTGTGGAAGCTGAGTGGAAAGACGGGTAATTTTGCCCATCTGAGAGTTGCATCGCCAGGCAACACCCGAGGGGGAGAGTAGTTACACGGCCGCTCGATGGAAGCGTACTATGTGCGGCCTGCTACGTCGCCCGAAACCGGCGGGAGGCGCCTACTTCCCGTCGCCACCGCCGCGGCGCCACCGTTCGGGGACAGCCGCGCGCGGAGAGCTGCGCCTGGCTGCGCGCTTTGAGGGAGGCGTCGGCGTGGTAGAAGCCTTTTATTTGAAGGATATAAGAGCTTCGCTTCACACAATTTGGCAACACGAATTAGTACATACTGTCATGTCTAGTGTGACCATGTCAGCACTTAGCGCTTGCTCGGCAAGGATATATACTGGAGTGTACCCCGAAAAACCTAATGTGGCGGTGGTTCAAGGCCACTCGATTGGACAGCTCGCATTACCGTGATGTTGCATTCGGATCAAGTTTGTCACATGAAAATGTCACCCGGCTATGAACAATTCGAAGCTGTTCAGCTGCCATGGTAGCCTAATGCATAACCACTTAATTACCTATGTCGCTAATTCCGTGTGTCATTTTCATACCATTCACTCATTCCTGCATAAAACTTTATACACAAATTGATGTCGACCTGTTCTAAGCTGCCAGCGCTATCCAATAAGAAAAAAGTCCTACTATGAGCAACCTCTGTGAAAATGCGACATGTAACCAACCTTTCTATCTTATTCTGACAAATGTTATGGTGGAAATATGAAGATGTTTATTATGTTAAATCTAGATGATAACCTGGGATCTTCGACTGAGTTGGAGACCTTAAACTTTGTACACCGGAACGCTATCCATCATGGCTTCCCGCATTTTACATGACCGGACAAACTAAGCGCGATCCATAGAGCCGGTCTATATGCGCTGCAAGTTTTTATTACTATTTTTGTTGGCTGCTCGCAAACCAATACAATTTCGCTGGTTTGCAATTTTCAATAGAAGACCGTGATTCGAGTGTTCCTGCTGTGAAACTCTTAGCTGCGATCACAAGAATGTTCACGCTTCAGAGCGTAACTGCAGCTGAGATTCAGCGAGCAGCCGAGTGCGCTAATTAAATGGCCACACAAAAAAAGGAAGAAAAATACCAATCGCAGACGGAAAACCTTTCTTGAGAGAGGTTTATGCCATAACCATAAACGTCGCTCCACTGTTGAGTTGATATTTCCAGCACAGCTCACTATCATTGGGTGCAGTAACTTAACGATATCTTGCATAGCGCCTCAGCATGGGCACGATCGTTGTTTTCATAGATTAGCTGCAGGTACTGTGTACAGTGAGAAAACAATGATGAAATCAAAAGCTTACATAGCTTCGCCGGACCTCCTCAGACTTCATCATCCTGTTAATGAAGGTGCTCGTAAGCTGACAAAGCTTGATTACTTCCTTTGCGGGGTAAATCAAGCCTCCTTTGTCCTTGGTTTTCATTAACCTGTGACTGGTTCAGTTGACTCATATTTCCTGCAACAGGCTCTTGCACAACTGACATGTCGCCTAGAAACCATTACCAAATATCGCATAAATTAAGCAACAACCTGGTGGTGATAAACAAAACTTGGGGTTCTTAAGTTTTCTTGCAGAGCCTCGTTAAAGTACCCGCACTTTGCTAACTGCTTATTCACCGTATCCCGTAATTGCTGCCTCTGTCACATATCATTAGAATGCAGCCTTAAACCACCGCATTATATAAAATAGCACCCTACACATAGCTATATAAAGCCCCTCTTTACCGAAGCCATACGAACGTGCCCTATAGGAGTATAGTGTGCCTGACTTGAGATCTAAGGGTCCCACTTTCAATAATTCCCATTTCACTCTTACATCTTATTGACTCTCTCTGGTTTGGCAGCTCCTGCCACATTAAACATGTCATGTGTTCTCATTGCGCCAAAGGTGTCTGGCCATATCATCAACTAATGTGCCTCTCACCAGAGAGCTAGGTATTTTTTCAAGTTTCCGCCGACTGAGCGGGCGCCGGATTTTCTGTGGAACGTGGCTTTTCAGTTTATCGCATCGGCTCAAACAGTCGCAAGAGTATACTAAACAAATGTTGTATGCACAGGCTCCTTTGCTTGCAAGGCCGCTCAGACTAGCGCGGCAAAATTTAGAACAAATTGTATACTTATATATATATAAAAAAAACCTTTGTACCTTTTTCTGATATGTCCTCGCAACGTAACCTGCGAGAAAAGCTTCTGGTGCTACCTCATCGTGTTCATCTGCTTCACAACACATTGTTAAAAATCCTAGTTCCCTGGCCAGCTCCCTTCTAACTAAATAGGTTAAACAACGTGACGGAATCACAGGAAGAGAGGACGACACAACTAGCGGGGTTGCGCCGTCTTCTCCTGTGCTCCCGTCACGTTGTTTGCACTGTTAACCTATAATTAATCATCAACAAGTCGAATCTGCTGTCCCTTGTAGCAAATTCAATGGCAGCTGATAGGGCATTATGCTTCAGTATCTGGGCTTTTTACCCTCAGCGCCGCTTTCATTTCAGAGAAAGCGAGTGCATTTCTACCTGAAGCGCGCTCAGCAGATAAAATTAGAGGGTCTCTTAGATGTCTCAAGCGGAGGACGGCGAAAGCCTACCCTTCTCCTATCATTTGCCTGTCATCATTTGCCACAGTTTGTCATTTCAAGTCGTCGTTTGATATATTGGTCGTTTCCCAGTCACGATGAGTCTGCCTGCGTAGTCATTGTTGCCCTTACAACTCATAACTAAGCAGGTTACTCATTTAGAATCAGCAGTGGTCATTACATGTTGTCGTTTCACATATTGGTCATTTCGTAGTCATTAGCAGTAATGGTGAGTCATGCTATTATAGTCATTACCACACATCGCTAAGCCATTTTACTAATTTCTAATGAAATGCGGTCATTACATGTCGTAGTTTGATATACTGGTCTTATAAATCATTTTAGTCATTATTAACCATTTTTAGTCATTAACATTAGTCATTACCTCTATCAGTGTCTATAACTTTTATTGATTACCTGTCATCATTAACCATTTTCATTCTTAATCTCCCTCCTTGTACGTCCGCTTTTGCGTCTGACACACCAGTGCACAGATGCGCGCGACGCACAGATTACAGGCACAGCTTCTGCGCACAGACTTTCGCTCCATGAGCCTAGAACGGCTTTCGCCTTAAAAAAAACGCATCCCGTCTCATCGTTAACTTGCTTGCAGATGCGCACGCAAAAAAGTTTGCGTCTACCACGCAGACGCGAGGCGAACGCGTCCAGAAAAGAGGCAAACCGCGCGCTCAGAGCCGGCGACCCCGGCGGCGACGTGTTCCCGAACAGTGGCGCCCTCAGCAAAAATAGCGTGCGCAACTGTAAACTCCCGAAGGACGCGCTTGCCCATTGACGGCGGCGCGACGCAGCAGGCCGCACCCAGTGCGCTTCCATCGAGCGGCCGTGGTAGTTATTTGCATATGTAGTAGTAGTAGTAGTAGTAGTAGTAGTAGTAGTAGTAGTAGTAGTAGTAGTAGTAGTAGTAGTAGCTCTAGTAGTAGTATAGTAGTAGTAGTAGTAGTAGTAGTAGTAGTAGTAGTAGTAGTAGTAGTAGTAGTAGTAATAGTAATGCGCACCGTGTGTCGGAATAATTGGGAGCGGCGCAAAAAAATCGCCTTATGATAATTTGTGGTTCTATAGTGATTGATGATCGATTGGTGTGTGATAAGCGATGACGAGTTAAATCGTAATTCATTGATTCATTGAACCCGACCGCGGCGGCTGCTGCGTTTCGATGGAGGCGAAACGAAGTGGCGTCCGTGTGCTGTACGATGTCAGCGCACGTTAAAGATCCCAGGTGGTCGAAATTACTCCGTAGCCCTCCACTACGGCTCCTCTTCCTCTCTTTCCACTTTCATTCCCACTTTCCTCCCTTCCCTTACGGCGCGGTTTGGGTGTCCATAGAGCAAGTGTGACAGTTGCAGCGCCTTTCCCTTGCTGTGAACCAATTAATAATTAATTAAAGAAATAAATGAAATGAAACAAATGAATAAAGAGGACTCAAGGGTCCCAAATGCTTTGTATGAAAATCTAATGCTTGGTGATGCCAACTTTGAGAAAGTAGAGTGCGTAACTGATCAATTGAAATAAATAATAAAACAAATGAAAATGCGTTCAAGGTGCTAAACCACTACAATGCAAAAGCAATGTTTGTTAATTCTAAGTACTGCGGTGCATAAAAAGTAAATAAAAATGAATAAGAAAGAAATAGAGATTAATATATTAATAAATAAAAAATTGAAACACACCGTACGTGGTTGTGAAACGCTGATGCGTCATATTTTAACTGAGGACCCTAAGTGTCCCAATCCGCCATTTTCACAAGGCCGCTCTGCGCATGAGCGCCTCTCCCCTGGCTGAAAACAAACCATCCACCCTAACTACGCATGCGCAGTTCTTGGCCTCCGCAATCGGCTCAGCCATAGCTGATCTCGGACGCCATGTGTAGTTAATATTGTGACAGGCGTATACGACAGATGGCGGTAGCTGTCAAGAACACCGTCATTTTGCTGGCACCTGTATCTCCACGGCTCCTTTTCAGTGGAAATACAGTTTTCATTAATTCCTAAGGACGATTTTAACCAGTAGCAGACGAATTTTCAAGCACTCCGAGAGTTTTTTTTTTTTTTTTTTTTTTTTTACTTTTACGAACAAGCACGATAATTTCGGCGTTATCACATGGCCACTCTGGGTCTTTGGGCTTCGAAGATTTTTTTTTTTTTCATATCCGAGTTATTTGGTCATACACTACTGATCGGTTGGTTCAGCAATAATCATTTATTTTTATTACTAAATAGGTTTGATTTGTAGGTAATGGTAGACTTCAACTTCCCAAAGCGACTAAGGCTATGAGAGACGCCGGAATGGAGAACAACGAAAATGAGACAACATGGGGTCCTTTAACGGGCTCTGACCTCGCGCCGCACGTGGACGCCACTGAGTTTCGCCTCCATTTAAATGCAGCCGCTAGCGGTCGGCTTCGAACCCATGTACTTAATAGACCGAAAGTAACAGCGGTCCTATGTATGATGCCTAAAAGTAAGGAATTGATAATGTGTACGCGAAGCGACGCATAGCCACCCTCGCCTCCTAGCTGACGGACGCACGGCCGCTCCAGCTGCCAAGCCTCCTTCGCACGCGCCAGCCGGCCGCCTCGGAGAGACCAGCAGGAGTCGCCCCTGCTTGCGACGAGGACGACGCGTGGGCAAATGAAACCAAAGCCGTACGGTTCCTTGTAAGTCGACCGTCCTCGGACAGTGTACGCGACCAAGGGTGCGTTCCAATTCCTTAGTCGCCTAGCAAGACGGGTTCGTAGACGTCATCTTAGACGTCTACACGTTTGCATAATGGAACACGACTACCTGTCTACGCCTTGTGCCAGCTTACGGTATAAAAGCTGAACTAAAACGTTTGAATAACTATAATAATGTTGTTTTTTACCTTTACGATAACACAGCAGAAAAGCACGTTTTTAACGGTTTGACAATTTTTTTTACAGCAATAACAATGCGTATTTATTTGTCACAGCCGAACCGACTACTGGGGAGTTAACTTGTAGCAGACCACACAGATCGTACTGCTCACGCAATGGGCCTGCTCACGGCTTGACGAGAGATAATGCTGGCGACATGTTTACCCTTTTATTACTGATGCTGGTGTGTACATGCTTCTCGGATGTTTTCAAGCACACAGCTGTAAGCATAAAAAATGTAAAATGTTGCAAACTTGAGGATTACGGACGAAAGCTGATATCCGGCTAGAACAAAAAAAAAAAAAAACTTTGTGCAGTTGCACTTGTCGTCTGTAGTCACTGAGGAAGCCAAAGACAGTTACACGTTTTAATAGCATAAAGGCAGGGTAAAATCAATGCGCAACAAGGCGGCATAATCAAGTGAGTTTGTTCTTCTGAGATTGACTGAAAATGTACGGAAGGGTTTGCCATGGGTACTACTAGAGGTAAACACGTGCGTGACCTACACCAGCCGTTCTGACTCTAGGCGAGGTACCCAGAAAGTGACGAGTTAGTCGATAACATCAACAGTCAAGCAAGGGTCGTCGTCTAGCTAAAAAACAAAACAAAAACAAAAACACCGACAGCATCTAACTCTTGCAAAACTATCAAGAGCGCGTTTTCCTCTTTGAGCGGCCAAAGCGCGAATGATAGCGAAAGGAGGACCCCTGTTGATAGTAGGGGATTTCAAAGCGCATCACACGGCATGGGGGTATAGATACAGGCAGGTAAAAGGACGCGAACTATGGAACAGTATTCAGCAGAATGGCTTATTGCTTCTGACGGATCCCCTGAAACCAACCCGCCAGGGTGACAGCGTTTCGATAGACACATCTCCGGACTTAACTCTAACCGGAGGCTGCATTTACGCTACGTGGTGTAACACAGCTGAAAATTTAGGCAGCGACCATAAAATTGTAGAAATCGTAGTAGATAACGGCCCACCGGTCGTCCGCACCAAAAAGGCAACGTTGGTGAACTGGGAGGCTTTCCGAAATGGCCGCACAGGTGACGAGGAAGGCATAAGTAACATTGACGATTGGAATGAAAAGGTCATTCAGTCGGTCAACGAAGCAACGGAGGAGGTGGAGGTTGACGAAGACAATGAAGGAGTAGACCGTCACATGGTCAGGCTCTGGCGTAAGAAGAAGGATCTAGAAACGAGACTCACACAGAAAAGAGGGAATAGGAGCTTGCGCAGAGAATTGACAGTGCTTAACAAAGAAATTGAAGAATATGCGCTCGTTTTAACGAGGCAAAACTGGGGCAGCATTTGTGAAAAACTGGACAGGAATATCGGGAAGGCAAGTACGTGGCACTTACTTCGGCATCTTCTAGATCCCGACAAATCTAAACTGGAGGCCAGGCAGCAAATTCACAGGCTAATACATAGCTTTGATGGGACCGCGGCTACTCTCATAGCCTAAGTCCGAGACCTGTATTTGAACTGTGCAGAAGGTATAGGCCAACAAATGCCTGATTACAAGGGCCAGGAAAACCCGGAGCTAGATAGCCCGATAACGGTTTGCGAAGTCCGGGCAGAAATGGACTGAGAACAAAGAATGCTGCAGGTCCGGACAGAGTCAACAATCGAATGCTAAGAAACTTGGACGACGCGTCGATCCGACACCTCGCAGCATTCATGCAGGAGTGTTGGGAGGCCGGTCGGCTGCCGGCGACATGGAAGGCCGCAAACCTCGTATTCCTCCCGAAGCCAGGGAAGCGGCCGGGTTTCGAACACTTGCGTCCAATCTCGCTCACGTCATGCGTGGAGAAACTAATGGAGCATGTTGTTCAGGCCCGGCTGAACCGGTTTTTGGAGGACAACGATATCTATCCGAACACCATGATAGGATTTAGACCGCATTTGGCCGCATGCGATGTCATGCTGCAGCTAAAAGAACAGATCATACACAATTCAACAGTAGACACCAGGGTGATCGTTGGTCTAGACGTGTCAAAAGCTTTTGGCAACGTGAAGCACTCTGCTATTCTGCAGAATCTCAGTGCATTAGATGTTGGAGTTCGCACGTACAACTACATACGCGACTTCCTCAGCGATAGAACGGCAACTATCAGTATGGGGGGACACACAGTAGAAGGTATTCGACTGGGAAACAAAGCCACACCACAGGGGTCGGTGTTGTCCCCGACGCTGTTTAATATCGCCATGATTGGTCTCCCCGCTAAACTAGAGGAAATCCAGGGGCTATACTATACATTATATGGAGATGAAGGTCCTGACTCTGTGGATGTGCAGGGGCAGTGACGGTGAAACTGAACAGACACTCCAGCGGGAAATCGAAGTTATAGAAAGATACTTAGAACCGATCGGGCTCAGATGTTCGGCCGAGAAATCGGAAGCGCTCGTTCTCACGTCAATGCGATCGCCCCATTGTCGGCGTATAAAGCAGAATAACCCGGAAATAACACTCAGGGTCAACGGTAACGTTATACCAACGGTGGCAACCATTAGAGTTCTGGGATTAAGAATTCAGGCCAACGGCAGGAACTCGGAAACGATACAGAGGCTAGAAGCTAGCACCAGTCAAACCTGTAGACTCCTGAAGCGGATCGCAAACAAACATGCGGGCATGAAAGAAGCTAACCTCCTTAGGCTAGTCTAGTCTTTTATAATCAGTAGGATAGTCTACGTGGAGCCGTATTTACGGCTTCACAAGGCAGAAAAGGAGAAACTTGACGTTCTCATTCGTAAAGGGATAAAAACGGCACTAGGTTTACCACCCAATACATCAACAAACAAGATTATGAGACTAGATGTCTCCAATACCCTCGAAGAGCTCATTGAAGCTGCAAGGACTTCACAATACCAGAGACTGTTGCGCAGTCGTACTGGTCGGAGCATTTTGGAAAAACTGGGGTATGAGCCGCAAGCATGCTCCAGACGTACAGAAAAGGTACCTAGACAGGTTAGGGACAAATTAAAAATACCTCCGCTCTCCAAAAACATGCACCCTGTTTACCATGAGAGCCGGAGGAGTGATAGAGCAACAGCGCTGCAAGCCCGTTTTGAGGGAAGACAGGACGTCTTATATACAGATGCCGCACAACGCGCGAACGGTAGGGGACGTGTTTCAGTAGCAACTAGAGAAGACGGGGGCTCGGTAGTTTGCTGCAGCACCCGAAATTCGACCACAACGGAAGCGGAAGAGGTGGCCATCGCGCTAGCTCTAACACAACAACAGGTCAAAATTATAGTTACAGACTCGAAATCAGCGATTAGAAACTTTGACGCGGGCCGCATTTTGGCCATAGCAGCAAGAGTGTTGGCCAGTGGTTCGCCACCGGCAGAGCAGGTCGCGCTCATTTGGACACCGGCGCACCAAGGGTTGAGGGGGAACGAGAAAGCGCACGTACTGGCCCGAGGATTAGCTACATTCCGGGATTCCAGCGACGACTTATGCGCAACCCCGTACCCCTTGCGCGATGAGGAGCCCCTGCAGTTCGACGATGACCTTAACACCTACCAAGATATCCTAAATCATTACAAATTAGGCAGATCAGTACTACAAAAAGCGTGTAAGCAACTCACCAAAAGCGAGGAGGTTATGTGGCGTAAGCTACAGACTGGAGTATTCCCGAACCCCCAGCTTACAGCAAGTGGCACCCGGAAATTTTTAGCCCCAGGTGAAAACGTTGCAATGACATAGCGGACATGATCCATATGATATGGGCGTGTCCTAGATTTGGAGAACCTGACCGAACAGATGAGTCCTGGGAGGCACTACTTCTGAATCAGGACGAAAAAGGGCAACGAGAAGTCATCCGTCTTGCCCTGGCCGCTGCTAAGATCCAAGGGATCCAGGCCGACGGCTGAGGGGGAGGACATGGTTGGGACAGAGCTTCACCTCGGATCCTCACCAACCTTTTGATGGGTGCAATAAATGTTATTTCTCTCTCTCTCTCCTCTTTGAGCGCGAATCAAGAATCTGCAGTGCTATGAATCTCACGACCATGAATGCATCTGAATCGGTCTTTGTAGCTAGCGTACGCGTTGACGTAACAACTCACGTTTGAAAGATCGTGCATATGCATAATCCCGCGCACGCAAAGAGCACGACCACCGTACCACTGCAAGCACTGCTCGCTCAGCGCGATCCGTGCACTGTCCGCCATGTTTAGACAGAAAAGTAACTTGCATCGATGTTGAGTTCGGCGAAGCAGTCTTCGTGAGAATTTGAACGCGTGCTAATATGGCTGCTGCCCGGCAAGCCGTCTAAGTAGAAGTCTACTAGGGGCTATTGGAAAGCACCCCAAAGCACCAGAGGCAATGCTTCACAAACGCTCGCGTCACTTATTTCCCGCTCCTCCACTCTCTTTCAAAAGAACAATAAACCTGTAGTCTCTACCCAAATACCGAGTTGAGAAGTTCCCCGCCCACGAGGCTCCCACGCCCGGAACGTAACAGATCCATTGTAAACTTTGAAGTTTATCAAGGAAAGTAGAGGCCAAGAAACATCCAACTATTGAAAACTACATTGGCAGCTGGAGTTCATTTCAAATAGCCCAGAACCTTTCAGCAGAAGCTCGTACTATACCATTTTTGCTCTATATTGACTACTTATGCCAACGCATGCCGCTGTTTAGGCAGCTCAAAAAGCGAGGATCATGGCTGGGGGTACAGCCTCCTAGTCATGCTCAGGTACAGTGCCCAACAGGTGGACCTGAATTCATCGAGTGCCAACATCATCATCAAGGTTTGAAGTTGGGCTAGTTACTTCTTGCTCGGCATAATTGAAATACGCGCATAGGATAGCACAAAAAGCAGCACACACCATGAGCGCTGCTATGCTACCAGTTATCGTTCTTTTGCACGCGGGTACACAAGGAAAATGAAGCACATCAACTAAGCGCATGGCTGCTCAAACGCCACCAGACACAAGTTGCAGCAGGTGCAGACAAGCGATGGCGAAGAAAATTCTCTCTTTCCAGATGGGAAATATTTTTTATTTATCCATGGCTATCAAAGGAGCACTTACAAGCACTTAATTACGTGTCGAAAAAGCCTCATTAGCCTCGCACATTACTTTATTACGGTTCTCCTTTGTGACCTTGCATCTGGAAATATTGGGTTTGCAGTGACCACCTTGACGGTCTCTGCAGTGTAGGGTGAGGTTACTCTCAGTGGCTGAGTGCGGTACCGACTCATCGCTCTCTCTCAAATGATCACTGTTTGATCGACCTCACATTTTGAGCAGCAGGTTGATTTTGCCTACACCTCCACTTTTCTTTTGGCTATCAGAAAGCTGTGGCATTTATTCCTGCGCCCTTCGAAGTTGAAGGTGTCACAGAAGCAGCATGCTGCCTTAGGAGAGAGAACAGTTTTCGTCATTGCTTGTCTGCACTTTAATTTGTGTGCGGAGGCGTCTGACTCGGCATGCGCTTGGCTGATGTGCCTCGGCGTCTTCGTGTATTCGCGTGCAATGGAACGGTAATTGGTAGCAGCGCTCATTGTGTGTCCTGTTCTTTTGTTCTGTCCGGTGCGCGAATTGCAATTATGCTCAAGTGCGAACTGTAAGGAGCCAACACCACAAGAGGAGCACGGAGGAAGATGAAGAAAATGACGAGCGGTGAAAACAAACTTGTCGCACATGAGAACCTGCCACGTAGAGAAGGCAGCGCGTGGGGAGCCTGGCAGAGAGAACACGAAGGGAGCTGTCGCGTCTGCGCGTGTCTGGTGGTGACCCGAATGACCAGACTTAGGCCTCTGCCGCAGACGTCCGGGCGTCCAGACCCAGATCGACCATTCTGAGCATCGGCCTAAGCTACCAGACTGAGGCGCAGCTGTTCTCTGGGACCTACCGTGGATTGCAGCTGTGGTGACGTGGCCTCCACCCTGGTGACCGAACGCAGGCCGTCCGCGTCTCCATCGACATTGCTCCGGCTATCTGAGGTGCTGCCGTTGATAATAATTTTAATTGGTTCACAGGGGGATGCACGTGGAGAGCCGAAGCGGACGGACGCGCTTCACATGGGCTCCGCGAATTTTGGCTTTTTCGGCAGCCTGTCGATCTTGCTTTGCTGGCTTTTGTGCTCAATCGACGGCAGAAGAGAAGAGTACCAGAAGGATACCATGTTTTCGGCAAGTGGGACTTTATTTTGCCATTTTTTTTACTTTGTTTGTTCGACGCAGCACGTAGCTGAGTTGAGCTTAACGGCGCTAAGCCTAAAACGGCCGACCGGGACCACGGCGTCCCTTCCGGGGGATCGTTTGCCGCTCGTGGTCGTGCGAAAGCTGTGAATCATGGATATTGTGGAAGGAACCACGATTACACCGGAGCAATTTTCGGAACCAGGACAATGGTTCACGAGCGAAGGAGGAAGGTACGTGCCGCTAGAGAAGAGCGGGCAGAAAACTGCGAAACAGCGAGCCAAGAAAAGGCAAGCACGCAGGAAAATGGCGGCCAAGTCGATCGAGCGTCAGCAGACGCGCATTCCAGATGGCGCCGAGAAAATTGTTCTCCGACCTCGTGGAGGCCTACTTAGGCTTACCAAATATGGAACAGCACATCTCACTGACATCATCAAAATGTCGGCGGGGATCAATCCACGCGAAGAGAAGGAAGATATAATAATTCCAAATATGAAGCAGCACTCCGTTCTGGTCATCACTACAAGTGCGGAGAGGAAGCTGAAGTACGTGAGCGGCGAACACCTCATGTTCGACGGTGAAAAAGTGGAGACTTCCACCTACGTGGCCACCCCCGAGCACTGCGGCAAGGGAGTCATCCACGGGTTCCGCTCGAATATTCTGTCGAAGAAATTCTATACCACCTAGATCGCAAGGACAACACCGAGATTCGAGGTGTCCGCAGGCTGGGCAAAGATTCCAAGTCGATCTTCATTCTCTTCAAGGAGAAAGAAGTGCCAAGATGGATTTATCTCAACGGGACGCCGCACAGGTGCCAGCTGTACCGCAAAAAATACGAAGTATGCATCGCCTGTGGTCGACTCGGTCATCGCGAGGACGTGTGCCCGGATGCGACGAACGTCAAGTGCCGTGGCTGCGGCCTCAAGAACCCGTCATGAGAACACAAATGTGAACCAACATGCCAGCTCTACGGCAAAGGCCATGCACTAGGAGACCCTAAGTGTCGAGAAATTTTCCGCACTCCCTACGAAGTGAAGAAGCGACATTGGGAGAAGATGGAACATACAGCGACGACTGGTGGGGGACATCAGAGTCGAAAACGCGAACCGAAAGTAAAAGAAGACTTCAAATTCCGCGAGGACTCTTTCCCGAATCTGGAAACGAAACAAGGCAGACCACCGCCGCCGCCCAGAGAACGCTCCGATTCTTGTGCCAGGAGCCAGTCCAGGGGACGCTCAAGCTCAAGGGATACTGCCAATGCATGGAGACGAGGTAGGAGCAAGGAACGTAAGGGTGTGAGTTTTGCGGGCAAGGTCTCCCTGGAAAATAATCACAGGGGTAAACGAGACGAGGAAATAGAGAAATTAAAGCAAATGATCGAAAACTTAACGGGGATAGTCGAATCGCAGCGGTCCGAGGTCCAAAACTTAAAGAAATCACAGAGGCAGGCAAAACCTCCTCCGCAACAACCCATTAGACAAACGACCTCCCCAGCGGTACGTCAACAGCCGCAGGGAAGGATAAGATGGTCACAGAGGCGTCCCTCCCACCACCGGTGAAACGCAAAATTCAAGACACCGACCCTATTCAGGCTATGGAGAAAAGGATGGAAAATTTGGAAAGGTTAGATGCCAAGATGAGTGAATTTATGAACCATATCAACATACAAATTCAAGCTGTCCTCGGGGCCGTTCAGAAACAGGCCGAGGAATGCCAAAGGTTAAGGAATGAGATGGCCGCCATAAACGGGTGGCAACAAAATATAGAACAGGTCGTCTCGCAACTGCAAAATGGCCAGGCGCGCAAATGAAAATCAAATCTGGCAGTGGAACTGTCGCGGCTTCAGGCGCAAGCGGCCGATTATGCAACAGTACCTTCTGCTATTAGATGAGACTCCATTGGCAATTGCTCTCCAAAAACCTGGGGGCCCGCAAAATTGTCGGGATATCAGGCATTTCATAGTGGCAGGGGAGAGAAATCCTCGGTCACAACACTCGTGAAAAGAAACATTGCAGCCATTGAACACGATCAAGAGTCGAGAGAGATCGAGAACGTGTTTGTAGAAGTTTTAACCGGAAAACAGAAAGACCCTAGTCTATTCATTCTAAATTTATACAGCTCACCCAGGCAAAGGAAGGTGAGGTTCAGAGCTCTGCTTCGCAAGGCCCTCAAAATTTCAAACAACCAGCCACTGTTGATAGTGGGGGACTTTAATGCACATCACCAGGAATGGGGGTACCCGCACCAGTGCCCAAAAGGTAGACAGCTGTGGGAGGATACGCATGACCTGTGGCTCTTTCTGCACACGGACCCCGAGAGCTCAACGAGGGTGGGCAATAGCGTCAGTAAGGATACATCCCCAGACCTTACATTCTCGAAAAACGTAAAAGGTCTAAAATGGCATAATTCGGATCAAAATTTTGGCAGCAACCACTACATAATTGTCTCCACACTGAGGAAAGGCGTTAAAACACGCCGGGCTCGCGCGCCGGCCGTCGTTGAGTGGGATGAATTTAGAGATATCAGGAGGGCTCAAGAACTAGAGCCCATCAGAAGCATCGAGGAATGGGTGACGGCGCTCAAATCGGACGTTAGAGAGGCAACAAAATTGCTCGAAGGTGATAACGCCCCGGAGATTGCGGACAGCCGTCTTCTGCATATGTGGGAAGCTAAGCAGAGCATGGAGCGTCGTCTCAAAAAGCAGAAATGGAACCACAACCTCAGAAGAAGGATTGCGCGACATAATAAGGAAATCGAAGACTATACTTTCAAATTACGCGAACAAAATTTGGACAACAAGTGTGACGAAATGGAGGGGAGCATGAACCTCTCCAAGACGTGGAGCTTCCTCCGGCACTTGTTGGACCCAGACAACTCGAAGACGCAATCTGGTATAAGGTTGGCAAAAGCGAGGCACGCTTTCGAAGGGAACTATGATGATTTCATGAGCAAATTAATTGAGACGTATGTGGGGGAAACTTCACGAACCCCACTTCCTGACTATGGTGGAGTGCCTAATGAGGCGCTGGACGCCCCCATCACAGAAGCGGAAGTGAGGGCAGAGATTGTAAGACTTAAAACGAAGTCGGCTCCAGGCCCTGACGGAGTAACGAACAAAATGCTCAGGAACCTAGATGATGACTCCATTAGGTATCTAACGGAGTATATGCAGGAATGTTGGGAAAAAGGCGAGCTCCCACAACAGTGGAAGACGGCAAGCATTATTTTAATACCGAAACCAGGAAAGCCTCTTCAACTGGCAAATTTACGACCAATTTCCTTAACTTCATGCGTGGGGAAATTGATGGAGCACGTCGTCCAGACCAGACTGATGAGTTTCATGGAGCAGGGTGATCTGTGGCACACATGAGATGGTCGGGTTCCGTCCTCACTTGTGTACGCAGGACGTCATGCTCCAAATAAAACATGACATAATAGACTCAAAGTCTAAAGATGCGAAAGCAATTTTGGGGCTCGACCTCACGAAGGCTTTCGACAACGTAAAACATGAGGCGGTCCTGGAAGAGCTGAACAAGATTAATGTAGGTACCAGGACATATCGGTACATCAGGGACTTTCTGACGGGTAGAACGGCCTGCATGAAGTTCCAGACGCTGGAATCTCCCGCAATAGAGCTAGGGAGTAAGGGTACGCCCTAGGGATCAGTGCTGTCCCCCCTACTCTTCAACGTGGCTATGAGGGAACTCCCCGAGCAATTGGCAAAGCTCGAAGGATTAAAATTTAGTATATATGCGGATGATATCACCCTTTGGGTCAACCAAGGAAGTGATTCGTGCGTCGAAAACCTGCTCCAAGCCGCCACCGACATTATAGTCGATTACGCGGCAGAGAGAGGCCTAGCGTGCTCGCCGCAGAAATCAGAATTGTTTACATACAATCCGAAGCACTTAAGGTGCAAGGCACCATCGGAGATCAAAATTAAAGTGGCGGGTAACGAGGTACCAATAGTCCAGCAAATCAGAATCTTGGGCTTGATTCTCCAGTCACACGGACATAATGGCGAGACCATCAAGAGGCTGGAGAATCAGGCGATGCAGACCCTGAGCCTAATTAGGCGGGTGGCCAACAGAGGCCGAGGGTTAAAGGAAAAATATTTGATGAAACTGATACAGGCCTACATCTTCAGCCGAGTGAGCTACGCAACGCCGTATTTAGATTTGAAAGGGGTGGAAAAAGAAAAAATTGAGTCTCTAATGAGAAAATGCGTAAAAAGAGCGCTGGGACTGCCCATATGCACATCCACAGAGAGAGTGATGGCTCTAGGGGTACACAACACATGGGCAGAACTGGCGGAAGCGGTGCGAACCTCTCAAACTGAGAGACTTAGCACCACGAAGACAGGAAGAGTCATTTTGACGAAAGTTGGAATAAATCCGGATAGGGGTCCCACGGTCAAGGTGGAGGTAGCTAGAGAAGTCAGACAAAATTTGGTGATTCCCCCGCTGCCAAAAAACATGCACCCGGAATATACAAAGACAGGAGGAAAAAACGAGCCGAAGCATTAGAAATTAGATTCGGCGAAATTTCGGAACATGAACTGGCCTATGTAGACGCGGCGGGAGGTGGTGGCAGTTTCACGGTAGCAACGGTCGTCAGCGGCCGGGGCAATCCCGTGACAGCTGCCACTTTGCGCGGGCGGAGTATAGAAATAGCCGAGGAAACTGCGATCGCGTTAGCTTGCGTCGGAACGGAAGCGAAGTTTGTCATCAGTGACAGCAAAACTGCCATACAAAATTTTAGCAAGGGCAGGATCTCGCCCTTAGCAGCCAGAATCCTAGGCCAGAAAAAGTTAGATAGGAAAATTCAAATAATTTGGACTCCTGCGCACGAAGCCGTCCCCGGCAACGAGGCGGCCCACAAGCGGCCCACAAGAGATCTCTACCGCCGAGCCGCTACAGGGCCACTTGATGACCGAGGAAGCGGAGAGCGCTTGCTAAATAATGGGGAGATCACGCAGCACTACAGATTGGATCGTAGACTGGTACGCCCACCAGACCCGAAATTAAACAGCAGACAAGCAGTGGCGTGGAGGCGACTGCAAACTTATACATATCCGCATCCGGTTATGGCGAACCACATGTTCCCTGAGGCTAGGAGTGACAAGTGCAATCTTTGTGGGGCGAGAGGGACCCTCGACCACATAATATGGGAATGCCCGTATTCTCCCAGGAGGACGAACAATATAGGCTGTAGAGACCCCTGGGAGACTCTGCTGCGCAGCTCGGACCCTGAGCTCCAGCTCCTACTCGTCCAACTGACTGAAGAGGCTGCTGGGATCCAAGACCTCCCGGCCTGCCTCTGAGGCGGTGGCACCCGCCCCTTGACCTGCGTGTCGCGGGGTGGGTAGATCACCTTATCTGTTGGACATTAAGGTTTAATCCATCCATCCATCCAATTGGTTCACAGGAAGGGAAAGGCGCAGTATCTGTCACGCTATGTGGACTGATTGATTTATAGGAAGGGAAAGGCGCGGTAACTGCCTCACTTGTTTTCTGTGGACACCGCAACCGCGCCGTAAGGGAAGGGAGGAAGGTGGGAGTTAAAGTGTAAAGAGAGAAAGAGGAGCCGTAGTGGAGGGCTACGGAGTAATTTCGACCACCTGGGGATCTTTAACGTGCGCTGACATCGCACAGCACACGGACGCCACTTCGTTTCGCCTTCTTCGAAACGCAGCCGCCGTGGTCGGGTTCGAACCTGGGAACTACGGACAGTAGTCGGGCGTCTTACCACTGCACTACCCCGGCGGGGCCTGACGTTGACGCAGAACCTTGATTCGGGAGGCAGCTAGAACCACCGATTCCATCGACGCTCAACTACACCTCCGCCGGATTTACCATCCTCCAGGACAAAATCTGAATGAACCTCTCTTGTCCTTCTAAGCTATCTTTATTGTTCGTTGCGCTTATTTTTGTTTTTCGTTTTCTCGCTTGTACGTGTTTCCTTTTCTCACTTATACAGGGTATACAAGACTTTCAAGAAAAAACTTCGAGGGTCTCTCAGATGTCCCTTAAGAGGATAATGACGAAAGCCTACCCTTCCTCTCCTGTCATTTGCCTCTCATTGCTTGCCTTTTATCGGCGTTCGTTGCAGTGCTACATATGTTTATAATTGGTTTGCAGGAAAGGAAAGGCGCAGTATTTGTCACAGTTTCTGCGACAAGTGTAGGTTTGGACGGTACACCATCGCTCCAGTCGCATGGCGTTCCTTGGCATGCGTTCAAGTGTGGGATTGCAGATGGCAGGAACGCTAGACAACTTGAGACTCCTGGTTGTCACTTCAAATTTGGCTGCTAGTGACGTCACTTCTCTGTCGACCAATCAAGTACGCCGCTCGCGTGGACAGCTTTTGTCGACAACAGTACGAGCCATTAAATGTTTGGTTTTGTTTGTGGGGTTTAACGTCCCAAAGCGACTCAGGCTATGAGAGACGCCATAGTGGAGGACTCCGGAAATTTCGACCACCTGGGGTTCTTTAACGTGCACTGACGTCACACAGCACACGGGCGCCTTGCTTTTCGCCTCCATCGAAAAGCGGCCGCCGAAGTCGGGATTCGATCCCACGTCCTTGGGAACAGTAGTCGAGCGTCGTACCCATGCGCCACCCCGGCAGGGTGAGCCAATAAAGGCTTTCACTATAAAATACGAATATGACAAATATGAAATGTTTCTTAAACGTAGAAGGATACTTATCACCACCTAGCAGAACAAAATAACATCTAACCCGAAGGAATTATGGTGATGTGTTAAAAACAGAAAGGACAGTGTTGGCTTCTGGATCTCCGGCCCAAAAATGTTTTAAGGGACGACACTAAAACGGCTGACTACTTTAACGAATATTTTCACTCTGTCCTCACAACTTGTCTTCATGCACCAGTGCCTGAATTGCGAGAACGCTTGCCCCAAATGCAGGACATAATTTTAAATTAAGCCGGAGTAAAGCGCTCTCCTGCAACCGTAATCCTCGTTCAGACGGTATATCGTATCACATATTGAAGCGCTTTTCCCACAGCATTGCCCCTACTTTGGTTTGTTTGTTTGCTAAATTATCAAGGCATTAAACGTTCAAAACTTGCCTGGTGACTGGAAAATGGCTAATGTAACTTCTATAGTGCACGTTATAGAACCCCAGGTGGTCGAAATTTCCGAAGTCCTCCACAACGGCGTCTCTCATAGCCTGAGTTGCTTTGGGACGTTAAACCTCACAAACCAACCAACCAACTAAAAACGGCTTTCGTGATTAAGTAATTAGACTTACAGAATTGCAGAATTACAGACATGTGTTTGTTGCAAAACACTGGGACACATTGTTTATTGTAGTCTTATTATTAAGCGCCGCCATGAACATGGCCTTTTAACCTTATCGTGCACTAGTCAACTCAGTAAGTTGCTTCATGATATTGTAACGGATGAAATGGTTTTAATACAGGTGAACGGATGCACACGGCTCAGAAAAACCCGGAACAGTCTGCTCGTGCCTCGCTTCCTCCGCTTCTTATTCTGCTGCTTCTCAGTGCGCCGCTACGCGGCGTAACAATTCTCCCTGGCAAACGATTCTCGTCCTCGAGAAAACTAGGTAGATCGAAGATGGCAGCGCTTCATGCGAGCCACGTGAACAACTTGTGTCTTGCGGGATCGGCGGTTATCCGTCGTGACTTTGGCGATAACGTAATTCACGTCATTCAGTTGGTCCAACACTACGAAGGGGCCATCGTACTTGCAGAGAAACTTCTCATATAATCCTCGCTTGCGAATAGGCGTCCAAAGCCAGACGTAGTCTCCAGGGTAGTAAGCAACTGCACGATGATGCAGATCGTAGTGTTCGAGTGGTTTTGAGAAGCCAGTGTGCGTAAGCGGGCTATACGACGGGCTTCTTCGGCACGGCATAGATACTGGGAAACAGACGCATCGTCGTTGGGGGAAAATGGGAAGATGGTGTCTAAGAAAACGTGGGGAGTTTTTGCATTGAGTAAATAGCAAGGAGAATAGCCGGTAACTTCATGATTTCCAGTGTTATAAGGGTACGTCACATACGGTAGCACTGAATCCCAGTTGCGATTGTCAGACGAGACGTACATGGAAAGCATGGTTGTCAAGGAGCGGTTGGCGCGCTTGGTGAGACCGTTGGTCTGCGGATGATACGGTGTCGAGTGTCGTTAATGTGAACCACAAGGTCTGAGTATTTCTTCCACGACATCAGCAGTGAATTGCCGACCACGATCAGTTATAATAACACGGGGTGCGCCGTGGCGAAGAATAACGGAATGCAAAAGAAACGACGAAACATCAGCAGCTTTTGCCGCAGCGAGAGCAGCGGTCTACGCGTATCTGGTAGGATAGTCAACGCAGACGATAACCCAGCGGCAGTCCTCCACAGTCTTTGGAAAAGGACCGAGCAGGTCAATTCCAATCTTTTCAAAAGGTGAGGTAGGTGGCTTGACGGGTTGTAAAGGTCCGGTCAGCGTGGTAGGGCGTGCCTTAAGTCGTTGGCATTTTTCACATGTCGCAACGTACTGCTTGGTGGTCTTATAAATTTGTGGCCAATAGAAACGCTGGCAAATTTGGTGCAGGGTACGACAGAAGCCTAGATGTCCAGAGGTAATACCATCGTGCATGGCATGCAAAACTTGTGCACGGAGACTATTTGGGACGACCAAAAGGAGGGCAGCACCGTCAACTGAGTAGTTCTTTTTGAACAAAACACCACCTTCGATAGTAAACTGCGTTGACTCTGCTCTTCCTTCTGCCTCTTGTATAAGAGGCTGTAGTGACCGGTCGTTGCGTTGTTCTCGCCTAAAGGTCGCCATACTAGGAAACGTCGACGCGACTGAGGCTAAACACCCGTGGAAGCCGTCTTCATCGTTAGCGGAAGTCGGCAATGGGTGCCGTGACAAGCAGTCTGCATTACTGTGATGTCGTCCACTCTTGTATGCGACACCAAAGTTGTATTCTTGCAGGCGTAATGCACAGCGCGCCAGGCGACCAGATGGATCGCGAAGTCCGATGAGCCAGCATAGCGAATGGTGGTCAGTAACTACGGTGAAGTAGCGTCCATATAGGTATGGTCACTCAAATTCGGTAACTGTGTAGTTCCGTTCATATTTTGTCAACGTGCGGCTGGCATATGCAACAACGTGTTCAGCCCCACTATGCAGCTGCACAAGCACCGCCTCAAGACCGACGCCACTGGCGTCAGTGTGGACCTCAGTCACAGCAGAAGGGTAGAAGTGGCGCAGCAGTGGTGCTGAAGTTAGAGAAGACTTGAGCCGATTGAAAAAGAATTCGCACTCTGGGGTCCACACAAATTGCGAATCCTTGTGCAGTAGAGAAGTAAGGGGGTGGGCAAGTTGCGCAAAACCAGCAATGAAGCGACGAAAATAAGAAGAGAGGACAAGAGAGCTCCGAAGGCTTTTCAGGGTGCGTGGAGTTTCGAAGTCGCGTACTGCAGCAATCTTCTGTGGATCCGGCCTGATACCATCCTCGTTGACGAGGAACCCAAGAACTAAAGTTTGTCGCTCTCCAAAATGGCACTTCTTCTAATTCAAAATGAGGCCCGCTTTGCCATTGCATTCAAGAACTTTATGGAGCCTGTCATTGTGCTCTTGGAAGGTCTTTCCAAAAATGATAACATCATCAAGGTAGCACATGCGTATTTCCCATTTGAGGCCACGAAGGTTAGTGTCCATAAATTGCTCGAACGTCACGGGAGCGTTGCATAATCCAAAGGGCATTATATTAAATTCATATAAACCATCTGGTGTTACAAAAGCAGTCTTCTCACGGTCGGACGGATGTAGAGGAGTTTGCCAGTAACCAGATCGCAGATCAACAGAGGAGAAATATGACGCCGAATGCAGACAGTCGACAGCGTCATCAGTGCAAGGTAACGGGTATACGTCTTTCTTTGTTACCGCATTCAAACGACAGTAGTCTACCGAAAATCGCCGAGAATTGTCTTTTTTTCGTACGAGGATCACAGGTGCGGCCCACGGACTGGAAAATTCTCGAATGATTCCTTTGTGCAGCATTTCGTCCACCTGTTCTTGAATTATCTTGCGTTCTGCCCGGGAAACTGTAATGTTTTTGGCGAATAGGGGGTGCGTTTCCTGTGTTAATTTTGGGCTGTAGCCGAGGAGCTGGGAAATGGCTACCCGATCCATTTGAGGCAAAGTCGAACATTTGGGCATGAGTTGTCAAAATGTCTTGCAGAATACGACATTCACTAGATGGGACGATTTGTTGAAGAAATTACGAAGTCTTTTGGGGATACCCTTGCGAAGAAGGAACGCGCTAAGCATCAGCTTTCCCAGAGAGCCCAGCTGCCCGGTGAGACATGCACACATTATTCGCTGGACAGGGGGTCGGGTAAATTGACAACGCGGGCAAAAGCGGAATATATGTCCGCTGCCCCCACAGCCGTAACATACGGGTGGCTGGCGGCTCTGGTAGTTCACTTCAGGATCCCTTGGAGGCCGAGATGGGGCGACAGAAGTGCGACGAGGATCCCCACGAGGCACTTCATCCGGATGGGCTGGACGTTGCTGGAAATAAGGGTGCGATGTTGGTTACAGGGTCCGCTCCACGCCGTTGTTTTAGGATGGTTGGCCTTTATTTTGTGCAGCCCATGGCGTGTGTTGTTACCATACGGATCTCGATCTCGGGTGGTAGGGTACATAGAAATTTGTACGTTGCCGCTGAATATCCAGTTCCTCGCGTGTAATCCTCCTGACCATAGAAGCGATGTCTTCAGCCTCAGGAATGTCGATACCGGCAACAGTTGTCACATTTGAAAGACGGCCAAATTTGGGCGCTATGCGACGTGCCTTTAACGCCTGAAAAGCCCGGTACTGCTTAATGACATCTGCAACTGTGGCAAGAGTGTCCCGTGAAATAAGGAAGTTGTTCACATCCTCAGCAATCCTCTTGAGAAGGTGCTCTACCTTGTCTTCTTTTGACATCTGCCGGTTTACAATATTACATAGTTTCAATATTTTTTCGATATAACGTGTGCATGTCTCACCGGGCAGCTGGGCTCTCTGGGAAAGCTGATGCTCAGCGCGATTCTTCTTCGCAAGGGTATCTCCAAAGGACTTCATAATTTCTTCAACAAATTGGTCAGGTCAGTATTTCTTCGTGGTTATCAAATCACGTCAGGGCCGTGCCAGCGAGGAAGAAGACAACATTGTACAAACGTGCGATCGAGTTCCAGCGGTTGCACATGCTGCATCTTTCGTAATGTCAGAGCCATTCCTCAACGTCATCTTCGGGCTCACCGTGGAACGTACGCGGCTCTCACTGGTAGGGAAAGGCCGTCGTCTCTTCAGGTCGCTGTTCATGATTCTGCGTCGTGCGGGTGGCAGCCATTGCCATGTACTGTTGAGGGGGTAAAGGTGGCAAACCTGCTACACGACCGCTGCGACGAGGTACTGGTGGATCCAGAACGCTTTTACCCAGCACCTCCGCCAAATGTAACGGATGAAATGGTTTTAATACGGGTGAACGGACGCACACGACTCAGAAAACCCCGGAACAGTCTGCTCGCGCCTCGCTTCCTCCGCTTCTTCTTCTGCTGCTTCTGCTGCTTCTCAGTGCGCAGCTACGTGGTGTAACAATATTACATATGGCTTTAACACACATAGACGCTGTTTTTATTGACTTTCTTACGGCGTTGACGTTCTCCCGAATGACTTTTTTTTTGTAAAAAATGCCATTTCTTAGTCTTCCTTATTAAATCTACGGTGGGCTGACAGATTATTTGCCCGAACAGCAACAGAAGGTAACTATAAACGGTGTCACGACGCGAGCGGTTAATGTCTTGTCAGGATTGCCTTAAGGGTCGACCGCTCATGTTCCTTATTTTTATGGATGCTTTAACTGAAGGCCTTGCTTCGAATGTGAGATTATATGCGGATGACTATGTTGCATACCATCCTGGTTCATGTACAGACAGATGGTGTAGGCGTTTTACAGTCTGATCTAGAAAACAATCGTTCTTGGCGTGTCAAATGGAAGATGGATTTCAGCGTAGCAAAATGCTATCATCTGCAGTTTACGAACGAGAAAAACAAGCCGTCTAGTACATACTTCCTAACAATATCCATGCAAATACGAAGTAAAATACCTGAAAATAACATTAACTGCCACTTTGGACTGGACGACACAAATTGACATCATCATCATCATCATTAGCTTGACTATACCCACTGCAGGGTGAAGGCCTCTCCCATATTTCTCCAATTAACCTCGTTCGGTGCTAGCTTCTTCCACTTGACACCGGTGAGCTTCTTAACCTCATCCGCCCACCTAACTTTCTTCCGCCCCCTGCTACGCTTTCCTTCCGTTGGAATCCAGTTTGTTACCATAAGCGACCATCGGTTATACTCTCTTCGCGCTGCGTGTCCCGCCCATGCCCATTTCTTCTTGTTTTTTCACTTCAATGTCAGTAACTTGAGTTATTTCTCTGACCCAATCTGCAAGTTTCCTATCTCTTAATGTTACCTCTACCCTAATGTTACACTGACATAGCAAGCGCTAAAGCCTCTGGCCTTCTGCACTTTTTTCAGTGAAACTTCAAGTGTGCAAGCAGAGCTTTGAAAGAAACTTTGTATAATGCGTACGTGGGACCCCTTCCCATAAGTTCTTCGAGATTAACTAGAGCGCGTTCCCAAAAAGGCTGCAAGATTTATCGCGGGCATTTACGACTACAAAATAAAAGGTTAAAAAATCTAAAAAAAAAAAAAACAATTGGTAGGGAAGTTGCTTTCCACAAGCAGGAAAATATTGAGGTTAAAGCGTTTACACGGAATCAGCAATGACAACACAGGAATCGAGCAGGGCGTGTCTTTAAAACAGCCTCATTCCCAGGGTCGTGACAGTTCCAAAATGATTAGGTCATATCAGAGTCACATCAATGCGTTTAAATTTTCGTTCTTACTGCGAACTATTGCTGAGTAGAATTTACTCCCGAATAAGATAGTGTGTGTGCATTCAATGTTACACATGTCATAGAGGAATATATATTATTTTTTGACACGGTACTTTCGGTATACTGTTAAATGAATGTGTAACGTATTTTTCTCAGATATTTCATACCTTATACAAAATGCGTTGTCATTCCTTTTAATTAGGATAGGAGTGGAGTTTCTTGTTTTAATTACTTTACTGCTACCGTTTGATTTTTTTTCCCGATATTTCGGGATCTAATCAGCTCTCTTCGATTGTCAGACGGGCAGTGTATGTATTTGCAATACATGAATAAATAAATAAATGACTAAATAAATAAATAAATAATGTTCCACCCGAATTCTCAGTTTTGGTACTTTCAAATTACGCGCCAATTCCTACATATGCCCTTTTTCGTCTCTACTTCCGGTTGCGTGACATCACATTGTCTGCGTCACATTCACTTCTTGCTTACTCATTTTAGTTTTCGGTAATTTCAAATTGCGCGCCAAACCCTTCCTATGCCCTTTTTCGGTTCTGCTTCCGGTTGCGTGACGTCACAACCTTGATGTCTCTACTACCCGGCAGCCCTTTCTCTTTTCCCGCTTTCACTCCCACCTTCCTTCCATCTCTTACGGCGGTGTCCACAGAACAAGTGCGACAGATACTGCGCCTTTCCTTTCATGTGTACCTGTTATAATTATTTAAATAATTAACGTATTGGCATCGGTATTTTTTGGAGACAACGTTACGTCCATCTCTATCGATTGACACCACTTATTAACCACTACCACTTCTGAATTACAACTTCTGCGTAAATCTTTTACATTTTTCCCGGTGATTAATTGCCTAAATAAATTATTAGCCGAATTATTCTTTCTGCAATAACATTACGTGAGCCTCTATGAATTGACACATCTAAATAACCTCTGCCACTTCTCAATTACTCGCAACTGCAGCGGACAAGATTTTGCGGACGCGGTCAGCGGACAGAAATCTGTGAACATAGCGAAGTAACGCTTTCGCGGTAATAAATCTCCACATGAGACTAGTTTTCCTTTAGACTGCGCCCATTTGCGTGTAACCATCCAGGCATGTGACATTTCAAACTGTTCGTTAGAGCTTATTTCTTCCAAACCTACCACGTTCCGAAGGGCGTCTCTGAAGCCCCGGTCACGGTAGGGGCGGCCGGCGAGGTCAGCATGCAGAAAAATAAAGTCGACAAGAAGCTTACCAGTTGGGAAACGGGGAAGGACAACACGGTAATCATTACTGCTGGCACTAACCTGAGCAGTACCTCGGCCAAAGGCCGATTGAACCTTTGTAGTGGAGAGCTTCGTGAAACGCTACCACACGGTATGGCGTCTTCGTCTTTCTCCCGTGCCACGCCCCGGGTCGTGAAACGCTCTTCCTAATTACTCTTGTCTACCGTGAGGAGGATAGCGGTATTTCGCGAGTGACAGATACTGCAATTGGCGCGCAATTTAAAAGTGTCAAAGACTAAAATTGTTACGTCGCTCAATTAGGGTGACGTCAAGAATGTGACGTCGCCCATCTGCCATCAGCTGTGATGACCAAGCGGAAACGAGTGTGCTCCATCGCCGCCGGGAGGCGCTTCTTGCCTCCCGCTAGTGACAGATGCTGCGTCTTTCCTTTCCTGTAAACGAATTAAAGAACGCCAGTGAACATAGACACGCTCGACATGGAAGCCAAGGAGAGTTTAGCTGCTGCGAATGGTACCGAAGATTGGAGAAATTAACTTCTGATCCCGGAATAGTCATTGCTTTTCGCTACATAGCAGAGCTAAACCATCTCATTTTTTTTTTCTCATGAATCATTAACTTTGCAGTGTGTACTTTGTGTGGTCACGGCTTCCACTTGAGCTCTGAGGTGCCTTTCGTATTGGTTCACAGGAATCAAAAAGCGCAGTATCTGTCACACTTGTTTTCGTGGACACCTGAATCGTGCCCTAAGGGAAGGAAGGAAGGTGGGTGTGAAAGACCACTTGAGCTCTGAAGCGTGCCTTTCATAAGCTACTCCCCTGATGGGGCAGGGGCTAGCCTGCCACCGAGTTTTTGTGTGGTGGGTCGTCATTGCACCCGCCACTACGATTTTGAAGGACGGCTGTTCTTGCGGTGCGCGATTTGCTTTCCCTCTTCCTTTTCTTTCTTTATTTTTTGTTCTGTCTGCACGAGGCAGCAGAGGTGGCTCAGCTACAGAGCCAGTAGCAGGCATTTTCTTTTCCTTCTTACAGCCACCACAACAACAGCACCTTTCATAATTGGTTCGCCCCGCCGGGGTGGTGCAGTGGACAGGCGCCCGACTACTGTGCCGGAGTACCCGGGATCGAACCCGACCTCGGCGGCTGCGTTTCGATGGAGGCGAAACGAAGAGGCGTCCGTGTGCTGTGCGATGTCAGCGCACGTTAAAGATCCCCAGGTGGTCGAAATTACTCCGTAGCCCTCCACTACGGCTCCTCTTCTCTCTTTCTACTTTCACTCCCACCTTCCTCCCTTTCCTTACGGCGCGGTTGCGGTGTCCACAGAAAACAAGTGAGACAGTTACCGCGCCTTTCCCTTCCTATAAATAAATCAGTTAAATCAGTTAAATCATAATTGGTTGTGCACGTTAAAGATCCCCAGGTATTCGAAATTACTCTGTAGCCCTCCACTACGGCTCCCCTTTCTCTCTTTCCACCTTCACTCCCACCTTCGTCCCTTCCCTTACGGCGCGGTTGCGGTTTCCACAGAAAACAAGTGAAACAGTTGCCGCGTCTTTCCCTTCCTATACATAAATCAGTAATCATAATTGGTTCACAGGAATCTCAAGGCAGAAGAAGAAGAATGGAAAGGCGCAGTATCTGTCACACCTGTTTTTGTGGACAACTAAATCGCGCCGTAAGAGAGGGAAGGAAGATGGGAGTGAAAGTGGAGCTGGTTACGAGCGACAATGCCGACGGCGACGCGAAGCACGGGAACGGGCGTCAGAGATGGACTCTAAAACGTCTGTAATTGTAATACATACGTTTTGGTCGAAATCTGCCTCAATCTACAGGAACAGGAAAAAAGCTGATGAGCTGCGCTCAAATGTCGCTTTAGGACGTAACGTAATCGTCGGCAATGCTTTTTTTTTTTTTTTGCTTGTGGATACAGGCTTCTTGAAGTCCGAGAATGACAACCCTTTCTTCAGGTTTTCTTGCTGCTTTGGTAAAGCCACGGGTGCTTAGCGCTGCGAGAACGATAGAAAAAATCAGAATATGGCTGAGGGGAAAGAGGGGCGGTGGAATTGGATTGCGCCCCGCCGAAAAAAAAAATCGACTACAGCCAGCCGCACGTAAAACCGTAGTTGCCACCAAGTTTTCATCGTCCTAGTGGCTGAATGTTATTAATGAAAACTGAGGTATATGAGAAGGTCAGCGCCAAGTATAAATAATATCTTTTGTAATATGTTACTTTCATAGGATAAAGTGTGAAATACTCATATGTAGTTTGTGATGCAGCACATCACTGTTATCTTGAATAGCTATGCTCAATAAGTTTTTATCAGAAACTTGTAAATCTGTTGAATAATGACACTAGCGGTGCCATATAGGCATGGCAGATGCACGAATGTTTCGAATTTAGTATATAGAAACCACACTAAGTCGCCCTGTACCATCCCCTTTATAGCTTAGTATTCACATTTTCAAAGCTAGACGACAGGAGCAGTCAATCGTTTCGTGGAAGCTGTGTAGAAAGACGGGAAATTCTACCCATCTGAGAGTTGCATCGCCAGGCAACACTCGAGGCGGAAGTAGTTTTTTGCATATGTAGTAGCAGTAGTTCTAGTAGTAGTACAGTAGTAGTAGTAGTAGTAGTAGTAGTAGAGTAGTAGTAGTAGTAGTAGTAGTAGTAGTAGTAGTAGTAGTAGTAGTAGTAGTAGTAGTAGTAGTAGTAGTAATAGTAGTAGTAGTATTAGTAGTTGTAGTAGTAATAGTAGGAGTAATGCGCACCGCGTGTCAGAATAATTGCAGGTGGCGTAAAAAAATCGCCTCATGATAATGTGTGGTTCTAGAGTGATTGATGATCGATTGGTGTGTGATAAGCGATGACGAGTTAATAAATCATTGTAATTCATTGATGAATTAAAGAAAATAAAAAAAATGAAACAAATGAATAAAGGGGACTCTAGTCTCCCAAATGCTCAGTATGAAATTCCAATGCTTGGTGAAGCCAACTTAGAGAAGTGGAGGGTGTAACTGGTCAATTGAAATAAATACTAAAACAATTAAAAATGCGTTCAAGATGCTAAACTACGAGAATGGAAAGCCAATGTTTGCTGATTCTAAGTACCGCGGTGTATAAAAAAGTAAATAAAAATGAATAAATAAATTACACATAAGAATAAAATCGAAATAAAAATGAATAAAAAGAAATAAAGATTAATATAATAATAAAAAAATTGGAAGACGCTTAAGCTTCGCCTTCAAGAGTGGAACGCGATAGCGTTATTGCACCTCGTTCGCACCGCCCACTCATTCGCTCGGTACGCTCTTGAGTCACACAGTGTTCGGCGCGGCAACGAAATGTGCGCCTGAGCAAGCGGAACGAACCAAAGAACTCGGTGTCTCGGAGGGAGAAAGACGGGCAGCGACGCGCCATGAAGGCGGACGCGATCATGGGGCTGACGCCTTGATGGGATCGTCCTCTATCTCGCTTGGAAGCACCACGCAGAAGCATGATTCCTCGGAAGCAGCTCGGCACACATCGCAGGGGACGCTTTCCCAGCAGAAGCGCTACGGCGCAGCGATCACGTCAGAGGCATCCGGCATCCCTCTCAGACAGACAGGCCTACGTGAGGATCCAGAACGCAGACCACGGTCCCTTTCTATTAGGCACGAGAGGCACACCACAGGGAGCGGTGCTATCCCCGCTTATTTTCAACATGGCAATGAAAAATCTCCCGGTCCACCTGGAGAAAGTCTCGGGTGTGCAGCACGCGCTCTACGCGGACGACATCTCCATATGGGCCACGCAGGGCTCTCTCGGAGAAATGGAGGCCAGCTTGCAGGAGGCAGCCACCGCTGTAAATGAGTACGCGAAAAAATGCGGCCTTCAATGCTCACCAAAAAAATCCGAATTCGTCCATATTCGTCCCTCCAAAAAATGCACAGACAAGATAGAATTACGACTTGGATCAGAACCAATACCAGAGAGAGAGGAAATTAGAGTACTGGGCCTTTTCATTCACCAGCGTAAGCTAGCGACGACCACGCTCGACAAGCTAAAAAAGGTGGGAGACCAGATGGGCCGAATGGTCCACAGAGTCTCAAACAAAAAAGGGGGACTGAGAAGCAAAGATGCTCTACGGCTGGCCAATGCCTTTGTAACAAGCAGAATCCTGTACTCGACCCCCTATCTCCACCTCAAGAAACACGACGAGAACATCCTCGAGGTGATCACGCGCAAAATAGCGAAGAAAGCCCTAGACCTCCCATAACCACGTCGAACCTGAGACTCCAAGGTCTGGGTATGACGAACTCGTTCGAGGAGCTGAGAGAAGCCCACCTCACGAGTCAATACACGCGACTATCACAGACACCGTCGGGGCGTCGCCTATTAACCCGTCTACACATACACCACACGACTGTAACCGAGGAAAGAGTAAGGCTTCCCCAGGAGTGGCGATACGCCCTGCACGTAAAACCACTCCCCACTAATATGTCCAAGGACGACCACGAGGGTAGGCGCATGGCCAGGGCTGAGGCCTTAGCTCATCACTACGAAGGGAAACCCGGAGTGTACTATGTGGACGCGTCCGGCCCGCACCAAGGCGGGTGGTACACGGCGGCAGTGATCCATGAGTCCAAAACGGTAAACGGGCTCACATTTAAAGCCCGAAGCGTAACACAGGCAGAGGAAGTCGCCATCGCGTTAGCAGCAACACATTCTGATTCCAAAACAATCATAACGGACTCGCGAGGGGCGTGTAGGAACTTTCAACAGGGCTCGGTCCCGTACCTCGCCTACCGGCTACTAAAAAACAGCTCGGACCTGACCTACCGACTACAGCAAAACAGCTCGTACGTGGAAAGTCCATCCCGCCGCTTCATAGTCTGGGCTCCGACCCATTCTGGGCTAGAAGGAAACGAGGCAGCAGATGCCGCCGCCCGCGCGCTTTCTAACCGGGCAACCTCGTCTTCTTCCTCCTCAGAAGAATTTACACCAGCCTACACTTTCAGAGAAATTACGCAGCTGTACCAAAACAGGCACAATATTTACCTCCACCCGTGTAAAGGGTTAACAAGAGCGGAGGAACGCGTGTATCTTCGCCAGGCCCGAGCATCTCAACGGATCTCCAAAATTCTTCTTGGAGCTTGAAGAGGAACAGAAGCGGACCACTTGGACTGCAAATTCGAAGAGGTGGGCCCATTTTTGGGTTTTCTACCGGACTTTGCGTTTGCCGAGTGGCGGGGTGCGAGCTAAGCCTCGTTAGGCCTAGCGCGACAACGGGCGTTCGAGGACTCTCCGGCCTCGTCACGAGCGACGACGGCGATGGAGACGGCCCTCTACCTCGACAACCGACCCAACACTGAGAGGGCATCAGAATCATCACCAAAAGATTTCATGGAAATCCAGGAGATGAAGAAGATTGCCACGTCAGCACTCGGCCAGCGGCTGAGGCGGGAAACGCGGCGATTTTCGCGCCAAACGAGGTCGCCATTTTGGGCCCGCAGGGCTCGCAGAGCGAAATCGAGCACGAAGACGACCAAAATTGGGAATTAGCCAGATCGAAACGCAAGAGGAAACCCCGCAAGGAACGGAAAAACCCCGGAGATCTCCCGCCACCCGCCCAAGCGGAATTAGGCGCGAAAACGCCGGGGCGTGCCTCGACGGCAGCTGGAACGCCAGCTGCGCTGAAGCAAGACAAGAAGGAAGCGGCGCGCCGGCCAGGCCCAAGATTGCCGCCGCTCCCGAAAGACGACTTCAAGGTGATCCTGAGACCGAGAGGCCTCGTGATACGATCGCTACAAACCCATCAAGTCTCCCGAGCCGTTGTCGCAGCGACCGGTGCAAAGTGCAAGAGCGAAGACATAATTATAAGATTACGAAACGGTTCGAACATCATCATAGTCAGCACAGACGATGAAGATACGGCCCAGAACGTAAGACGTATTACCCATCTTACGTTTGACAACAGAGCGTATGAAGTCAACGCCTACGTAGCAGCCCCCGAAGGCACTCAGAGAGGCGTGATCCACGGTATAGAACCGGGGACATCATCTGCCGAACTCAAAGCCAACCTAAGGGTGCGGACGCAGGGAGTCAAGATCCACAGCGCCCGGATGCTTGGAAAGTCAAGTTCAGCCGTCATCACGTTTGACGGACCCACCACACCAAGACAAGTACTATACTACGGAGGAGAGATGTGGTGCTACCCATACCGCCCGACGCGGCAGATTTGCTATATCTGCTGTAAACAAGGACACAGATCGGACGTCTGCCCCAACCCGGGAAGCAAGGCCTGCAGACTCTGCGGAACGCAGAATCCAATGGAAGGACACTCGTGCACAACCAAGTGCCTGGTCTGCGGAGGCGATCACGCAGCCGGCACGAGGGAGTGCAAGCACCGGCTCAAGACGGCCGAAGAGCTGCGAGGAGGACCCACACGAGGCGGGCCCACACAGCGACAAAGCCGGAGGCGGAACCGGAAGGGAGGACGTGGACCAAGGTGGTTCAGCTCGGAGCGGACCGGGAGCCAGGCCCGGGATGAGGCGAGCCCGTCCAGAAGCCGGTCGCGTAGCCACAGCCGGGGCCAGAGTCGGACCAGAGACGAGTCCTACCCACCCTTGGTAAAGCAAAGCGGAGACCCGGGACAACAAAAGCAACAACAGAAGAAAGGTGGAGTGAAGGTGAGCTGGGGAGCAGGCCCTCCCAAATCACTTTTTCCGCACTCGGGACAACAAAATCAAACAAACAATGAAAAGAAACTCGCTGAGGAGAATAGGGCACTTAAAAAGGAGCTCGAACTCTGCCGCGAGGAAACGCGGAAACTTAAAAAAAGAATAGATGACCTCATAAAGGAAATGCAGCTCCAGAGACAGGGTTCGCCCCCGCGAATAATGAACCCGGCCCCGCAAGCGCCGGAACAGCCCTTGGAGCAGCACACACAACAACCACAAATCTTAGAGAGCAAATTGGAAAATTTTATGAGTATGATGCAAAACCAACTGATGCAATTGCAGCAGAAAGTATCGCTACAAGATCAAAATTTTCGAACATACGTTAAAAGCCAAAACACACAAAAAACCACAAACGACGCCAGAGACAGGCTTTTTAATGAAAGAAGATTCGGGGCAGAAAACCAAAGTGGAAAAAGCAGTGACGCAACATGGCAGGACAGAACCAATTAGATATATGGCAGTGGAACTGCAGGGGATACCGGCGCAAGCAGGGACTCCTCCAGCAGTTCATCAATACCAGACACACACCTCCAGACATCATCACGCTACAGGAGACTAACACCACACCCACCCTGAAGGGATACACATGTCAGGAAAACGGACGCGTCGCTACCCTCATCAGCAATAAGCTGGTCACCATAGCGCACAAAGAGATTGAGGGCACACAGATAGAACATATAATAACAGAAATTATACCCAAAAAGAAGCACAAGGCAAAGAGCACCTTCGTAGTTAACCTTTACAGCCCCCCAAAACAAAAGGGTGGCGATTTCAGCAAGCTCTTTTCGGAAGCAAATAAACTAGCCAAGACGAACACCTTAGTAATCGCGGGTGACTTCAACGCAAGAAGCGCGAGCTGGGGATACCAAAAAACAGTGAGAAAGGGGAAACAGATATGCGTGGAGGCGGAAAGCATAAACTGTGACCTCCTAACGGACGAAAATCAACCGACTAGGCGAGGTAACAGTGTGAGTTCAGATACCTGCCCTGACCTCACCTACATTAAAGGAACAAAGCAGGCCGAGTGGGAAAATCTGCTGGAAGACCTAGGCAGTGACCACTACATACTAAGAACGACAATTGAAGCAGCCAACGTAAAGAAGAAGATCGGAACGGCCCACCTTACCAACTGGGACGCCTTCCGCAAACACTGCGAACAACTAAAAGGGGAAATCACTTCCGTGGAGGAGTGGGGCCAACAACTGAAACAAATACAAGAACTCTATACGAAAGAAATAGATAGAACAGAACAAGTACCCGAGGTGGACAAGCGGCTGCTCGGGCTATGGGAGGCAAGACGCGGGCTCACCAAACGCTGGAAAAAGCAAAAGCTAAATAAAAAACTCAAAAAGAGGATCGCGGAAATCACGATAAAGGCAGAGGAGTACGCAACACAACTGGCCAGGCAGGGATGGCAGCAGTTCAGCAGCTCACTGAACGGCACGCTCAGCACGGCCAACACGTGGCGCATACTAAAGGCCCTCATGGACCCAACCAAGACAAAAACAGAAAGTGGCAAGGCAATTCAGAAATTGGTCCACCAGTACGACGGAACAGACGAAGAACTGCTAGAAGCAGTCCGCATCAAATGCTACGGAAAGGACAACCCCCAGGGATACGACGGGGAGTACCAAGGGGCGGACAATCCTGCAATGGACAGGCCGATCACGATAGAGGAAGTCCAGGCGGCGATAAGAGCGACAACACGAAATACAGCAGCCGGCGCAGACAAGATCAAGAACGCCTTGATTCGCAACCTCAGCGACGAGGCAATCGACCAGCTCACGGTGTACCTCAACATGCTGTGGGCAGAGGGGATGGTGCCGAAGGAGTGGAAGCACGCTGTCGTGGTTATGATACCCAAGCCCGGCAAGAAGCTTCAGATAGAGAACCTGAGACCCATTTCCCTCACGTCGTGCCTTGGCAAATTGTACGAGAGAATCGTCACCAGGCGAATCCAACAATATCTAGAGGCCGAGGAGCAGTACCCGCACAGCATGTTCGGCTTCCGGGCGAACCTGTCAACGCAAGACGTCCTACTGCAGATCAAGGAAGAAATCATAGACACGGCACCCAGAACTGGCGAAAACATTATCATGGCCCTGGACATCAAAGGGGCCTTCGACAATGTTAGCCACGAAGCCATCATGGAAGGCCTAAACAACGCCAATTGCGGAAGGAGGACCCACGACTACGTAAGATCCTTCCTATCAGAACGCACAGCGACAGTGGGGTTGGGAGACCTGCGAAGCGACACCTTCACCACCCCACGAAAGGGCACGCCGCAAGGATCCGTAATCTCACCAGTGCTCTTCAACATTGCGATGATCGGACTGGCCAGAAAACTCAGCAAGATCGATGGCATCCAGCACGCAATGTACGCCGACGACATTACGGTCTGGACGAATCGAGGCTCGCTAGGACAAAAGCAAGAGAGACTGCAGGAAGCAGCAACATGTGTAGAAGAGTACGTGAGAGAAAGGGGCCTAGCCTGTGCCACGGAGAAGTCGGAACTTCTTAGGGTAGGTCCAACCCCACCAAGGTGGACCTGACAGTAAGGTTACAAGGCCAAAATATACCGGAAAAGGACATGATACGCATCCTAGGCATGTGGATCCAAGGAAGCAGAAGATGTACGCACACAATCAGTCTACTCAAGACGTCAACAGAACAAGTAAGCCGCATGATAAAGAGGGTATCGCAGAACAGAAGCGGGATGAAGGAAAGCGACACGATCAAGCTCGTCAAAAGCCTGATAGTCAGCAGAGTCACGTACTCGTTGCCATACCACCGCATGACCAAGAAAGACAAAGAACAGACGGAGGCGCTGCTAAGAATAGCGTACAAGACGGCACTCCACCTAAGAAAAAACACATCAAATGAAAAGCTGCTACAAATGGGGCTAAACAACACATTCGAAGAACTAACGGACGCCCAGCTAAGTGCGCAAATAGTCAGGCTCCAACAGACAGTCACCGGCCGCAAGCTCCTAGAGAGATTAGGACACGACGTAGAAGGGATCGTAGATAGAACAGCCACCATTCCAGACGAGGTCCGTCAAACACTGGATGTCAGCCCCCTGCCGAGAAACATGGATCCCAACCTCCACGCCGCTAGAAGGCAGGCCAGGGCAGACTATGTGCAGCGGAACCTAGCCACAATGGAAAATACGGTATACACAGACGCGGCCCTATACCCATGGGACCGCAGGACCAGAAAGTTCAGAGTCGCGGCAGCAGTGGTAGACCACATGGGGAAACCAATCAGCAGTGCGACGTTAAGAAACTGTACGGTAACGGAGGGGGAGGAGGCTGCCGTAGCTCTAGCGGCCGCCGAAGGTTACCGTAGGAACAAATCTCTCATAATCCTAACAGACTCCAAAGCAGCATGCAGGAACTACACACGGGGCAAAATAAGCAAGGAAGCGCTGAGCATCCTCCTCGAAGCAAGGCTTCCAAATAAGACCTTAAGACACAGGATTTTCTGGATACCGGCACACACCGGGATAGAGGGTAACTCGAGGGTAGACAGCCTAGTTCGCGAGATCACGAATCTAGCAGGGCAGTCAGAAGCCCTGGAGGACCCCATAACGGTGGAACCAACGTATACAGAAATACTAAACTGCCACAGAGGGCGGAGATTCAAATGCCCACCACCCCACACATCATTAACACAGCACGAGGCGGTCTGCTGGCGGAGACTGCAAGCAGGGACATTCCACAATCTATACATACTACACAAGATGTTCCCTACACAATACAGGAACACATGTCCGTGGTGCGGGGCAACCCCCACACTATACCACATCACATGGGAATGCGAACGAAACAGAGCCTTCTACAAACTAAATAACCCGAGTGCGGAACAATGGGAGGGTCTGCTGACCAGCAGCGAGCTCACGGCCCAAAGGGCACTGGTGCGGCACGCCTGCGAAGCAGCAAGACTCAGCGGTGCCCTGGAATAGGGGCGCCGACCTTGTGAAGAGGCCGAAGATATGAAGACATCGGCCCGCCGCTAAAACCAGAAACTTTTTAGAGCAATAAATGTTTTCTCTCTCTCTCGCCTCCTTACGAATACTATGATGTGCCCGGCGTCACTTAAACATTTTGACAGTGCCTTCTCCGGGGAGTGCCCACACTGCGGGGAAATGTCCTCGGACCTTTTCCACATGGTGTGGGCGTGCCCCTCCAACCCTGCCTTTGCACCTAACCAAAACACCACCCGGGAGGACTGGGAGGCGACCCTACTCGCCTGCTCCGACCTGAAAGCCCAAAAGGCCTTGGTCAAAAGAGCAATGGTGGCAGCGGAAGCCACTGGGGTCCCGTACTAGGGACTCCACCTAGTGTTTGTGAGGGGAAGGGCACTAAGCCTGACCCCAGAGCAACCTTCATGTAACTCCATATTTTATTAAACGTTTTCACCACCACCACCACCAGACGCTGCACCTAGCAATCGCGCTGTGAGCGGAAAGATGAGCCGCGTCGCCTAAACACCACTGTTCGAGTGACGCACGCTGGATGTTGGAAGGGGAGAGAGCAAGAAAACTTATTAAACGCAAGGGTATTGGGGCATCCTCGCACCGGTACCCGCGCGGCCCGAAGGGGAGAAGCGGGTGAGTGAAGATAGTGATCTAAAGAAAGAAAGACGCTTGATTTTACAACCCGTGAGGGTGCACGGCGAAACGTCAGGGGCGAGTGGCGCGCCACGTGCCGGGCCGCGCCGCACATTGCGAGGAGGGGTTCTTCTGTGTTTGCCGTTTATGAAGTGCATGCCGGGATTTATCGCTTACGGCCAACGCCGCCGACGACACCGGCTTTTCTGCGACACGAGCTCCTTAACGCTACCGCGTTAATAAAAAGTGAAACACACCGTACGTGGTTGTGAAACGCTGTTGCGTCATACCCTTAGCGGAGGACCATAAGTGTCCCAATCCGCCATTTTCACAAGGCCGCTTTGTGCATGCGCGCCTCTCCCCTGGTTGAAAACGAACCACCAACCCCAACTACGCATGCGCAGTTCTTGGCCTCCGCAATCGGCGCAGCCGTAGCTGATCTCGGACGCCATGTGTAGTTAATATTTGTGACAGGCGTATACGAGAGATGCGGTAGCTGTCAAGAACACCGTCATTTTGCTGGCAGCATAACCTTCACGGCTCCTTTTCGGTGGAAATAAAGTTTTCATTCATGTCTACGGATGTTTTTAACCAGTAGCAGACGAATTTTCAACCACTCCCAGAGGGCGCCACATTTCGTGAGAAAGGCGAATTATTTCGTTTTTTTTTAGATTATTTTTACGAACAAGCATGATACTTTCGGTGTTATCACATGGCCACTCTGGGTCTTTGGGCTTCGAATATATTTTTTTTTCGTCATATCCGTGTTATTCGGTCATACACTGCTGATCGGTTGTTTCAGCAGTAATCATTTATTTTTATTACAGATAGGTTTGGTTCGTAGGTAATGGTAGACTTTAACTTCCCAAAGCGACTAAGGCTATGAGAGACGCCGCAATGGAGAACTCCGGAAGTTAGACAACCTGGGGTCCTTTAACGTGCTCTGACCTCGCGCAGCACGTGGACGCCGCTCAGTTTCGCCTGCATTTAAATGCAGCCGCTAGCGGTCGGGTTCGAACCTTATTACTTAATAGCCCGAAAGTAACAGTGGTCCTATGTATGATGCCTAAACGTAAGTAATGGATAGTGTTGTGTACGCGAAGCGACGCATAGCCACCCTCGCCTCCTAGCTGATGGACGCACGGTCGCTCCAGCTGCCATGCCTCCTTCGCATGCGCCAGCAGGCCGCTTCGGAGAGACCAGCAGGAGCCCCCCCTGGTTGCGACGAGGACGACGCGTGGACCAACGAAACCAAAGCCGTACGGTTCCTTGGAAGTCGACCGTCCTCAGACAGTGTACGCGACCAAGGGTGCGTTCCAATTCCTTAGTCGACTAGCAAGACGGGTTCGTAGACGTCATCTTAGACGTCTACATGTTTGCATAATAGAACGCGACTGACTACCTGTCAATGCCTTGTGCAGCCTCGCGGTATAAAAGACGAAACAAAACGTGTTTTTTAACTTAACGATAACAAAGCAGAAAAGCACGTTTTTAATAGTGTGACGATTTTTTTCCAGCAATAATAATGCCTATTTAATCGTCACAGCCCAAACCGACTACTGGGCAGTTAACGTGTAGCAGACCGCACCGATCGTATTGCTCACGCAATGGGCCTGTTCACGACTTGACGAGACAGCCATCGACTGGAACGATCTTCCCGCTGACATCGTCGCTCACTCTATCCCAAGCCATTTCAGAACCGCCATTGAAAACTTTTTTTGTTAAATACTGTCAAGCCTACCCCTCATGTAAAACCCCGTACTCCTGGGGTCTTTGAGGTATTGGAAATAAATAAATAAATAAATAAATAAATAAATAAATAAATAAATAAATAAATAAATAAATAAATAAATAAATAAATAAATAAATAAATAATACTAGTGGCATTTTTACCCTTTTATTGGTGATGCTGAAGTGTACATGCTTCTCGGATGTGTGCAAGCACACAGCTGCAAGCATAAAAAATGTAAAATGTTGCAAACGTGAGGATTACGAACGAAAGCTGATATCCCGCTAGAGCAAAAGAAACACTTTGTGCAGTTGCACCTGTCGTCTGTAGTCACTGAGAAAGCCAAAGACAGTTACGCGTTTTAATAACATAAAGGCAGGGTAAAATCAATGCGCAACTAGGCGGCACAATCAAGTGAGTTTGTTCTTCTGAGATTGACTGAAAATGTACGGAAGGGTTTGCCATGGGTACGACTAGAGGTAAACACGTGCGTGACCTACAACAGCCGTTCTGACTCTAGGCGAGGTACCCAGAAAGTGACGAGTTAGTCAATAACATCAACACTCAAGCAAGAGTCATTGTCTAGCTAAAAAAAAAAAGCGCCTACAGCATCCAACTCTAGCAAAACTCTCAAGAGCGCGTTTTCCCCTTTGAGCGCGATTCAAGAATCTGCAGTGCTATGAATCTCATGACCATGAATGCATCTGAATTGGTCACTATAGCTGGCGTACGCATTGACGTAGCAACTCACGTTTGAATCCCGCGCTCGCAAAGAGCACGACCACCGTACAACTGCAACAACTGCAGGCACTGCTCGCTCAGCGCGATCCGTGCACTGTCCGCCATGTTTAGAAAGAAAAGTAACCTGCATCGATGTTGAGTTCGGCGAAGAAGTCTCCGTGAGAATTTGAACGCGTCCTGAAATGGCTACTGCCCGGCTAACCGTCTAAGTAGAAGTCTACTAGGGGGTATTGGAACTCACCCCAAGGCACCAGAGGCAATGCTTCACAAGCGCTCGCATTACTTTCTTTTCCTCTCCTCCAAAACAACAATAAACCGGTATTCTCTACCCAGCAACCGAGTTGAGAAGTTCCTCGCCCACGAAGCTCCCACGCCCGTAACGTAACAGATACATTGGAAACTTTGAAGTTTATAAAGGAAAGTAGAGGCCAAGAAACATCCAACTATTGAAAATGACATTGGCACATGGGGTTCCATTTCAAGTAGCCGAGAACCTTTCAGCAGAAGCTAGTACTATACCATTTTTGCTCTATATTGACTATTTATGCCAAAGCATGCTGCTGCTTAGGCAGCTCAAAAAGCGAGGCTCAAGGCTGGGGGTGCAGCCTCCTAGTCATGTTCAGGTAGAGTGCCCTACAGGTGGACCTGAATTCATCGAGCGCCATCGAGTGAAGGCCTCTCCCATATTTCTCCAATTAACCCGGTTCGGTGCAGCTTCTTCCACTTCACCCCTGTAAACATCTTAACCTTATCCGCCTACCTAACTTTCTGCCGCCCCCTGCTACGCTTTTCTTCCCTGGGAATCCAGTTTGTTACCCTAAGCGACCATTGGTTATCCTCTCTTCGCACTGCGTGTCCCGCCCATGCCCATTTCTTCTTCTTGATTTCCACTAGAATGTCTATAATTTGAGTTATTTCTCTGACCCAATCTGCAAGCTTCCTATCTCTTAATATTACCCCTACCTTAATGTGACGCTGACATTGCAAGCGCTAAAGCCTCTGGCCTGCCGCACCTTTTTCAGAGAAACTTCAGGTGTGCACGCAGAGCTTTGAAAGAAACTTTGTATATTAATAATATACACGGTCTGTTTTAGAATACGCATGTGCAGCGTGGGACCCCTTCCCGTAAGTTTTTCGAGATAAACTAGGCCTTTCGCCGAACAACCCATCTTCATACATTGCATGGACTCAAGGGCCTTATCATCGCTCTCTCTTTAGCTTTATTCGAACAGCTAACCTTTTTTCTTTCATTTAATACGCCCTTTACTTTTTAGATATTCCATTATGAGGGGGGGGGGGGGGGGCTGAGGCAAAAGAACAACTTTATAAAAAAAAAAATACTAGAGCGTGTTCACAAAAATACTGCAAGATTTGTCGCGGGCATCTACGACTACAAAATAAAAGGTTCAAAAATCTAAATAAAAACATACAATTGGCATGGAAGTTGCTGTCCACTCGCAGGAAAATATTGACGTTAGAGCGTTTACACAGAATCAGCAATGACAACACAGGAATCGAGCAGGGCATGTATTTAAAACAGCTTCATTCCCAGGTGCGTGACAGTTCCAAAATGATTAGGTCATATCAGAGTCACATCAATGCGTTTAAATTTCCGGTCTTTCTGCGAACTATTGCCGAATGGAATTTACTCCCGAATGAGATAGTGTGCGTGCATTCAATTTTACACATGCCATAGAGGAATTTATATGACTTTTTGACGCGATACTTTCGGTATACTGTTAGATGATCGTGTAAGATATTTTTTCTGATACATTTTATGCCTTATACAAAATGCCTTGTCATCCCTTTTAATTAAGATAGGAGTTTCTTGTTTTAACTACTTTGCTGCTACCGTCTGATTTTTTTTCTTCCTGATTTTTCGTGATCTAATCAGCCCCCTTCGATAATGTCAGATGGGCAGTGTAAGTATTTGCAATAAATGAATAAATAATCAATCAATAAATAAGTGTTCCACCCGAATTCTCAGTGGTAAATTAGAGTTTTTGTTTTTACGTGTGGCAGCCTCATGAGTTAATCTCTTAAAGGGTCACTGTCCAGGGAAGGCCCTTTTAAGCAAAGGAGCCCAGTGTTTCATCAGGTACCGGAGATAGTCTGTGCAATATGCTACAGTGACACGCGCGCCGCAAAGCATCGAAAATACAATTCAAAGCTCACTCATGCTCTCCTTTGGGAAGCCAGCTTCCCCGTTTCCTGCGCTGGCCCGACGGGCCACAATAATGACGTACGTACCGCGAACGACGTCCATTGGTACGTCTCGCTGACTGACGGGAGAAGGTGGTGGTGGTGGTGACTATGGTTTATTTTTGGGGAGGGGATATTGGTCACGTCATGGGTGTCTACCGCTCGCAGCGCGCTTTTCCCTCGCCACGGCCAGACTGAATCCAGCGGCGCGCGCTCCCTCGGGCGTTTTTTTTTTTCTTTCGCGCTCGCGGAGTGCCACGCCCCACCTCCCGCCAAACGCGGAGGAGGAAGGGGAATTAGTCTTGCGGAGGCTAGACGACCTCGGGCAGGAGAGTAAAAAACCTTTGCGAGGGAACGGATGGAGAGAAGCATGACAGAATCGGGTGATTGCGGTGGCTGTAACTGCGTTATTAGTTACCCTTTTCAAAAACATTTTGCGGCCTTGCGTTCTAGGGACGAAGTCTCACAGTTACCGGAGGGTGGACAGTGGGCCTTTAATTGCAGCCCCCCACACCTCACACCAACCACGCGGGCACATGTAACGCTTGCTGAGTGACGATGGGTTATTCGCTGTCCGCTGGATGGATTTTTCAGTAACTGTCGCAATCATTATACACGGGGAAGGCTTAAGTTCGTCTGCAGACAGTACTCCCATGGTCACAAGAAGAGTCATCGGTCCAAACATTGTTGCTCAGAACGACCGCTCTGTGGGATGTACAGATATCACTTCAAATGTAGTGGCCTACAGGATCAGAATCTGCAGCAAAGAAAAAAAAAAGTGATGACCAATCTCCACATGCCTTAGTGATCCGCAAACAATGTGGACGCTTTTCAATTCCAAAGTGTGCAGCATCATTTATGTTTAAATTCGCAGCGAAATTTACACAGCTTTCTGATGCGTTAGGAGAGTATGACCACACTGTCCTGATTTGAAAAGGGCCCCGAAGATTTGTGAAGTCCTGAATGGTGGACGCTGTGACCAGATGACCCACTTTCATGAATAAGTACCTAAGGTCAAGAAGCACCGAGGCAATTGCAGCAGCGATGTGCGCACGCAATGAACAATGTATAATGTCAGCATGTGCACATCAATATCTTGCTGCACGAATTGAGCGCTTGACTTTTCACTAAACCTGTTTTCCACTGTGGCTCATGGATCGCAATGAAAGTATATAACTTCCTGCACATTCCACTTGACTTGGCGTCCCGCGTGACTATGTGTTCATGGGCTGTATTTCAAAAACTAACAACGCAACAGCGATATGTTTCATATGAAATGCTCGTGGAATTACACGTAGTGGCGAAAATGCAGAAAGCGATAGATGACGAGACAGGTTTCACTTAAATGAACTCTTTATTGGACTGACTAGCGACCGCACTGGTATTAAGCAACTCGGCGGCGGCGACAGCAGCAATCATGATCAGTGGTCGGCGAAGGCCCTTTGCAATTGCAGCTTTCAATTAAAACTTGGCAAATTAACATCTAGAGAACCTGGACAAAGGACCTGCATGAGAACAACCTGGAACAATGTGAAAACAGACGCAAGTGGTGGTAATCATTCAAGAAACATGTGGGTGCATCTTGGGCGACAACTAAATTGATAATCCACCCTCTCTGCGACACTGAGCTTGAAACAAAGAGCACGAATTGTTCCGCGCGGTATAAGCAAAGTGATTAAAGGGATAAGGTCACGCGCTGCCAGTTGTTGAAAACAACAAAATAAAGCTAACAGCAACAAAATGAACAAAAAAAAGGTCTTAATGGATTAAAAATGCCGGATGTTTGAACCTTCTGGAACTTACACACGCAGTGGTGGCGCTGGGGTTAGGACTCTTGTCCACTGAACCAGAGTACCCGGGTTCGAACCCGACCGCGTGGACCTCCACTATAGCACCTATTTCTCCCTTACTCCTTTCACTCCCACCTTCCCTTTCCTAAAGTGAGCTCAGATGAGCGGACCCGATCGCGCACAATTTTCGTGCCGCTCGACGTAAACGTCACTGCTTACAGCGACCGTGGGTGGGCGGCGCACTTTCCCGAGCCCGGAGCGCAGCAGACCAGATGGAAAAAGTGAGCGCCTTATCCAGACTCTGCTGGCGGTGCGGCAGAGCGGGATTTTTTTTACTATTGTTTGCTTTATTGTTGCTTTATCTATCATCGTCTGGCTAGCTATCCAGAATGAAGTAGCCGTTGCTCCGTGCGAGAGTCTTTCGTGTTTGACGTGCTTTCGCATGTTCGTTCGCTGCGTTGTTTGCTCCGTATTGCTACACTGCATCTTATTACGCGTGTTTGAGCACGTGCGTGAGTGCCCGCTTCGCTATATTGTTGCTTATATGATTCAAATAGGAAAGAAAGCGCTCAGTGAAGAAGCGGCCGTTATGTTTTTATTTGAGTGCTGCCAAACTATACAGAACTCAACACAATGGTTAAAAAAAATAATAATAAAAGGTTATGACGTAAGCAGATAGGTTTGTACTGCACATTTTGCATGTCCAAACAATTTTTTCCCCATCGTAGTTTTGTCAAAATAACCGCTTTTTAGACGCAAAGGCTTTCTCGTAGTTCTCAGACACTTCAGTGACAACAGCCAGCGCAGCGAAACGACGCTTTCGGTCAGCGTCCATGTTGAAGCTCCCGGGTAGGAGAGTTCTCGGAGCCGCGGAAACAGCGCAAGCATTCTGGGGGACAGGTAACGTCCGGACTGTCCGTTGGCTTCGTGCGAATGTTCGATGCCCGGACCGAGCGGACCATCTGCGATCCGGTTTGCTCGTCTGAAACCATATTAACGGTGGGGTCAGGCGTCCATCGGGAAATGATGTGGGAGATACGGCACCTTTTTTCCATAACCCAAGCCAAATCAACCGGCTCAGTAGTCAAGCGTCCCAACCACTGCGCCACCACTCCGAGTAAGGTATCATATTTCAGTAAAACGGCGAGTTGAGCGAGTTGGTACAAAATTAAGCAAAAAAGGAAAAAAAACAGCGCAACAACGGAAACAAGAGAGACGCGACAGCACTGATCCCGTCTTCTTTCTACTCCCTTGTCTCCGTTGTTGCGCCGGTTTTTGCTTAATAAGGTACCACAATTGGCATGCAACCATTCACCATACAGCATTCAGGATGCTGTTTTACGATGTCTCTTTGCACATAGCATACAGCTCGTAGTCAAAGTGCAGGCTAGCTTATGAGGTGAATTCCACCAGACGACATAGAACTCACAATGATATATATTCACGCTTTCGCCTTTACAGTATGTGAGCGACCTTAATGGCCCTCCGTGTATTTTTTTTTTCTTTAATCATACTTTTGATTACTTTGTGCCTGTTCTGGCCCACTTCCTTCATCATCATACTGCAAAGAACTGCGTGAATTTGATTGCCATTACCACGTGCCGTACCAGAATTCTCACCTTCACTCTTAACAACCGTCTGGCTCCGTTGGAGGTTCAGCGTTCCTTTACCCTCTGAATACATTCTGTTCAACATGCAAAACTCTTCGCTATTATCATGAGGTCAAAAATCTGGCGGTAAATGAGGTACTTGCATGCGTCCCACTTTCCGTCGTCTCAGGTAAGTTCACACCATGACCGGAAAGCTGTTATTAAGACAGGAACTGGGGGGCTGCGTGCAATGTTTGCAAATTTCTCTGCAAGCAGTGCTTGTCGACTGTAAAAGCTTTCAATAATTGTAGCAGAAAAGGGCCCGCAAGGTTGAGGACGTATTAAAACTGAAACCAGAGTCTACTTTGAATCTGAGATAGTGCCTATTTCTCTTTCAGTTATGGTCGCAAACGGCAGCATTTTTCCTCTCTTTTTTTTTTCTGTTTTGTTTTGCTCTGCATTGTGTTTTTCCACGTCACTTGTCACGTTCCAAGGGTACGAGCAACTCATAACGCACCTTTATTTCATTTCGTAGGAGACTGACCTGGCACATATTACTGCCATAATATCATGAGTGACCACGCATCCACAAGTCACTACACCCCCCCCCCCCCCCGCCCCTTTGCCGTCAATGTACTATGTCAAACCAAACAAGTGACTGCCCACACCTAAATAACCGGACGTATACCATGTGCCTGGCATTTCGAGTGGAATATTCTGGTGAACGTCGCGGCCATAAAAAGAAAACAAAGAAAATACAGAAAGAAACTGTTGTGGTGACGTTTTAGTGTATTGCACGGAGAAAAAAAATGTCGAGAAAACAAAGGTAATCTTTCTTTTGTTCGCAAGCGCATAGAAGTCTGCGCGAGGTCGCTATCTGTTTGTACTTTGGTACGCAGTGCCGATCCAGGTGCTGTCGCAGTTAGGTTGCCGGACGATCCTGTAAAATGACGCTGTACCAACATTCTGATGAAGGACAGATGCACAGTCAAGAGGTGGAGGTCATCGAACGGCACTGCGAAATCGCGGAAAGAGTGTGAGTGCAACCACACGTCATTGCAACCTGGACCGCAGGCTTGTGCAAGAGTGGAACTTGGAAGTTATAAGCGTTCCTGTAAGAGTCCCACGGAAGTAGGAAGTGTAGATTCACTCATCCAGCTGCTGTGCAGTTTTCAGCGAAGGAGTCTGCGAGAAACGGATGAATTTCCGAACAGCGCGACGCAAGCATAACATTTCTACTCATGAACATTTAGGATTCATAGAACAATTTTTATGGATCTTGTGAGCAAGGTAACATTAGAGTTGAGTGACATAACACCTCTTTACATTGAAGAAAACAGACTGAGAAGCTTACAAGCAAGGCAGCATTATTTCTGCATCTCATCAGCAGTACCTCGACCATACTGTTATCTGACGTTATTCAGAAATACATGAATGAACTTTTTTTTTTGCGTCTAAAGCAGTTATAGGGACACCATCTGTGGGCAAGTCTCACATCCCACACTATCCCTTTTCCTCTTCACTTCGCAGCACCCTCCAATATATGAATATATATGAATATATAGCCGTGTTTACATGAATGCGCATCGCACAGCATCGCATCAACTTTCTAGCGTATCGCATTCATGTAAACAGGGGTAATGCGCTAGGAAAGCGCATCGCATTGATGCGCCAGGAGGGGCTGGATTGAGAGGGTAAGTCGATTTTTTCCTTGCGTGTAAACCCGGTCGTATCGCATTACGGACAAGATGGCGGCGTCCGGCGAAGCGGCGGCCGCTCGCCTCACCACCAATTCGTCATTGCCGCTCCACTGTACCTCGCGTGCGCTGCAAACGAGGGGTCATTGAAGCTTTTTATTTGACTGAAGATGCCTGCACCACGCAATTCTGTCGACAAAGCGCCTAAAATTTTAAGATAGCTTCTGGAATCGGGCAGGTGATAGGCTTAGTAAGCGTTGATTGGGCGCCATGGATAAAAAGCGCGGGGTATTCAAATACCTTCGGGTTGGATAAACAAAGGAGAAGAAGTATTTAATTCCGCTTCATATGCTGTTCTGGTATTTATTACAGCGTTCCTTTCATTCTGGTATGTATAAAATAAATAATAAATGAATTTGAAAAATTTACAACCTTGTGCCACTAATGCTTTCGATATGCGACACCGCATTTCGCTACTACCGCGATAAATGCGATGCGCTACATGTAAACGCTGTCGCATCGCATTACTGTGAGGCGCTACGAAATGCGATGCGATGCGCTACTGTCGCCTTCATGTAAACACGACTTATGAATCCCAAACATGTACGGGATTGTTCGGATGGCTGCTGAAGCGCAGTGCTCGGACACTTGCGCGCGAGCGACGCGAACTCGTTCTCCCTTTTATATTTTGTAAATAATGTGCAAAACTCATCTGTCCTTTCTTGCTATCGCTCCCATCTGTACTTCCCCTCGCTGTGCTCTCCCTATCCCCTCTTTTTCCCACCGGTCGCAGCTGAGGTGCTTCAGATTTTAGATAGCAGTTGCCGCGGAGGCAGCACTCTTTTCCTTCCTTTTTGACTATTTAATAAACTGCCACCTGCTGAGGCGCTGTGGCCACCTTAACGGAGATGCATTTCAATGGTATGGATCCCGTGTCTGTCGTTCTGGTTGTGCCTACGTTGCCACAATGTATCCCTACTTTCCTCTCTTACCTCGCCTCGCTCGTAAAAACCTCCGAGATGAAAAAGGAAGATCTCTGCGCTGCCCATTTTATATTGGCATCGGGCGCACAAAGCTGTTCGATGGCATTGCGCTGTGCTGTTACGCGTAATATGTGTCGGGCGTAAACATTTTGCACTTTATTTGCTAAGAAACATCTCTAAATGCTCATTTCAGCAATAGCAATAACATACTTTTCTCCTTTTCCATGGGAAAGAAACTACATTTGAAGCTCCCTCCCCCCCCCCCCCTACCCCACCCCACCTGCCTCCCCCCCCAAAAAAATGTCGGTTTGATTGTCATTTCAGAATAAACATTTATGGGCTCGTTGTGTCATTTGTGACTTTTCCAGACATTTTAAATCAATGAATGATTGCATAAAAATAAAGTTCACTTTTTTCATATTGCCGGCACTAGCGCGTTTAAATCTTGCAAATAAACTGCACTGAATTTTCATTTTTTTTCAGAAAATCACAATAAATTCACAAAAATGTTTTCAGGAACGTGTCTCGCCATCACAATACATGCGCCCGATGCAGTTTTCAACATCAGCTTCATTGAACCGCCGTACGAAGCCGTCTTTGTCAGATCTTTCATCTTTCTTTTCGTGATGCCTTGCATATATGAACTTGAAAGTTTTCCTTCATTGCCTGGACGTTGTTCATATAGTTAAGGGCCGTACATTGCAAAACGTACACGGTACGGTGCTTTGGTTTCCGAAAAATTATGGTTCTATATCGCAGCCTGGCGGAAAAACGAGGCTGCCGGGCAGTTTCCGTCTTCACTGCACTTCTGTTGCTATCGCATTACAACTATTCCCTTTTTTAGGTGTTTCAGAACAACCCTTTGCTTTGAGGCACGATGCAGTAAAAAAAAAAAAGAGTTGTGTTTTAACTCTGGTCAATCCTAGTTGAATTGCGATAGCAACAGCGCAAGCTTGTTTTGCCTGCTAAATTATTTCCCTATCACGCCCTATCAGTGTAAGCTGCTAAACATTTGGGGACACTTATGCTCATCCTTTAAGAGTATGACGCAAGAGCGTAAGCTGCCAGCCCACATATCAATGAGAAGGGTTCAATGCTGCTGAGCCGAATGTGGAGCGAAAGCATTAGCTGCCGGTGACCGAGCGTTCTTCTTCTTCTTCTTCTTCTTCTTCTTCTTCTTCTTCTTCTTCTTCTTCTTCTTCTTCTTCTTCTTCTTCTTCTTCTTCTTCTTCTTCTCCTTCTTCTTCTTCTTCTTCTTCTTCTTCTTCTTCTTCTTCTTCTTCTTCTTCTTCTTCTTCTTCTTCTTCTTCTTCTTCTTCTTCTTCTTCTTCTTCTTCTTCTTCTTCTTCTTCTTCTTCTTCTTCTTCTTCTTCTTCTTCTTCTTCTTCGCGGCTGTTCAAGGTCAAACGTGGCCCTTCCCGGGACTACGCGACGGGCCGAAATCTGGCGCAGTATTGCTATCGCAATAAAACATCGGCGCGAATTCGGACAAATCAGCAGCATACTTGGGCTCTATTTGCTTTCATCGCGACGCACCCGCAGCGACGATTTGCTGAACCCGCAGCAAAGTACTGCCCACCAGTAGAATACTATGAGACGAGTGAGCAACGGCGTCACGATCCTTGCTGCGCGATCTCAAAGTATCGGGATACAGCCGTGCCGCGGGAGGAAGGGAAAGCGCTGTGAATTATACAGAAGATTGACGTCAGCTTACTAGGCTAGTAATGTCAAACGTTGCGCCTAGTCTTATTAAAATGCGCACTGAAAGGAACGTTGACATGAGGATTTAACATCCAATAACAGTATAAATATTAAGCACCACGTAGTTTACATTGGCTGTCTTTGTCCGTGGCACTGGGATCATTATGCGGCGGCTGCATGGGTGGCGCTTATCTGCAGTTCTTTTAGAAGTGGTCGCTACATCGTGCGGCTTTTCTTGTCGGCCAGAAGGGTTGGTCGTCACGTTCGATACCGAAAACAAAGCCAGGCGCCCGAGGCTTGCAGACTCTGCGTCGTACGCGACACAACAGGGGTTTCTCAATGCCCAGGAATCCACGCTTCCATCAGCCCAAAGCAGCGCGCAAACAGGACGTTGTGCCGCTCACCGGTTTCGCAACGCCATCAAGTGTCGCTTCTCCACAACTCCTCCCCGAGGCAAAGCGATAACAACGGGCTAGCCCGCGCTGCTCCCTCTTTGCAGGGAGTGGAGCCAATTACCGCGTGCCCTTCGGGCCTCAAACTACGCCCAACAGTGTAGGCAAAGAACAAAGGCCAAGCTAAACAGGCTCGGAAAAACTGCCCCAGGCCGAACACTAGTTGACACCAAGACTTTTGACGCACGAAACAAGGACGGGATGAAGCCTCTCGAAGACAGAGAGAGAGAGAGAGAGAGCGTAGACTAGTTTCCTTCGCACTCAGTTCACGACATCGGGGGGATGGTGCACTGTTGGCATTTAGATCATCACGAGAAGACCACTTGGGTTCTTCCGTGCAGTCTCCCCGGCGTGCTTTACTGGATGTTGTAATGGTGGCTTGTCATTTCTGGCCGAGGAGGGAGAACCTCATGACTATACCACGACACGGCTCTGCTAGGCTGAGTTTTGCAAGGTCGTATGCTCTAATTGAGTATTGAATTGTTCGGGCCGGCTTCGTTTAAACGCAATTCAAATATATCAAGAAATCTGGTTAATGTTATATTTGGAATTCCAGGAGCGCACCTGATCGAATGCATACCAGAGAGCGGATAAGACAGTGATTAAATACATTCACCTGCCGGAACGTTAATTTTTAACCTGTTCAACTTAAGTTCTACCCTTGCTTGGCGTCCTTACGACAGTGTATGCTGTCCACGTTATTTCCCTTGATGGAGGAGTGCATACCGTTAAGTAAAGAAGCGTATTCCAGTCCTTGGGCAAATGGCATAGTTAAGATTTCATTACGACCCAGGCGCACTAGCAGATGTCAGCTTAGGTTACATCGACCAAGGGCTCAGCGATGCCCAGTTATGTCCATATTACAGCGGGTGAGGGTGTACGCAGAGACGTGCAACATGCGAGGACATATATGAGCGAAAGCCGCGTAGTCTGTTTCCAGTAGCCGCAAAGTAATAATATTTTGCTTCAGAAGCTTGAAACGCGTCAGGCAGCACTGGGAAGCAATGATTAGTGCTCGCTGCTCGTTTACTTTCCTGAGCCAGCAAAATCGAATGCACGGCTCTATATTGTATTATTCATTGTTTTGTTTTTCCTTACAAAGGCTCGAATTATGGGAAAATTAGAGAGCGTTTGCTGTCTGGGAGATCGAGGTTACGGTGAATAATCATAGGCAGTACCTTTGTTTCAGTCTATTTTCTTAGGGAGACAGCTACTTAGATCCTTATATTGAAAGGCGCAGCGCGCTATCCAGCGGACCTTCGAATTCGACCATTTTCGAATTTTGCAGTCATTGAGTAAATATAGAATATGCCACCGCACTGCGTGTCATGGACTTTCTGGAAACGCCACTATGATTAAGAACAACTAGAGTGCAAATAATTATTCCTTCTTCAAAAAAAAAAAAAAATGAGGGCGCGACTGCACGACGACGGATCATTAACCTCAGCTACGGATTAAGAGTGAATTCATAATTTAGCGGCTCATGAGTGGCTCATTAAATAGAAAAAAAAAATAATTTCATGTGCAACACTGGGCTTCCATGACTTTTTCCAGCACCGTTGCAATTCTGCCATGACCAAGAACAAATTGCTTGACACAGATAAAAATTTGCGAACCCAATTTTCGAACTTAGTTGCCTCTGCCGTCAAATTTAAATGAAAAGTATGAAAACCAAATGTTTTAATAATATTCATTAAAATTTATAATGTAGAAATAATATAATGATTTTAGTTGTTTAGCAGCAGTGGTCAATGTAATACATTTACATTTACGCCACTCCGCTGTGGTTCACAGGTTAAATAGTTTAGGTGCTGAGCATGGTGACGCGGGTGTTAAGATTTCGCGAGGCCGAAATCATCCAGATCCTTCCACGACGGCGTCTCTCAAAGCCAATGTCGCTTTGAGATGGTAAGCTCACACACCATGTTTTTTAGAACGTCTCCAAAGCAATTAATGTTGTTTAATTAGCTTTCAAAGATAATGCTCTCATGTTTGAAATTGAGAAGACTACTTCCGAATGTCTTGAAGTTGCTGCACTGTAAAGAGCCTTCCCAGCCCGTCAACTTGAACAATATCGCACCAACTAGGAGACTAGGCTACCAGAACACTCCGTTGAAGTACTTTAACTCTCTTTTCTGTCTCTCTTTTTGTCTCTCTCTCTTTCTCATTCACACACACACACACACACACACACACACACACACACACACACACACACACACGCACACACACACACACACACACACACACACACACACACACACACACACACACACACACACACACACACACACACACACACACACACACACACACACACACACACACACACACACACACACACACACACACACACACACACACACACACACACACACACACACACACACACACACACACACACACACACACACACACACACACACACACACACACACACACACACACACACACACACACACACACACACACACACACACACACACACACACACACACACACACACACACACACACACACACACACACACACACACACACACACACACACACACACACACACACACACACACACACACACACACACACACACACACACACACACACACACACACACACACACACACACACACACACACACACACACACACACACACACACACACGCACACGCACACGCACACGCACACGCACACGCACACGCACACGCACACGCACACGCACACGCACACGCACACGCACACACACACGCACACACACACATACACATACACATACACATACACACACGCACACGCACGCACGCACGCACACGCACACGCACACGCACACGCACGCACACGCACGCACACACACACACATACACACACAAGAAAAAGGGGGGGGGGCAATGGCCACGGAGTCCTCCCGCTACGGCCTTTTAAAATTCATACTGTTCAGGACGGTAAACTTCATACACCGTACCATATCATACCATAACCAACTTTAGGGTACCATAACCAAACATTAGGGTACTTACGGCGTAACCTTGCCTTAGCACCCGTTTGCTTACTTAACATTTGTACGGTCGAAATTAGAGTTTGCATGCGCCGCGTACGATCCTTCTTGTACTACAACCTTATTGAAACTCAAATATCTGTCCAGAATCGCGCTCCAAGGTTTATTTGTTCCGACTATTCAATCACACCAGCGTCTCCGCTCTTAAATCTCGGCTTAACCTCCCTACATTGACCTGTCGTCGCAAGATCGCTCGTCTTTCCTTATATCACAAATTTTACGTTACCTTTGATCCTGAAGCTACTCATATCACACGCGCTCATCGCATTTTTCGTAACTCTCACCCTAACGCCGTCTGTCCAATGAAAGCCCACACCGATACATATATCAGCCTTTTTCTTGGAAACAGCTCGAGAGTGGAATGGCCTTCCATCCGAAGTGGCAACCATCACCACCTTCAGCCAATACAAAACCGCCATCGAAGATATTTTGTATTCATATTAAATTTCACAGCCCACCTTTCATGTAATGTCCCCGGACCTTTGAGCAATAAATAAATAAACCACAAGGCTCACGACTTAAATAAGGCGAAGACGCGGTTACAAAATGTGGAAATATATGGCAGAGAGTCCGAGTGCTACCGCTTACCGCTACCGTGAGCCGCTAGCCCGCGCCATCTGTACGCATGCGCAGATCGTCTTGAAGGCTCCAGATGGCGCCACATACTCGCCAGATGCCGGTGTATCCGGATCGCTGGGGCCAAGTAGCATGTGTTTGTTGGCAGCGCAAAGTAGCGGTAGACGGTAGCGATTATGCTAAGGGAGTCAATCACACTGTCTATGCCGAGCAATTAAACTCTTTTACGTATGAACACCCTTTATCAAATCAGAATCATTGCTGTCACTGCGGCTGTAAATTGGTTTCAGGCGGCTCGCTACCCAAATGAGAGTAAGTCCCTTTCACCGCCGTTTTTCGTTTTAGAGAAAATAGTTTTGTTCTGAGGAATTTCGTAATGATGCTTTATATGAGCTTGCGATCCTGTGAATGACGTTACAACTCTGTAGACTCCCCTGTCAAATCACAGGCCGATTCAGCCATGTGCCATGGTCTCGTGATGTAACACAATCCGCCGACCAATCAGCGCTTGGACAAGTATCTTGCCATCTGCTAGAACACTTGTTAACTCGACTACGTTTCTCTACTCTTCGACAACACTGTCTTTGCTATCGACAAAGCCAAAAGAAACTTCTTTCGTATTTCGCCTGTCAACTTCCTGTGTGCTAGTTTTCAGATCCCTTGCAAGGCAACGCCTGAGCAAATTTGCGAACATATTTAAGCTCTTCATCTTTCGATCAATAAATCAGCTCTGATTAGCGCTCGTGCTTCGTCTTGTGTATGCCTTTCTTTTGCTTTGAACTTTGTTTCTACTAATTTAGTTTAATATAATGGCTGAAGACGAACAAGTCATCTGAACCCGAACTGCGAAATAAAATCCGTGATCGTTGTTTCAGCAAAGCCGAAAAGAAAGAAAGAAATGATCTTGACAAGCAATTAGAATGCATCATTACGGTCCAGTTAAACCATAGGGTTCTGCTATGACCTGACCTGATCGTTAATTGCTCGTTTCACCCGGTTTCATGTCTATGTCTGGCCTACCGCCCACACACACAGAAAAAAATGCCCTATAGACGCAAAAAGCACCACCCGACACTGTACCAGCAGCAATTCGCTTAATGCTGTGAAGCGAAATATTAACATTTATAAAAGGCTACTTGCGTTTTAAAACGAGGCGTTATATGGGACGTATTAAAAGCTATTGTTGCTTTTGAACGAGAAAACTCGTGACAAAATAAGAACAAAAAAATGGAGGACACGGGTTAGCGTAGTGCGCCTCTACCTCGACTACGCAAAAGTTTCGTAACGTAACGTGGTCGACCTAGTCAGTTATGAACCTGAGGCCGCTATATTAAGCCACTCGTGGTTTGAAGCATCGGGAGGGAGCGATTTTAACTACAGTGGTGGTTGGTTTGAAGTCAGTGTCTTTACCTTTAACCAAGTTTCATTTCATCATACAACCGCTATACCCTCGTCTGCCTGTCCTTAGCGTCGTCATATCGCGCTCACCAAACTACTGCTTTCCGCCTGCGGCGATCCATCTTGTGCGGAATGCATACGCCACCGGACGCAGATCTTGGGCGGCCGCTTTACCCTGGCAAGACGGATCGCTGCGCAGCGTACACGCGCGTATGTCGAGCTCTCGAAACCAAGAATAAGACGAAGAGTAGGGAGAGTGATCGTCTAGCCCTGTAATCATGATAAAAACCTTTTCGTGCCACTGACTGCAAGGATGAACTAGTGTTGTTGACAGAAGGCCGGATAGTAGAAGCTCAAGCGCGGGAGCTGACCGCATAACTTCTAACCAGTTACGCTCTGCCTTTATGTATTCATGATTTTATGACAGGTTAGGAATTCCACTTGATGCAAGGGGCACCGGGAGCACCCTTTCCTACACCGTAATGTTCTCTGTCATCTCTTATTCGTTCTTTTATACATAATGTACGCGCTTCCATGCGGTGATGTGTTTATGATGACACGATGGCGTCGGCGTTAATCGTTATCAGTACCGTTCTGTTCTCTGCGTAACAAACTTCTCTTCCCTAAATTTCTAATCACCTGTATAATTCAGCTGCGCGGATTCCTTGTCCACGAAGAATTCAGCCCAAAGAGCCACTGAAAAAATGTCTGGACATTTTTACATTTTGCACTCCCCCCCCCCTCCCTCCCGTCTTCGGATCAGGAATCGAAGACGATGTCTGCAAGAAGTGTGTGTGTGGTTTCACCCTGCTAAACTAGGTAGGCTTGGCTACATTTCTTGTTATTCCTCATCATTATCATCATCATCATCATCATCATCATCATCATCATCACTGCAACTATCATCATTGTTGTTTCGTCAATGCGTAGACGAGTATTGTCCTCGTTGCACCACTGTTTCGGGAAGAGTGTCGTTTTACGAATACATTTGTGGGCCCTGTATTTCCAAATGAACATGTATGGTTAAGCCCATTTCATTTTGAGGAGAACCACGAACTTTCGGATCCGGACTATGAGCAACGTGTCTAGAGAACATAAGTTGGGGCATAATAGGCGAAGCTAGCGCTCGGTTTCTCCCCTAGCGGGGAAGTACGACCCTCGTGTGTACGCAACAGTAAAAAGTAAGAAAGAAATACTTTGGAAGGGGAGTCCATGAGGTGGGCGCATGAAGTGCTCCACCAGATTCCGCCTTTCGCGCAACATCGGAGGAGGAGGGCGAATTTCTCTTGCCGAGGGTAGTCGACCAGGCAGCACAGTGAAAAATCTTGGAGAGGGAGTGGAAAAAAATGATAATTGGTTGATTGGAATGGCTGCAACCCCACTATCAACACGTCTTTTTATCACAAAAACATCTTGCGGCCGCGCGTTCCGAAACGATGCTCAAGGGAAGGAAGTGACAGATGATGCGCCTTTCCTTTCCTCTTAACCAATTATTGTTAATATTACCTGGCTCTTAGCGGCAGGAATCGGAGGCCAGAGAAAGTTGGTTAGAAAGTGCAACAACGCACGCAACCCTCCACAGCAACGAAATTGCTCACGAGCTGGCTGAAGATCTCTACCGCCGAGCCGCTAAGCGAGCGTCCCTCGATGAGCGAGGGAACGGAGAGCGCATGCTAAAATATGGGGAGATCACGCATCATTATAGATTGGATCGTAGACTGGTACCCGCACCAGACCACAAAATAAAACAACAGACAAAGAGTCATTTGTTGTTACCTAAACACTACACGTATCCGCACCCGGTTATGGTGAAACTCAATGTTCCCCTAGTCAGGATCGATGGGCGCAATCTTTGTAAGGCGAGAGGGACCCATACTCGGTGAACTTACTGCGCAGCTCGTACCATGAGCTCCAGCTCCTGCTCGTTGAGCTAGGTGAAGAGGGTTTCGGACGCATGATCTCCATGAGACCATGAGGCGGCAGCACCCGCTCCCTGACCTGCGTATCAGTGGAAAAAAGTTGTGCAAAAAAGCTGATTGTCGCTCTCGCATGTTCAAGCGAAAAATAGATGACGATGTTTAACAGTATTTACAAAGCACAAAAAATAAATACATATGCTTAACTCGCAGATCTCAGGCACTATCCGAAAAACGAGCGATCACTGCACTTATGTGCACAAACTAAAACTGCACGGTATATACAGTCGCTCGCACGTATACTGTTCTGCCACTGATTCTGCATGCGTGTTTAATTGGGGACTAACCAGCGCGCGGATTCGTATGCACAGATTTCAACAAACTGTCAATAGCCCAGCCTCATTGCAGATTTGTGCTACTCGGAGCTGCCCATAAACATGCGGCACTCGTTATTTATACGTGATGTGGTTTATGGAGCTCTTAATTGCGCTTTTTATGTACTTCGCTGTGCTTTCTTTTCGCGGACGGTGAGTCGTCCTGTTTTCGTCTAATTCGTGATACTGCGTCCCAGTGATCGGAAGTGCTCTTCGTTCTTGTTGTATCATCCATTTTCTTCGTTATGCTTGTCGTATTCTGGGCTCAATACACGCGGTGGCTGTTGGTCGCATTCAGCACAAGCTTTTATAGGCCAGCGATATGCACTAGGTTCGAGTGTCGTATCGATTTTCTATCGCTTAAGGAAAGCTGATAAACAGAAATTAAGAATATCGAGTACGATGTTATTAAATCAATTTTTGTTTTATTTACAACACCGTCTGCCTTATTGCAAGATAGCAGTATAGGCAACCAAAGTAGATCAAACATAAAACGCGTATACACATATTATTCACGGATAGCAAATATGGCATAAAAACACGGGCATGCAAAAAGAGACAAATTCGGCATGGTAAAATAACGTGTCGAAACACGCCGTCATCAATGGCGGGTCCAACATGACAATGCAGTAAACCCTGATTGCATGACAAAATTGTCGAGGATAGAGCTTTCTTATCAAGAGCATTAGCAGGTACGTCTGTTGCGACGCTATACAGCGCATCTCCCAAAAGCTTTCCCTGTGATCAAAATAAAAATATGGGTTGTGCGCCTGAAATGCTACGACACAAGTGATTGCCTTATCTGATTGAAAGCAAATCTATTTGGCTATGTCATTGGACAGACGTACTTGGTTAGTGCGCATGAATCACAAGCTAGCCGATTCTAACCAACTGTGCTTTCTTCCCGAAGCAAAGATTTACCACTGCCATTTTATTCCACAGCGTATATTGTTCTTACTCAGCTTAATTTCTAAATACCTTTCATTAGGCTCCACGTTTCTGCCCTACATTTAGCACGCATATGTGCTAGCCCCGAATACATGTATCAAGCACAAATTACGCGTACATACGTATATTCCTGCTGCTGCTTGATGTTTTATTTTTCTCCTTTCTAGACAAAATGCAAATTTGAAACATTTCTTTGCGCATTGGCCTTTAAATGCTTAATTTCCTGCGCTATTATTAGGCGCTGGTGTTAATCAGAATGTTCATTTGGGCAAGTTGGTAGACGTTCATAATTGTAAAACAGCGCAAACAACGGTGGACAAGAACGAGAAAGACACGAGACGAGCGCTGACTCTCAACTAAGTTTTCAATGCCAACACTTGGCGCCCTTGAGTGTCGCACGTGTATCTGCCTTTTGGTTTGGTTTTATCGACTTCAGTCTGACGTAGAATGTACTGTCTTTCCTTTAAAGGAAAGACAAGACAAGTTAAAAGACGAAGACAGGCGCCAAGTTTTGGCATTAAACACTTAGTTGAGAGTCAGCGCTCGTCCCGTGTCTTGTTCTTGTGTACGGTTGTTCGCGCTGTTTTACAATTACGAATGCTGATGTTAATGCTATCCATTTTGATTACCTATGTTAACAGATAATGTAACCATAAGTGCGCTTTTGCTTAAAACTTGGACGCAGTATGCCTTTCGTGCGGAAAATCAAGAGCAAGGCTCTGGCCAGTGGTAGTTGACAGCTGACATGGCCGAGCACTGATTGACCACGTGACATGGAAGCTTCTCGTGTGAAATGGGAGGGTGAGGTCAGTATCCTGGCTTTCAGGGCGCTTGGATCCTGGATCATACCTGTTGAAAACCTTTGCTTTAAAATTAACCCTTCTTTGTTTGCATTTATATGTGTGTATGAATTGTCGCGCCATCTAGAGGGTGTAAACAGAAGCTTCTTGCAATTGTCGTCATCGTCTCTTGGAGAGAGAGAGAGAAAACTTTATTTGGCAGCGATTTAGATGGTTTTTGCCTTGGGCTGCATTCAACTGTTCCAGATGGCCGGCAGTGCAGATCTGTCAGCGACCTCTTGCGCTCTTGCCGTGGCCCGGAACTGGACGTCTGCGTACCGGCTGGCGAGAACAGCTTCCCAGTGTTCCAGCGAGGGAGATGGTACTAGATCTGCCGGAGGCGGATCCTCCGCGCAGTCCCAGATTATACGGTCTAAGGTGGCAGTCTCGCCACACAGTTGGCAGTAGGATTTACTATGTCCAGAAAGATTTTGGCATACGTTCAGGGGTTTGGTGGCGACCGCGTTTGCAGCCTCCGCCACGTGGTAGCCTGGTCTCGGCTGAGCGAAGCGTGCGGAAGAGGCAGGCTCACCCTGAGCTCTTTGTAATAAGTGGCAATGGCCTGGTACTTATCCAGTGACTCACCCCGTCGGGCACCCGCGTCCGAGATCCCCTCACCAGCTCGGCTGACAAAACCTTGAGCATATTGGTGGAGCGGCCTCGTTCCTCGGAACGCCCGAGTGAGCCGGGACCCATACGAGATCTACTACGTTCCTATCTCTTGACAACGCGCTAAGAATTTTTATTGGAGTGGCGGAGATACGACCCCTGACGAAGTTGTGAAGGGCCGTTTTGGTATCACTGAAGATGATGCTGGTTCCGTTTTGAACAATTCCCACGGCTATTGCAGCCTCTTCTGCCTCTCTACTCGGCCTGTGTCTCTTGGAAAATACTTTTTTTTTTCTTCTGTTCTACCTTTATGAAAACTACGGCACTGTTAAATCCAAGATTTTTGCCGCTGTGAGTCTTCAACAAATCGTATTTTCCAGGTTATGGCGCATTTGTCAACAATCAGAAAGTTTGCAATTTAGACGCAGTTTCCTTTAATGGCCGCGGGCGCCGCCACTATTTGTATACACCGAATTTTGACCAATCAAAACCGCCCTATGGGAAGTTTCGCAACTGCTGGTATTAGAGATCTATGATTTGTGCAGCTTGGTTAGAGCGGGAATTTGTATCCTTGTCGAACGGTCTTTAGAATAATTTAGCATCTTGCGACTATATTTTGACCGATATGTGTGAGATTAATAGAAACACACGTTAAAAGATTTCTGGTTAAAGTAAAACTGTACTGGATTTAAAATGCGAAGTATTTTGAGGGGTAAAATGAGAAGGCTTGTATTTTATGCATGCAAAATATTTCGGCACTTGCGTTTCAATATTTCGGCACTTGCGGCGCAATTAGCGAGCGATTAAAACCAAGATGGCTTTCAGGCTTCTCAGTGCCGCACAGTGCTACGTCGTTAACGGTGTTGTGCATCTCCTGCATAAAAACTCTCGAAGGAATAAAAACTCAGGTACCGAAAGCAATGCATTGGAAGCGTTGTTAGGCGGTATCCGATAACTCACCGCAGAGTATATGGGCGGAGGCAACGGAAATGAGAAGTGTTACCGCTCTTGACATCGTCACCAAGCTTCTTCGCGGTTCTTCGACGTTGTGAGGAGAAGCCTAAATTTTAATCAACTGCGTTATTATTTCGAATGCTAGCGCAAAAACAACTTTACAGCACACCTACAGTTTATACAGATTGGAATAAATTATGATTCTCAAAAACTGACGCAGTTCTCCTTCAAACGAGAAGGAAAGTACGCGAATTGTGCTTCAAATAATATCGCATCAAGAGTTCCCTAAGGCTGTGCACTTGAGTCATTACGTTTTTTTTTTTTTGTTTTTTTTTTTAGTATACATACATGATTTTTAAAGCAGCACTTCGTCTTAACACTGCTCTTCACGCCAATGACAGCGTTTTGTATGAAGATATTATCACCTCCATTATTCGTTTTCAAAGCTTTCTATGTGCTGCAGTTGGTGGCAGATGAATGTTAAAGTTTACAGAACGATCCTTATGTCTTTCTCTAACAGATGCTCTAAGTCAAATTTCAGTTTTAGATATGATGTCTGCAATGTAAATGATGTGTCTGAGTATGAATGTCTTATTGTCCTTTTCATGCAGAACATGTTATGGTCAAATCACTTTAGGTAGATATCGAATAAAGCAGGTAAAAATGAGGCTTTCTGCTAGAACCTCAACTCATTCTCCAAAAGACATGAAGGTATTAATCTATAAATCAATAATATAACCTGTTTCAGATTTTGCTTCTGCAGTCTGCAGTCCGAATAAGTAGTCTGAGACTATTAAGTTGGAGGCTGTCGAGAAAAAAAAATAAAAATGAAGCTGCGCATTTTATTGCTTTATAGGTTGTCGTTATGACTGCTACTTTTCACCCTCTTCAGAACTTTCTTCTGTGAACCTAACCTCGCTTCTGCAAGTCCGTGCATCGAATAATTAACAGTTTTGCACCATACAGTAAACATTTCTGTTAGGCTGTCATCCGATTTTTGCAACTTCCTCCCCGAAGAATCAGCAAGAAGGCATCACGAACTTAATTTCGTGCATTTCTCGGCATGTACAAGCACGTTGAAATTCAGCGTTTTTCCATGAACCATCGAAATGTGGAATTTTACCTGAAAACATTGGCCCCTAATATTTTATTAACTGGGCCACAGCCATAGAAAATTTGTGTGTACTCGTGTATCGAATCTAAATTAAAAAAAAAAAATATTCCGGTCACTTTTTTTTTCTCTATACTTTGGCCCTTGTTTTCGCTTTGTTCTCCGTGCATTATTGCTTGTAGACGTTCGCATTATTCTGACGTATTTGTTATGCACGCTATCATGTTAAATACCGCCACCTCTTATCTAATGTACTATTCCCCAACTCCTGTCATAGCGCTCAAATGTACAGCAGTATATGTAAATAAGTAAGGATGTAATTAATCAAGATCTGTGTGGGGAGGAGGCAAAGGGGAGCCATTAATGATGTCGCGTTGCATTCTTGGAGGCGGAGCTTAATTGTCCCTCAATATTTTTTCAGTCCCGTGTTCATTATTTTATGACAAAACTCGCATAACCAGAAGCATTGCAATAGAAGGGGGGGGGGGGGGGGGGGGGGGGGTGAGAGCGGATACACAGTAAAAAATGCATAAGGTATGACCTCTCTGCTCCTAGCAGAGTTAGTTTATAAGGTCCAAGAAAGAGAAATAAAAGGCAAATTACATAGGCATGCACATCGTCAACGTCAAAAATTTGGGAGTGGGTGATGTCAGAGTGTTAATATGACTCCCGTTTGCCGACTCTTCTACGAACCTTGTTCTCACTTATGCACTTCGTAACAACCATAGGTAATTACTATTCCCTTTGTCTGGTCCTAGTATCTCGTTCTTTCTTCCCTATCTCTTTTTTTCTCCACTTTCTTGTTCCTCTCCCACCTTCCTCCTTTTCTTCATGGTGCGGTTCAGATGTCTAACGAAGAGTGAAGCAGATACTGCAACTCCTTTTCCCTAGAAAAATAGAAACAATTGCGTCACCGCTGTGGCGCAGTGGTTAAAATGCCCGACTACTGCACCGGAGTACCCCAGGTTCGAACCCGAACGCCGGCGGCTGCGTTTCGATGAAGGCGAAACGGAAAGGCGTCCGTTTTCAGTGCGATCTCAGTGCCCGTTAAAGATACCCAATGGGTCGAATTACTCGGTAGCCCTGAAAGTCGAGTAGCCGTTACCGCACCCAATCACACTTTCTTCTCCGCCTGAAGCAAGTAAACAGAATTGTTTTGTTTCCATTGTGCTGCCTTTCATTCAAAGTGACATTTGTTTTTACATTAATAGAATAATTGCTTGAACCTGAAGCCTATAAAAAATACTGGGAATAAGGAATGGGTCACCAGAATTCTGCTTGTAATGCAGTAGGAAATAACAAGATAGAGAACTGGTTTCTTATTTTATTTCATACACTGTCTGTCGCCGGAAAATTCGTGGCCTGGGCCACCGCATTCTTTAGATCAGTGCCTAAGTCTGCATTAACGGACAACGGGTATGTGATTGTCGCGTATATCATATGTAGCGTTGTCTTCCTTACTTAAGATCAGACGTTAAAAATGCTGAATAGTATGTTATGACAGATGCTAGTGTTGAGATTTACTCATTGATTTGACGTCACTGCAGTCATTATGTCGGATCATCACTTTGTGTGGGTATGTGTATGTCGTGGAAATAAATGAGTCACAATGACTGTCAGTATCTTGGCAAACGTGGCCCGGTGAGATGGAGGGTAAGATCTGATCCATTGCACCGACTTGCAACAGTGTTGGTGAGACGAATTTGAGCTTTAGGCGGAAGCTGCTCAAATTTGTGGTTTTGTTTTTGCCATGTCTGTTTATAACGACAAGTATATGACCGTTTCTCACTGGTCGTCAGCACGATGCAATAAGGAAATGTTTATCTACCAAGCTGTCGCCGAAGGGGGCTGCACCATTACAAAATGTTTTTTCAAGCCACGATTAATAGTGTTTCTCGGCCGGTAAAAACCAGCGACCGGAACTTAGCCACAATGGCAGAGCACTCTGTTATCAGTCGTACAACAGCTGGCTGAAACGTTGAGCCTGTAAACAAACCTGTTCTCTCTCCCACTAAAGGTGTGTCGTGTTCATGATTAAAACTGCGCGAAAAAAACACGGACAAACACGGAAAAAAGCGCGGCCGGCTGGTGTGCAATGCCTATTTCAAACGAAAGGCCACCCACTCGTGTTTTAACCCTACAAACGGACCACCCTGTACCTGCGTGGACTATAAAGCAGCTTGTCCGACTATATCCAAGGGCCTCGGTGGTTGCGATTCTCATCTCAAATGTACTGCCGGTAGCTCCCTCAAAATTGGGCCATGACGTGTTGTCTAATGACGTCACGCAAAACCGTGACAAAAATAATAAAAACGCCCTGGTGGCTCATTGGTTAAAACGCTTGGCTACTGAACCTGAGTACTCGGGTTTGAATCCGACTTGTTCGAATTCGCTTCAATAACTTTTGGTGTTAAATCAATGGAGGAAACCAACAAACAAACAGGAAAGATGGGACAAAATTCTTGTTCGGTGGAGGTGTGCATGTAAGCGCTTTGGTACAAAAAAATTACAAGGCTTCAACGCTACTGAACCAAATATTGAGCGAAAGCATTAGCTGCGGGTGACCGAGCGTTCTTCTCTCTTTCTTTTCCTCAGCCCACATATAAAGCCCCGCTTTAACCAACCCATATGAACGTGCCTTAGTGTCCTATGGGGTAACGTGAATGCCAGGGTCTTAGCAGGCTGATTCTGACATAACCATCCCATGCGAAACGAGAGACCCAAGTTGGCAGCTCCAGCCAGCCCGTGTGTCACGTGGGGTGTGACGTCACACCGTCACGTGGGTAAGATGTAACTTCGGCCGGGTCTCGCGAAGGCTTGAAAGTGCGAGTAGTATTGCTTTCGCAATAAAACACTATATTGGTTCCTTACAATCTCCAGCCGAATGCCACATCTCGTATGGGTTTTTTACATATGAGTGAGCTTGTTTTATCGAAGCAGCAATTCCAATGCGTCGTTATCACTTTGCTATGGATAACTTGACTGGAAAGCGCTAATTTGGGGTATTCTCGTTTTTTGTCTTTTAAGTTCCGGGCGACGTTTTTTTTTTTTTTATGCAAAGACGCGTATCCCAGTTATTTTTTAATCACTTCTAGATAACTCTTTGTGCCTGCCCCCCCCCCCCCCCCCAAACCCTGATGGAAAAAAAAAGAGACATAAGAGGTAAACAAGGCAGGTGCAGCGATGACATTCTTTTATAAAAGCTACGTAAATCCCTAGCCAACGTAGACATTAGTTTTAGTCACGGTCTTGCTACCGCAGCAAATTTTCAGTCTCCGCTTTTAGTCCAGTTGTGTGCCACCTCACATACGTTTCCTTCTCAGCCTATCATGCAAGCGAATAGCTGGTGGTCATTTTATTAAATTGCATGCCACGTCTTTTTATTGGTCTTAATTTTTTATTAGGTATCTTTTAACGCCATTTGTTATTTAGTCCACGATGTTCGTTCTTTCTCTCAGCGACACATTTACAGTTTGAATTTCCAAAGGCTGTCACGTTGTCAGGAATCGAATTTCAGAGCTTTTCTATAGCCCCCAGACAGTATCCCACTTGCGGGACAGACTACTTAATAATTCAAGCATCATGCATTAAAGGGTTATCAATAAGCGGTCGTGGAGAACACAGTAGTGCTTGCGAAGTGCATTCTGCGAGATTATTTCAACCTCGTAAGTGCCGGCGTTCGGTATCGTTGTACTACGTAACATTTCGCGCGAACACTGGAGAGATTTCACATAGGACACTAGTTTTAGTGCAGATTCCAATCATGCGCACAAAAAGAAAGAATCGAGTGGTTTCGGCACCGGCAGGCATAAATTGAAGTATTGACTCGACTAGGCCGACTAGGCAGAGCTCCGTCAAAAGCAACCGATGGTCTCAAAGCACGTTTTAAACAACGTATGCTTACTGCGTCAGTGAACTGAAATAGTACATTGAAAAAGAAACCAAAAACGCAACAATAAACGAATACTAAACGTACATCTTGCTCAGTCGAACAGAGAAATTCCGAGTAATTTCCGAATGGTCGAAGGAAAACCAGGGCCCGCTTGCACAAAACAATCTTAAGACTGTCTTAGCTAAGTCCAGACTTAACTGAAGTCTAAAGAATAGGCCACTAGCATGGCCGCTTAAGACTGGAGTTAAGACTGGGCTTCAGTCCTGACTTGAATAAGTCGCTTGTATGATTACGACTCTAGTGCTGTCTTGGTTAAGACACAAGGACGCCAGGTGTCTAAGTAGAGAAATTAGGAAAATACAGGGATGCGCTGGCACTGTCCCTGCTGTAAGATGTACACATTCCGTCAATTTTGCGTTGTGTAAAATCCGTGCCATTGCTTTTTGCGGCTTAAGATTGTGTTACGAGGAAAAATGCCCCAAGTGGTTGCTGAGGCCGTTCTGGGAAGCCACTCTGGTGAACATGAACCCGAAGCGTTCGACGTTCGGAACACGAGCCGTCTCAAATAAGCGTGGTCTTTCTAAAGACACCCTTTAAGTCTGGACTTAGCTCGGACTTTATCGTGCAAGCCGGCCCAGGATTTGTTTTGCGCCTGCATGCTTGGCTCTTTGGCGCCGCGATATTTATTCGGGATGCCCTATAGGAGCACTCGCGAAGCTTGCACCTTGCGAGATTAAAGAGAACCGCGCCCAGCAAGCTGCGCGTCTCCTCAATGGCTCCTTTATTTGAGATCAAAGCGCCAAGGCTAGCACTGATGCGATTCGAGCGTTCGCAGAAAGTATCGCCCTAACCGGGCGCAGATCGCTGGGAGCCGAGGACAAAGAATTCGTTCTCGATGGCGCTGATAAAGCACGAATTGCGGGAGGGATTCGATATCAAAAAAAAAAAAAAAAAGAAAACGAAAAAGAAGGAAGAAAAAAAAAAGGGGGGGGGGGGGGGAGGGGGGGGCGTTGTTTACGCGCTCAATTCGCGTAAATGCAGGCCGCGAGCGAGCGCGAATGACGCACGGAGAGCCCGCCGCGCACTAGCGTAGCTGGAAATCTATTTCTGAAAGCTGCGATGGCTTGCCTGTGTCGCATTCGCCAGCCACTCGCTGTCCCTGTTCAGTATTTGTATTTGCTTCTTCTGCTGCGGCTTGCCTGCCCCGAATTTCGTTTCTTTCTTCGACATTTGTTCCTTATTTGCCGTCAGTCGAGATGACGGATGATTCCAGTCTGGCTTGAGCGCGCCAGAAAAAATATGAAGCGGATCAGTCGAAAACGGGAAAGACGCTGTCCGTTTCTTTTTTTTTGCCTGCCTGTTCTTCCTTCCTCCTCACAGTTCGTTTCACCGGCATCCCCCGACATGGTCGTCATCGTGCGGAACAGGGTGAGCTTCCCCGCGTCAAAAGGCGGGGGCGATGTTGACGTATTTATGAAAGGCGGGCAGTTATTAAGCCAGACAGATGGACGCAATCGTGGCCAAATTGCTGAGGGACTGCCACTATGGCGTTTCGGCGACTTCCGTTCGTTTGCTCAGGGAATAAAAAGGTGCAGTTGCATGTTGTGCGATAGGTGAGGTAAGAGAACGTTCAAACCTCACAGAAGGCTCGAAAAAAGAAAAGTCAGTATTCTGACCCGAGATGAGATTGTTATTTCCCCACGGTTGTTCACCGAAGAGAACCATTTATATAGTAAAAGTGTACATAAAACTATTCGTAGCGGCAGGTGTTAGGAACAAGGCTCATCAGCAGTTCAGAAAAAAAAGAGGAAACCGTGTTACATTCATTAGGTTCTTTATGTTTGGCCGGCTTTCACAATGGAAGGAGTGGCAGCGTACTGGTTCGGGTTGCATCTTTGGAAAGCGCGGGTTATTCTACGAGACCGGAAATCATTCCTTTGCATACAAGGTACTCGTATATTTAGCCATCAAATACTCATGTAGCTGCAATACCAATACTTTCATCGGATGCATCACGCGTGTACTGCAGCAGGCAGGGCAGCATATTGGGGTGACTATAGATGATGCAGCTGGGTCTTCCGGCAGCTACAGCGCAGATCAATCTTGGGCCGCTCGGCAGATGTCGGTTGGATGAGCGCCGGTGATCGGCTAGCGGTGCTCAGTTTCCTTGGGTCTGTCGGCGCTCTCTTCAAAGATGGCCCTCCTCCTATGCGTCTTCAGCGTCCATCGTTAAGTACGCGGCTCGACAGAATGCAGGAGCCCGGCAGCCAGCACTTCTTCATTGCCTTTCCATCATAGAAACTCCGTACATATAGACCAGCAGTTTTCGCACAGTGTTCAGAGGCCCAACCGAATTCTTTTGAGGGCAGCTAGTCCCATGATCTGGACGGCATAATGCAATCGACTCATATGATGAGCTGAACCACAGCACACGACGTGGACAATAAAGTATCAAATTAAGACTTAGTTTGCCTTTTTCAAGAACTACAAATGATTGAAAACGCGGCACACCCAAGCTTAATTCCGCGACAATTTATCTGCCACATTATGGGCTGTTATTGTAGGCATAGCACGTGCCTATCGCATTTTCGGTTAATCAGGAAAGGTAAAGTATCAGAGTAATTAAAAGGATCCTCATTAGGCTGTCTCGCTAGGAGTGAGTGAGTAACGACTTTATTTATCCAACCTTTCCCACTACCTGCTTTCATGTCCGGTTGCATTGCAATTCGGTTTCTTTCCCACCCTTTCCCATACTAACGGGACCTGGGTGGACTGGCTTGGGGCTGAGGGTGAATCGCCTGCTCGTCCAGCAGCCATCGATTTATTAGGCGTCCAAGTGTTGCGTTTAAATTAAGTCTTCTACTACCACTACTACTATCCCACAGGGGTAAGGGGCAGTGGTGGAAGTAGAGAGATTCTACGCTAGATAAGCTACCTTCTGAACCTAATCCAGGATCTGGTCCTGAAGACAGGTGCTGGCCTGCACAGGGCAGTCTTCCCCATTGCTCATTTAAACAAATATTACGGAATTTTAGAGGGGTGTGGCGAGCGCTGCCCCACGTGATGGGGTCAAGGTTGGCTCTCGGCCGACCATAAATGACAAGTTGGAGAGTGATAGATAGCTCGGTGAATGAGGCGGCGTAAGGCAGGAGTGGGAAATGTGCGAGTCTGAAGCTGGTTCCATAGAATCTCGCGATAATTAAAGGTTTTAGGGTGTGCCGTTGGATATATAAGACGGCTGAGGCGATAATGGTGACATATGTGATGAAAAGAGAGGAGGGGGTCTCGCGCAGTAAGCGGAGCCACGTTGCCGATGGACAGTGAAACCGAGACCTCGGGTGCAGACGTGAACCACCTCGTTACCGTCTAGACCCGCATGTGCGGGGGTAAATGGAAGGATAGACCATGGGCAGCAACAGGGAGACCATGGGCAGGCATAAACCTTACAACTTCGCCATCGTCGTTGTACACACCTTCACTTCCAACCACTTGCTATATGCATCAACTGCTAAAACGAACAGTTTTCCTTCCTTCTCTGCGAAATCGAGATGAACCCTTTCCTAAGGGTGTTCGCACACTTTCCAAATAGCCAAAGGTGCTGGTTATGCTGCAGGTTGAACCATTTGACAAATGCTGCAAGTTAGAACCGTTTGTTCAAGCGCTTCGTCGATACCTGGCCACCACACCACTGACCTTGCGACCATTTTCATCTTCACGATTCCAAGGTGCTGCTAGTGCAGAAATTTTAGTACAACACTGCGCAAACACTCCTGAACGATTACTCTGTTTGTCCAGATAATGCAGCCCGCTTCAATGGAAAGTTAGAAACGTCGAACCCAGAAAGGCTGCAGGTCCTGAGAAACAAATTTTGGCCAACTTTGCCATATCACGTTGCGAACCACCGTTAGCAGCCTATCGCGAGTTGTTTCGCGTTTAATGTCTTTTGCTGCCAAAGGAAGCTCGTCAAGTGTAGAAAAATAAAAAAATGTCTTCTGTGTACTCTGACTTTACTGGCAAAAAAGTCGAGATAAGGCATCGGCATGGCCAATTTCTGTACCGGGCTTGTACGCTATTTTATAGTTGTAGCTCTCGAAGAACACAAACCAACGGTGCACCCTATCAGTTGCCACAGCACTGCTTTTTTCTTTTCGGGTCGAAGAGTACGGTTAGTGGTTGATGGTCTGTCAACAGCGAGAGTGTTTTATAATAGAGGTAGTTATGAAAACTTTTCACACCAAAAACAATGCTCAAAGCTTCTTTTTCAATTTGGCCATAATTGCTTTCTGCAGGTGACAGTGACCGGGATGCAAATGCAATTGGTTTATCTTTTCCGTTGACGACGTGCGACAGTACAACACCAAGACCATATTCGGACGCGTCACATGTTAGCTGTATTTCTTTTTGACATCGTACAACTCCAGAGCATGCTCGTTAGTCAGCATCTCTTTAGTAGTCATAAAAACGGTATCGCATTGACGCGACCAGTGCCATGCAGTGTCTTTGCGCAACAAGTTATGCAGGAGTTCGAGAACTTTAGCCAGATTAGGCAAGACTTTTGAATAAAAATTAATCAAGCCCAAAAAGGCCTTTAGCTGGGTCACGCGTTTCCAGGTTTTCGGGCATTCTTTATGGCTGCCACTTTATCAGCTGTGGGATGTAATCCATCTCTGTCAATTTCATGGCCCAGATATCGTATTCGTTGCTGGAACAGCTTGCATTTCGCAGTGTTGACCCTTATGCCATGTTCTCTTAGGCGTATGAGTACCTGCTCCAGTCGGTCATGGCACTGATTTTGATCTTTGCCCGCAATGACAATATCATCTAGGTAGCAGGCTGTGCCAGTCAGTCCGTGTAGGACTTTGTCCATAAGAGTTTGAAACACTCCTGGTGCGCAGGCTACGGCGTATGGCAAGCGTCGAAACCGATACTGGCCGAGGCGTGTTTTGACAGTGAGGAGTTCTTGGGCTCGCTCGTCTAATTCCAGTTGCAAGTACACTTTAGTCAAATAATAAAAAAAACGGACTCGCCTTGTAACGTTACAAAAATGTCCTCTGGTGGAGGGAGCGGGTACTGGTCAACCTCAATTGCAGGATTTACCGCGACTCGGTAATCACCACACAGCCAAAGCTGCTCACCATTTTGATTAGGAACAATCACCAATGGTGTCGCCCAAGCACTGTGGCTCACCTTATATATGACTCCAGCTTTTTCCAAATTAGCCAATTCCTGCACGAGCCGTTCTCGCCGCGCGTATACGATACTGGTCGCGCCTTACAAAATACGGGGGCGCGTTCTCCTTAACTACAATGCTCGTCTTGATCCCTTGTATCGCTCCGTAGAGGCTCGACACCGCAATATTTCTGTCATTGTCATCAAGGACATTTATTTCGTCAGTGGCTGCACACTCATCTCTTCATTCCACCGGATTTTGATTTTACACAGCCAGTACTGGCCAAACAATGTAGGCATTCTGGCGCCTTTCGTCTATTTAGCAATTATTAGGGGCAAGTGAAAACACTGATCGTAGTACTTCACTTCTGCATCCATAATCCTCTTGACGTCTGCTGGCCTGAGCTCATTGTCTAGAAAGTGCTTCGCACACTCTGCCTTCGCCATTACGGAAACCGCTGCTGCTGTGTCTAACTCCATGGGTACGTTTTCATCATTGAGCCGTACACTGACTACAAAGGCAGGACTGATCGCACGGTTGTCGGTGTGGCAAAAGGTAAGTTCACTGTCCGACGATTCCTGCTCTAGCTGATGTACAACTCTAGTTTTGCACAGTTTAGCAACATGGCCTTTTTTTTTTTTTTACATTTAAAACAAACACTGTTCAAGAACGGACAACTTACAGCCACCTACCTCATCGATGACAATTCGATTTAGTCCTTTGAGTCGTAGCCTTCGTTTTTGGCATGTCGGAGGCATCACAGCTGTACATCACTTAGGAGACCGGTCTCGCCATCGACGACTTGCTCTGCCAGAGGACATCACTGCCGATTGAAGAGTGCTCCCCGCTGGTTTCCGAAATCATTGCCACTGTGTAGCGGCGCTGCAAACACGGTCCCAGGTGAGCTCGGTGTCGACCATGGCCAACAGCCGGCAACGTATCGCCTCCAAGTGTAGGCCAGCAATCAGGCTGTCCCGAAGGGCTTGCTCCAGGAAGCTGCCGAAGTCGCATGAGGCTGCCGCTTGCTTGAGCTTCACCACGAATTCCGCGACACATTCTTGAGGTCCTTGCTTCCTTCGATTAAAATATATTTCGCTCACCACGGACCGCTTCGGAGTGTAATGCATCTGCGAAGCCGATAAGACTTCCTCGTAAGTTGATTTGCTGGGTGAGTTTGGAAAAAGCAGGCCTCGGAGCATCACATACGCCTTTTCTCCTATGGGGCAGAGAAACAGATGCAGTTTTTTTTTTTCCCGGCTACTTCATTCCCCGTGAAGTACAACTCGAAGCGCTCGATGAAGACGTCCAAGTTTCCACTGTCAGGATCAAACTCCGGTAGCTTGCTTACTGCAGATGCCATCTCGGACATTTCGTTCGTGTTATCCCATCCTCGTCGCCAGTTTGTTGCATCCACAGTGTGCAGGTGTAGGCTTGAAGAAACGGCTTTATTCACAGTGCTGTATACTGGCAGCTCTCGAGTATTGGACATGCAATCAGGATGTTATTGACAGTAAGCACTTCTCCTCATTTTTCACACATAGGTTTATCTTGTTTAATTAGTAAAACGTTATGCGTGAGATGTGTGTGCCCAATATGCAGATGGCATACTGTAACTTCCATGAAGCTTTCCTGATGAGTGCTTGTTTTTCATTTTTCTATTATGGGCTTTACGAGGTGCAATTTATTACTTTCTTGGTTATTCCATATAAATTGCCATATATTCTTTTGTTTTTGATGAGTTACTTTATGCAATCTTTATAAGGCATGTTTACTTTCTCTATTTTTTTCCTGCCTGCTTGAGCGGCACGCACGTCCGCTCTCTCATTTCCTTCATTTCCATGTGTCTTGGAACCCAGCAGACTATTATATTATGTCCTTGGGTTGAGATCTTAGTTATATTGTGTATTACGTTGCCGAGTAAGGGCATGACTGCATTTCTAGAGTTTAGAGCGGTGAATACACTCAGTGAATCTGTATAGATAACACTGTTCTCAATGTTCTCGAGCACAATTTCGCTACAGCTACGAGAACAGCATAACACTCAGCTGTAAAAATTGAGGCACATTGATGAAGTCGAATTATTTTTTTTTTTCAAATCTGCGATCCACTAAAGCGCAGCCATCGTGAGGCAGTGTTTAATCCGTCCGTGTAAAACTCTGTTCATTTGCTGTATTTCTCTTTTCGTGTGCGATATTCTTGCGAGATATGTTCTGTAGTGGTTTCACTTTTTCGGAACTGTGTAAGAGTGAGGTCACAGACTGTTGAAAATTTGTACCATGGAGCCAGGGTCCTATTTTCTTAAGCGACATCAGGCAAGGCCTCCAGAAGGTTGCAACCAACCTTCTCGACACCTTCAGGTGTCCAGAATATGGAGCTCAGGGCATATGTCTTCAAGTCGCATTATCAATGGTTCTGTTGTTTGAGGATTATTTGTGAATATTGTTTGAGAGGGGAGAGTTGTGAAAACCGGATAACAGAGGTGTTTTTCCGTGTTGTTACTTTGAGAACATAAGCGCATTTGATTGCAGTTCGTCTGTCTTCCAGTGGAGGCTCGTTCCTTTCCAAATAAAGGCCATTTATTGGGGATGTTCTGTACGCCCCGCATGCACGGCGAAGGCCTAAGTTATGTACCGGGTGTGAGCGTATAACAGAGCGGTATATGTGTAGAAGACACGCCTTGTCGGATCCCCAATGTTTCTTCGAAAGAAACTTCATTATGTTAAGAGATTTGGAGGCTTTCTTTTTCAGTGTGTTTGTGTGGGGTAGAAATGCAAGTTTTTTGTCGAACGTAATGCCTAGAAATTTGTGTTCAGTTTTCACCGGTAATTCTTTTTTATTAAAGTGGAGGACAGGATTGTTCTGAAGACCTCGCTTGAGCGAAAACATAACTGCTACAGTCTTCTGTTGGGAGAACTGAAATTCATTTTTGTCGGCCCATTTCGCTAGTTTATTAATTGTTATTTGTATTTGGCTCTCACGTGGTGACATGTTTGAGGATGTGCAGACTATCTGAAGATCATCTACATAGAGTGAAAACATAATGGCATTTGGGATTTCTCTGCACATGCAATTTATTTTTACAATGAAAAAGGTTGTGCTTATAATGCACCCCTGTGGCGCCCCGTTCTCCTGAACAAAGCTTGTAGACAGGGGGCACCGAGGCGGACTTGGTAAGAACGGCGTGAGAGACAGTCATTTAAGGCATTTAGCATTTGGCCTCGGATGCCTAGATCTGCTAAATCCTGTAGGATCTCGCACCTCCAAGTTGTATTGTGTGCTTTCTTTAGATCGGAGAAACGTGCGAGGCACTGCTGTCTATGTATATTGGAAAGCTGTGTAGGCAGCGTGCACGGGCAACAAAATGACCCAATTTTGGGCTCAGGTAGCAAGCTTTCCCAAGGAAAACTAGTAGTGCATAGCGACTTCGATTATAGTCACAGCCTTCGCCATATACTACTTGCTATCAGCTTAGATAACCGACCAGAAAGCTTTTCTGATAATGCTGTCATTCTGTATAGGCAAATAAAAAAGGCGCATAATCACTCAGAACAAATTGTTGGCCTTGTACACATGCAATAGCTTGCTGCAGGCCGCCGCACAGACGTGTGGGGCTTGGAATCTGGCAGCAGGTGCACGACCCCCATCTTTCTTTTTTTCTTTTTTTTTTTGCAAGGTGGCAGCGCCATTAACACAACGGTCTATGGCAAGGAAACAGAACGCATGGTCCCAAAATACAAAGAGCGGTGATCGGAAGGTTATTGAGAGAGATCGTTAGCAATCGGAACAGGAGAGAGTGATTGAAATTACTGCAGGTGGGTTTTGTGTTGCTAATGGCCGTGATGACTAAATGAGCCCAATCTCACCGGGACGTTCTGAAGAGCAATGGCAAAGCTGTTGGCATCATTAACTAGCACCTGCGCAGAGAGAAAGATACCCTTTTAGAGGTGCATCATTGGGAATGCCATTTATATATATATATATATATATATATATATATATATATATATATATATATATATATATATATATATATATATATATATATATATATATATATATATATATGGTGCTGGTGAACACTCCCAAGATTCGTATACAGACAACATTAACACCCAAGAAAGTAGCAGGTGGGACAGCGGCCGATGTAACTCAGTTGGAAGAGCACCGGACGCGATATTTGGAAGTCGTGGGTTCGGTTCCCACCATCGGCACGTTGTTTTTCCTTCTACTTTGTGTTTATTTATCTTTCCCCTAAATAGATTACATTACTAATTTATGTGATTACCGAAGTAAACATTAAAAAAAAAAGACAGTACAATCCCCAATCTTTCCTTGGCCTCGCCGACTGCTGGATTCTTTCCTTCACACACACACACACACACACACACACACACACACACACACACACACACACACACACACACACACACACACACACACACACACACACACACACACACACACACACACACACACACACACACACACACACACACACACACACACACACACACACACACACACACACACACACACACACACACACACACACACACACACACACACACACACACACACACACACACACACACACACACACACACACACACACACACACACACACACACACACACACACACACACACACACACACACACACACACACACACACACACACACACACACACACACACACACACACACACACACACACACACACACACACACACACACACACACACACACACACACACACACACACACACACACACACACACACACACACACACACACACACACACACACACACACACACACACACACACACACACACACACACACACACACACACACACACACACACACACACACACACACACACACACACACACACACACACACACACACACACACACACACACACACACACACACACACACACACACACACACACACACACACACACACACACACACACACACACACACACACACACACACACACACACACACACACACACACACACACACACACACACACACACACACACACACACACACACACACACACACACACACACACACACACACACACACACACACACACACACACACACACACACACACACACATATATATATATATATATATATATATATATATATATATATATATATATATATATATATATATATACGTACCATATTTGTCAGTCGTTTGAGGAGACACTGTATACACCCGGAATGACTCCAGGCACTTTAATGGTTTGATGGTAAGCGGTCGTCATCTCACACTGCGTGCTGGCTGAGGTTTAAAGATGGTAAAATGCTGCGTGCGTTATCATTGCGCTTTCGGTCGGGTGGGCGCGAACGCAGGCATCTTGACCGTTCATCTCTGTTTATCCTACGGCCTTCAGAATAAGACGCTGGCGGGCTCCCTTCAAGGTCGTCGCTATTCGATCAGTCGGACGCGAGATGAGCGAGCAAGAATGCGAACTGCAGCACCAGCCGCCGAGCAACGAAGGCCGCCACGCGCCGCCGCATCGCGACCTCGCGTGCCGGCCGCTCCGACCAGGGGGTTTCCGCGCCGCTCGACAGCCCCAGGCGGCACGACACCGCGCTACAGAAAGGCGGCCACTAAATGGGTGGGGAGAATCGACTAAATATAAAGCGTGCGCTATCTGGGCCGGCCCGGGGCCAAGGGTAGGCGCGCCTGAGCGCCCCCGACGGCCGCAGCGAGTGCGGATTGTCGGTCTTTCCCTCTGGTCTGTACAGCCATATGTTCCTTTTCATCCCTAATAAGCCTGGTACATCAGCCTTTAGGGACGTCATCACGCAGCTGTCAGCCATTTGTCTACTTCTACAGCAGAGCCAAATGCTGATGGAATCTATCGCGCAGAAGCTGTTACGCAGCACTGGAAATGGACGGCCATTGCGTTGTCTCTCAGAAACTGCCACGTAGTCGGGGGGAGAGGTAAACACTTCCGGCTGACTGGTACTCGTCTACGTGAAAAAGAGACAACTACAGGTGTTCCACAACTTACCCTCTGGCTTTAACGGCCCGTTCTCCGACTTAGCCGAGCCACGTGAACGCCGATGGCGTATTTTCGAAAACACTCTAAGCCCGGCGGACGTGTCTCTTATGACTCAGACCTGCCTGAACAAAGGTCCCCTTTAGGGGCCAGATCAACTTCGAGGTCCTCACTCACTACGATGCTGCCACGGTTCTTAGGTCATTTCCTATGGTGATGTTCACTACAGGGCTCCCACTTTCAATGCAGTTCGCACTCAAGCGCTTTTCTTCATCAGCTGACACCTTTGAGCACTGATCCCAAGTGGGACAGGCATCGGCTTCTCCTCACTTGACTGCAGTCGTTTACCAGCTACTTTTCAGATGCGCAATAATATTTGCGATCACCACCTCTAACTCCAACAAAGATACGCACTTTTGAAGGCAGGAGGACAGCCAGTATAGTATGGGTCCTTTTACCCTTTGCGTGTGTCTCTTACACGTCGTCCCAGCAGCTTTTGTGGACGCGCTGCGCAAGGTGCTTTTCCCTTGCCGTCCGCCATCACCCACTCACCGTCCTTCTGCCTCTCCCCTGCCTCTTCGTTCCCATCCTCACCGTACTCTTCCTCCTCCTACGTTCCCTTCTCTCGGCGCTTCCCTAATTCCCCTTCTCTCAACCTCTCCCAAAGCTGCGCCCTTTGCTTTCTGGCAGCGAGGGCAGGCACGCCCGAAGGCGTGGTGCTTGTCTCCTCAGGGCGCGCCCCACTTTCGGTTCAATCCTTGCCCTTTCGTTATGCGCTGGTGCTTGCTACCTCCGTCGCAATTCATTCTTTATTTCTTCTCCGCCCTATTCCCTCCCCATTCTCTTCCTTTCGCGCCCGTTCTTTTCTGTTCGCATGCCAGGCCTTGCGTGCCTCGCTCTGCTGGCCCTCTCGAGGCCATCGCTCATTTCGGTCGAAATAGACGGCGTTCGCGGCGGGATGCGGCATCGAGGAAAATGGGACAAATGCGTTTGGACATACGGGAGGAAAGGTAAAAGGTACTTGTTTGTTGTGTCTAGAATGTTTGTTTACGTTTCTCCCATCCTCATTTCTTTTGAGATTCTCGAGCAACGTGAAGTTGCTTCTATACAGAAAATGCGGGGCTCTGTTTACGAAAAGAAGTCCACAGGAAGAAAGAACTCAAGAGACATAATTTATGCCATTATCGGAGGTCGTGAACATCACACAAGCAAAACTACCGAGTCGTTAATAGGGCTCTGCTAAAGAAAGAATGTGAGAATATAGATGGCGCTATGCGCAAATGTGTACAAGACATAATGTAGCTTTCATCTATTTATGACACTTTTCCTAACTAGTCTCGTCTCAGGCTTTGCTTAAAATACCTCGCACATAACAGTACAGAGCTATACCTACACGATGCCTGCATAGCTTAGTTATCCGGGCAAATTCGGTTAGAAATTAGAAAAAATAACGGCAGAACAAGTTTTGTACGAATAAAAACTATGTCTAGATGTCACTACCCGAAGGACGCTTTCTTCACATAGAGCCGCTTCTCCACTGTTAGTTTCTAAAGCGTAAATTAGACGAGTGCTTCAAGTGACCCAGTGCGAATCTACAAGTGGAAAAAGCACAGGTGTTGAAGAAATACTGAGCAATGCAAATTAAAAGAGATAACTATCCGTACAGGGCCGAAGCTATCGTGGCTTACCCCATAGGGATTGCATAAAATTTGTACGCAGCAAACTAAGAGCTAGGTGACAAGCTGCTTGGGCAAATGAAGCAAACAATCCCTTTTTATGGGAATGGAAGCCGTGCAGACTCCAAGAGCGTTTTATCGAAGTTATTTTATGTGGTCTACGCATAGGATACACACACATCGTCCACAGCTTGTTAACAAAACGAAAAACCCATGTGCGAAATGTGTGGCGATGATCTGACAGTTAATCACATTATAATCTCATGCCCATGACCTATCGAACTTAGGAAAAGATATACTGTATTTTACAATGAACGCGCATTCCACTTCACCCCGCATTGCGTTTAGGAGAACAAGCATTCGTCGATTTTTTCCTTGTTTGTACATTTCTTAAGAAATATGAGTAACATAACAAATCATCTAACTTAGTGTTTCGCGCATCATGGCCATAGTTGCTTTTCGCCATAAAACCTCATGTAGCTATCATGATAACGGTCAGTTAAGGGGGCTCGCATAACATACATTACCTGCGTCGATGACACACGACGTGTTCGATTTCCTCAAGCAGGGTAATGAAGAAATAATTAAGGAAAAAGGCAGGTCGCATAGGTGCATGGATTACGAAGACGTCACGGAATTGTTGAGAGAGAGACAAAGAGTAGGTTGCGCAACGAAGAGAAGGAAGGTAACCTTACGGTCCGGAAAATAGGACTTGCTATTAGATCAGTTTGTTTAGGGGCGTTCTTGAATTTATAGGCGCCACTGGGGAGAACGTACCACGAAGTGAAGCGAAACAAAGGAGCGCCTTCGTTATGTCCTCTCCTTTTTTGTTTTGTTAAACGGATGTAAGTGTGGCTGGAAAAAGGAAAGCAAAACGGGAAATGATGAATATTTGTTCCTATATCCAGGCCGCCCTGAAGTCCGCGCGTGCCTTGAAACATCAATATGTGTTCACCGATACCTTTGTGAAGCCGCAACATGTTAAACCTGTGTACTCAATTTATACCGAGCAGCCATAAGCTACATGCACTGTTCGTCGTCGGTGATAAAGTACACTGCCCAAATAGCTATTAAGACAACCATACAAAGTTTAGCGTTATTCTTTCTCCGTAGGAAAACATTCCAGTAGTCAGTTGCGTTCGGGATCCTTCCGGTGCTGGCACAGCTGCAACAACAACAGGCCGCTAACGTATACTCTCCTTCCGATAAATTTATTGACTTGGTCTGACGATCAGACGTCATGCATCGGTCTTTAGTCGGCAACCTACTTTATTGTAGGACGTAAGCGTTTTAGTCGAGGTAGACAGCAGAAGTCAAGATAGGCCAATATCTTTGGGGTAGCTGCGGCTCTGATTTCACGTTTGGGTATTTAAGGAGTATCGCTGTAGCCTTCGATATGCCTTACGCATTCTTCCGAAGGCATCACTATCGAATGCTAAATCCAGTCAGCAATGTGTTAAGTTTGCCATCGTTACTCGGGGCGCTTGGAAATAAGCGTACATTTACTTTGTGCCAATGTTACTACTGCACGAAGCTTTCGTTCTGCCTAAAAATTCTGTTCAGTTCAGGTCAGTTTATTTTCTTTCAAGTGAAAGTGGAAGACGAGGCAAAAGGCATGTAGCCTGACAAGGTCTCGTCTCCCATGTGTAGCTCGCAACATAGGGAATTGTCCTAATTAACAATGCAACCAGTGAAATATATATAAGATGCATATCAACAAACAATGCAGAGAACACATGAGAGAATGGGCTACAGAATAGAGATGAGAAAAATGAAATACAATAAAGATGGATCAGTTTACCAAACGCACAAATCGCTAAAACGAAGTGCTTTTGACCTTTTACGGCCCAAGCCAGTTAAACAAATGACGCGATAAATGGTGGCCCGGCAAGTCGGCGTCTCAACGCCCCGTGATTCTCGGCGCACCCAGCCAGCCGGCACCATCGGCGGTGCTGCGGTTGTTGCGGGTTCCGCAGACCTGGCTCCACCGCGCGGCCGCGGCGTAGCGTGGCGCAGCAAGCAGTGAGCGCCGGCAACCAAGTGTCGGCGTCAAACGGCGCCAGCATCGTCGCCAGGGCGGCCCCGACCTCGGCGCAACCAGGGTGAGAGGAAGAGCCCCCATCCCCTCCTTTCTTTCGCCACCACCCGTCTACCGGGCTCTGGCATAGAGAGAGAGGGAGAGCAATGAGTTGGCCGAGCTGCTCTCCTGGCGCTCGAATCGCGGACGTAATTAGCGCGGATAGGCAGGAAACTTGGCCGAGCTCGATCGTCGCTCGGCCCTTCGTTTAAAAGGGATACGCCCGGCCGCGCACGATGAAGCGGCCCGCGATTCTAAGCCCGCGGCTTTGTGCCGCAGCCACCCACGCCTTCTACGCAGGCTTTCTGTCCGGAAGGGGTTTTCCACCGACCGATCAGCCTCCCTAACTGACACGGCCACTTTGCGCCGGAGGCGTTTGTCACGCCGCGCGGCTTTGTTGTGAGGCCGGACGGGTTGCCAGCTGAAGCAGGCGCCTCCGCACACGGTCAGCGCGAACAGCGTTAAGAGGTGACGAAGGCACAGAATCAAGACTTGAACAATACCGGCGAGCGTAGTTCAAGGAAACGAGGAGCCGACCAACTCTGGTAGTTTTAAAGCTGAGGGCGGTCCGCCGAGTCGTAATCGCCTACGTGGGCAGGGCCGTGACAGGCGCCGTCGGTCTGCTGGCGGATAAGGCATAGAACAGGGCTGTCACTCGCAGGCTTTTGTCAGGCGATATCCACTTTCCATTCCGTTTGACCAGTGCCTTTCACGTGAATAGGTATTGCTCCAGGCCAGGTTAGGTAAGTTGCCTTAGCAAGCCTTTCGTGCAAGAAACACCTGGCAGGATGAAGAAAATTGACGTGTAATTTAACCTCTACCCCGTGGACAACAGAGAGAATTCTCCACAGCGGCTGCCGGCTTGCCAACGTTGGGCTCCTTCTCTGTAAGGTTACTCTCCGAAAGCAGTGTAAGCGATACGAGTTCCTCGACATGCGTCAAATGCGCACCAATTTTTTTTAAAGATGATTTAGACACAGAGAAAAACATTTGAAAACCGGTGAAGGCTTTTATTACTGTGAGAAACAGGTGCATGTCATACGTTACCAATTTGGCGCCGGCGATATACGTTGTGATGGGTAAACAGGCAAGTTGCAGCCGAGGCAACAAGCGCCAGATGATTTCAGAAGATACGTCACTTAAGTCAGCTGTATAATAAATTCTTCTGGGGTATGTAAAGTGCTCTACCCCTCTTGAATAATCCGGAACGGGAGGTTGTGAGGTCGTGCAAGCCGGCGTTGGCAGTTGGTCTTCGAGTAGTCCTCAAACATACGCGCATGCTTGTATACACTCTGGTTTGAAAAGAGACATGAAGGATCTACCTGCTCTATGCAAACGTCATTAGTGTCTGTCGCATTATGGCTGGTTCAGTGACAGTAATGAACAGCGCACAATGTACGATGACACAAGAATAGGAAAGAAGAGACACACGAGCGCTGACTTAAGACAATTTATTTCGAACCTCGGCCCGGCATATATAGGACAAACACGGCCAACATCACACATGCGCGGAAAGCTGAACATTCCAGGTGTTGGCAGGGGTACAAAAGTTTCTTTTGGCTAAGAGAAATCGATGAATTTGATACGAAAAATCCCCTGAGCGACCTACCATTTCGGGTTCAATAATTTGGCGAGTCAGTTTACAGCTTTACATCTCTTTTTTGGATATTACAGTGCAGTCTTGCTAGCTGAGATGACACGTGGAAACGACTTTTCAACTTCATCTACACTGTCATCTTTATTCTTACATTTTATGCATTGTGCATCCTGAACACCACCTCGTTTCTGGGATACGTTCTGCAGAAACTGTAAGCCTGATGCGATAGTGTAGATGGAGATGGAATGTCAAGTTTCTAGGTGTCACCTCGCCTAGCAAGACTGCACAGTAATATTTAAAAACAGATGTAAACCGACATGTGAAATAATTGAAAATGAGATGATAGCACGATTAGGTGATTATTTTGTATCAAAGCCATCAATCTCTCTCACCCAAAAAGAGCTTTTGTAGCGCCTGAAAGTTGTGATTGCCGCGCATGCGCGATGTTGCCGCCTTTGTTCTATATGCCGGGCCGAGGTTCGAAATGAATTGATGTAAATCATTGCTTGTGTGTGTTATTCTTTTTCTTGTGTACTCGTCCATTGCGCACTGTTCCCTCCTGTCGTTAGAGGAAGAGAAGGAAGATGAGGAGGAGCAAAGGCAGGGAGGTTAACTGGTAAAAGAAACCGGTTTGCTACCCTCGACTGTGGGGAAGGGGGCGAGTGGATATAAAAATATCCTATCATACTACTCCAACATGCCCACCCAGTTGAAATTAGCCGACGGCCGACCGTGGGTAATCGACTGGAGCAGAGTTCGGCAGCCGGTACTCTCCGTCTGCTCTCCTGGCGGCTTCTAGGTGGCTGCCAATTACACTCGTTAATAGCTGGCCAATGACTTTCAGCCAACTGTCGCAAGTGTTTGTGAATTAGTCGGCACCCAGCGCTCGGAAGCCGAACATGGTCCAAGGTATGACCGTGATTAGCTGCTCCCGATTATGGCGAAGTGTTTTGAGCCAGCCTTCCACATTTCAGTAAATGGTAGGGTTCATTATTCAGCACCCAATGCTTCGCAGCCAAACATGGGCCAAGTGCAGATCGATATATCGCCATACCGCTGCAACGTCCCTGGAGCCGCGGCCACAGCGGATTTCGTTCATTCAAACCACGACTGACAGCAGCACAATCGGGGCACGCGAATGCGCCAGTCACGTGATAGGTTTTGCATTTCGCGGGCGTTCTTTTGAAATCGGAAGAAAGATACTCGTGAGGCTTTCTTTATCGCAAGTAAATGAAATGGATGTTTCTGAAAGCGCTCTCCAACTTTCCAAATCACATTTACTGTCGAAATTAAATATTTACATTTGAAAAAAAATTACCTTAATTGCTAACGAATTAACAGCAAGACAAAACGTTCGCTTTGGTGGGCAAGACACTTGGGAGCTCTATGCAACTTGTTTCCCTGGCTTACATTAAAGTTTTCCCTACTTAACCCTTGGGTAATTTAGCCTGAACACCTTGTATAAGCTCGCTGAAACTTGCCGTTAGTTTTGTGTGTGGCAGCGCGGTTGTATCTCTGTTTCGTAATGTTTCCTTGGTGCAGTGATTTTTGGACGATAGACATGATGAACCTGGTCGCCGTGGAAATGCTTGTGTTAATTATGTTCACTGGCAAATATCTGCTCCCTGAAATCTGCTGTCTTAAAAACTTGCTGTTTCAGCTGCGCGAAATGTTCTGGAGGTCACCAAACTTTCTCGAGGAACGTATGGGGTTTGCTGGCAACGTTGCGGAATATTTGAAGTTTTCAGGTAGCATTTTGTGTTGCTAGGGTGGACATTGCAAGGTTGGCTTGCAAGGTTGGCCAATCTGCTTGCCGATGTCGAGCCTACATAGAGCCATTGTAGGGCTTACAGGCTGGCCTTTCAGAGGCCACTAACCAATATCGACCTTGGCCCAACCTTGTTGACCGAGCTTGGGCCATGGTCAGGCATGTTGTATGTCGTCGTTAGGTCAGCGTGGAGCTTCGGTTGATATTTCAGTTCGGCAAACTGCTGTTTTGGTGTTTCGTTCCATTTGCGTGATTGATGCTTAACTTCGATATTTTAGATTCCGCTTAAGCATACGGAACAGTGTTTAGATACTGGAATCGATAATTTGATGTACACAGAGAAATGGTATGTTAATATGAAAGAACTTTGCATGCAGAACATTGTTTCGCATAAACTGATGGGAAGCTATATTCTGAAAATTCTGAGGTTAAACCTCCTTCAGTGAAACACGACCTGAAGCTTCTCTGCATTGTGGCAGTACTTGCGGGCATGTCCGACCATTCTTTAAGACTTACAGTCTCGAAATCGCATGCTTGCGACATTTAAGTCACAAATGGCATGGCGACTTCGATCAACGTTAAGCTTAGTTGTGCATAAAGCGACTTTTTGTCTTGAGCAATAATAGTGCAGGCAAGAAATCAAGAACTTGGTGTTTAAACCTTATGGTTGCTTCTGGCCATGGATATTTGAACCAATATTGCAGTAAATCTGTTGTCTCTGTTCGGCAAGATCATAACGCCTCGAAATAAGAGAGCAAAAAATGTGGGTACTAACTTATTTAGTTTTAATGACAAATTTGAGACAATTAGCGTAGAGAAATACAATACGAATTACGTTAATTATACTAATCCTGAGACGCTAAAGGAGCGATAAATCTTGCAACGGTGTTTATTAAAAGGTGCACTATGCATTATAAAGGCCCTTGACTATAAAGGTAAAATCTTCTGAAGATATTGAAAGCATATACATAGTAAGCATCTCCAACTCAAGTTTGATTTACCATATTCCACTCTATCATTCTACTCGTCATCAGGTGTTTACACAGGAGTATATCTCAGTGGTCCTGCAATACGATTCCCTTGAAAATTTAAACAAACGTGCCGATGCCATTTAAAGAAGGTTTAAGTCTATTATGAGGAACTGCTGATGTGCTTCAGAGTCCTCAGATTTGTAAGCTTGCGTTTTCTTACTTTTAATGCTAGCGTTAAGACAGGCATTTAGGGCATATAAATGCGTGCACTGTGCACTACACCATGTCACACATTACGTTTTGCGCCCCGCCATAGTGGCGCAGTGGTTAGAACGCTCGGCTACTATGCCCAAGGATGCGGGATCGAATCCCGAACGTGGCAGCCGCTTTTCAATGCAGGTGAAAAGTTAAGCTCCCGTGAGCTGTTCGATGTCAGTGCACGTTAAAAAACCCCAGGTGGTCGAAACTTCCGGAGCCCTCCACTGCGGCGTCTCTCATAACCTGAGTCGCTTCGGGACGCTAAACCCCTCAAACCAAACCGAACCAAACATTACATTTCGCTGCTGTATAACTATACTCCAAGTCATAAATCCAGTCGTCTTGTCAAACACAGCGAACAACAATGGCTCCCGCAGAAGGCTTCAGTGACAGGCCATCCAGATTTGCAAAGGATATTTTCCAGAAGCACCGCTAGATAAATATATCACGAAGCATAGACAGGTCGCTGGGTTCGTCATCCGGCGTTGGGACTGAAGTCCTCCTGGGCTGTGGCAAAAACAACTTAAACAAAGGCCTGTGGGTACCCAGCCAGAAAACATACTTAGGTTTACCAGCGCTTTTAAACCGGATCCAGTTTGAAAGAAATGGACTCGACTATGTCAAAAAAAAAAAAAAAAATGGAGAAACCGAAGTAGTCCTTCCGTTTCTCTACTTCATTTTAGGCAGTCTAATTGGTTTTGTTCTTCCCAATAGATTCAATTGGGAGGGGCTTATAGAATGTCTGTTTCGGTGCTCCAGCAGTAGACCCGAATGGAACATTCCATTCGGACCTTCCATTGAGTTTCACCAGCGCAATTTTAAATATTCTAGCGATAAATTCGAGACGGAGCCAATACATTTCTTGACTATCATTTGCATATTCATTTTAACAAATACAGAATACACAACTTATCAGATTCTTCTAAAATACATCGTCATCTTAATTCACTGAACTGTTTTCGACGATATCATCGTCAAACTGCAACCGTGATTAACAAAATTGGTTGGTAAGGGTTATCTCTGTTAAACTTGGTTACAGAGCCTAAAGCACGGAAAGCTGCAATTTCATCTTTACATGTGGCGCCATCTAAGTGCCGCCGCCGCGTCAAACAGCGGCGGTTAGACAATGACCAACGTTACCTCAGCGATCAGATTAGCTCTGATGCAATGGTGCGCTTGATCGCGGCGGTCATTGGTTTGTGGCGTCATCTGGGAGCCGGCGCTTAAACGGCGGAAGTTTAACCCTGCTAAAACCGCGGTATAAAGAGCGAAAGCACCCACCGCTGTGTCCCAGTTCATTGCCCTCAAAATGTACATTATTTACAAGAACCATAAGCTCTACCTAATTGAGGTGACATTGCTAAAGTTATTTTAATGGTTTTAAGATTCAAATTTGCGGGAACTAGTCAACTGCTGGATCTGTAAGTTTGATGCATTTAGAATGCCTTACAATAGCTTCCTAAAAGTATTATCTAACTGCTCCTACACCAAGATCTGCGTGAAAATGTAAATGTAAATTGGTTTATAGGATGGAAATGCGCAGTATCTGCGTGCAAACATTTGACGTCACTTCCTGCCAGTCGTCGCTTCGCTGCCGCCTCCCCGCTTCGATGCAAGTGCCAGCAGGCTGCTTTGCCGCCGGCTGCAGCGTGACAAGGGTTGTGCGCTCGAGCAAAATCCCTTGCCATTGCCATTTGTGGGCGTTTATTCATATTGCCTAGCATGTGCGATGCCAAAGAAAAGTTGTGCGTTGGGTTGTTCCAGCAACTATAGACCTTTGCATCGGGAGAGGAGGTTGTCCAAACGCCTCCTCTCTGGACTGTTGCAAAACCGGTTCCTCTGCCGCCTCCACCGTGTTGACGTCAGGCGCACACAACAGCCCAGCGAGCGATCGTGTTTTATCCTCCCAAGGACAAACACACCTTCGAGAAGTGCTTGCGCGCTGGGGAAAAATCTAATTTCTTCCACAGTTCATACACCGAGGTATGGATACTTGCATTGATACTTTATTTTTATTCTTCTCAATCTCTTTTCGTTTCACCAGGGATTGGAATGTCGTGCGTGGGACTGGCATGAAGGAGCGTTGACAAAAGTTCTGACAGGATTCGTTTTGTTAACCCTAATGTCCGCTTTATCTAGTATGACTACAAGCTTCTCTGGTTTTCGCTGCCCCTGTTCAATAAATTCTACCTTGATGTAGCTATACCTTTCGCGTGAGAATTTTCACTTCATCGATGAGGTAATTGTAATAACTCTCGAAGTTAAAAATTAATGTCAGATCAGAGGTGTAAAATCGCTGACTAGAAACAAACAAAAAATGCAGAGATTCAAAATAGAAACACCTCTTAAAACAACACCCATGTGTGAAGCGCATCGCGTTATAGCCTTAACGGCGGAGTCCCCCAGCATTGCATCGAACGCAAACAACCAACGCCTTCTAAGGAGACATTGAAACAGCGCGTTCCGTTGAGCGCGCACTGACGCATCATTTCAAGAAGCTGCATTCGAGCTCACCGGTGACGTTGTCGGCTGGTACGCTATACGCAAAACAGAAATATGAAGACATATATAAATTAGACAAAAATGAAAAAAAAAAAACCTCTTCTGCGTGTCAAATACCCTTAACGGCGGAGCTTAATTGTCCCCTTAATATGTCCACAACTCATAAAGACATTAGGAAAGTAATGCAGCAAATTTATATAATTTGATGCATTTCAATTGCTTGGAAATTGCACGGTTTACGACAAGTTCTTTTCACTGATGCCTGTCACTCACACGCATATTGTAAATTCATGTAGGTTGGTACTGGTCACCTCGACTCTTCTTTCTTGGAACGAACAAGGACATATGCCGACTGGAAGAAAGGAAAAAAATGATAGAGGTGTCAGTGGCTTTCCGATGTCTGTGCGCTGGGTATGTGCTTTGTATTGACTCAAAGTTAAATCAACTCTTAATAAACATTGTTTCGGTCACCCTGTTTACCATGCTTGCTGGGCTCATAAAAAATATGCGCGACGCAGCCTTCAGCATCAGAGCCCTTCGCGAGCTGTGGCCGGAAACATCTTTTTCTCCTCAAAGTCCGTGCCTGTCTTTCTGCCTGAAAAGGCATGCTAATCATGCAAAAATTATACAAAAATACATGGCCAATATAATTTTGGTTTTCGAGTTTCCAAAGCGACTCAAGCTATGAATGACGATGTAGTGGAAGGTTCCGCAAATTTCAATCACTTGGTGTTTTTTAATGTGCACTGACATCGCGCAACACACAAGTGCCTAGCACCCCTCCGGGGTGGCGTAGTGATTAGGGCACTCGATTACTGTTCCCAAGGATGCGGGATCAAATCCCGGCCTCGGCGGCCGCTTTTCGATGGAGGCGAACAGCAAGGCGCCCGTGTGCTGTGCAATGTCGCTCACGTTAAAGAACCCCAGGGGGTGGAAATTTCCGGACTTCTCCACTACGGCATCTCACATAGCCTCAGTCGGTTTGGGACATTAAACCTCATAAAGCAAACCAATTAAACCTCGATCGCCTAGCTTTTCACCCTCAAATGAAAGCGGCCGCCGAGGTCCGGATTCGAGCACGCATCCTTGGGCACAGTAGTCGAACGCCCTAACCACTGCCCACCCTGGCAGAGTACATGACAAATATTACGAAGCAGAATAAAGCGATAAGGGTTCGGTGATTCAAAATCATTTAGCCAACATGTATAGTTCACAAACACTCGTTATATTAGGAGTGTTTCACGGCCAGTGCTAATTCGTGTACGATGAAACGAAAACAGAAACAGTTGAGCATGCGCGGGAAAAAAAGCAGTTATAACATCCGTCACTTCATCATTGGTCGCAACGACCAGATTATTGATGGAGTGGCAACACTGGACATTACTCAAGAATGTACCCACGCCTAAACGTGATGAATACGATTCATATGACGCAGAAATGGGCAAAATGCAAAATCACTCCACTCGCTTGTTCCATCACGATGTTCGTTGCATTAAATAAGGTACCCATGTGCTGTGCGATGTCAGTGCACCTTAACAACCCAGGTGATCGAATTTTACGAGGCTTCCATTATAGCGTCTCTCATAGGTTGAATAGCTTTGAGACGTTAAGCCACACGTCCAAAGCTCCAAACTGGCATTAAAAGCGGCACGGGACATTCATTCGCCATTAGCAAAGCTCGCAGCGTCAGAATAGATACGCACGCGAGTGCTAACCTCCAACTGTTTATTGTGAACCGCGGGCCGGTAAGCGTGTGTGTGTGTGTGTGTGTGTGTGTGTGTGTGTGTGTGTGTGTGTGTGTGTGTGTGTGTGCGTGCGTGCGTGCGTGCGTGCGTGCGTGCGTGCGTGCGTGTGTGTGTGTGTGTGTGTGTGTGTGTGTGTGTGTGTGTGTGTGTGTGTGTGTGTGTGTGTGTGTGTGTGTGTGTGTGTGTGTGTGTGTGTGTGTGTGTGTGTGTGTGTGTGTGTGTGTGTGTGTGTGTGTGTGTGTGTGTGTGTGTGTGTGTGTGTGTGTGTGTGTGTGTGTGTGTGTGTGTGTGTGTGTGTGTGTGTGTGTGTGTGTGTGTGTGTGTGTGTGTGTGTGTGTGTGTGTGTGTGTGTGTGTGTGTGTGTGTGTTGTGCTAGCGCGCGCATCAGAGGGCAGGTAAGCGCGATTGGGCCTGTAAAAGAGCAGAACACCTGGGTATGATAAGTCTGCTGAAAGCTAGCTTCGGTTTCGAAGGGTCTCCTCAAGACGCTTCCGCACGAGGGTCTTTCTTCCCCTTTTCCCATTTAAAAGGCTGAAGTGCGTCGCTCTCGACGTTCGTAATGATCTTACGTCTGCGCACACAGTCCTTTTACAACGCTCTAGCGTTTTTGCCATTTTTGCTCGTCCCGCCGTGTCCCCGCTTTCACTGAACTGGCTCTCAGACGGGTAATTGCAATATGGCTTTAGTCCAGCGCTCAAGAGGCGCAAACGCCAGACGGGGAGCCGCTCGTGCGGAAAGAAGAAGCGCCTTCGACGACGTTCCTTAAAGAGAAGGGGCGAACGACTGTCTCAATGGAGGCTTGCCTCGCATTTTGAGCCGTCGTTTTACCATCGTGGAAAAGAGGAAGGAGTCGTTGTGCACGCGAATGTGGTTTTCGCTCCATCCGGTTTTTCCTTTTCGGTTTACTGATCGAAGTGTGCACTTTATTCGTTCTGCCCGGAGAGGGATACGCTTCAAGGCGAGCCATTTCCAAAGACATCGATCCTCACATTGGCGCCGTCTTGAAGCGTTTCTTGAAAGGCAGCGCTCCCTTTGGCTTTAACACCGACGAGGGTGAACGGCGCACACTGAATTCTTCGTGTTAGGTCCTTTCAAACGAACTAGCCTGCCGACGTAATTCCAGTGCTGTTGCTTCCTTTAGGCTTTCTTGTCACTCTAGTTGGCGTCACTCCTGCAGGGCTAAATCAATCGACAGCCCCGTGCTTCTGCAAACAAACACACAGCTCGTGAGAGCGTCAGAAATACATTAGAAGCTTTTGATTGATTAATTTTTAGACGCGAATGTCTTTGCAGTTCATGAGCGGCGTACGCAGAAAGTGTGCGCAAAAACTGCGCGCGATATGCCCTCGAGATTCCGTGTTATTACGGGATATCTTGATTTGTGTCTGGTTTCGTTTTTGGAGTGCAACGTCCCGGAACAATTCAGGCTATCAGAGCTAGACGCCGTAGAGGAGAGCACCGGAAATGTTCACCATCCGGAGTTCTGTTACGTGCCCTGACATTGAAGGGGCCACAAATGCCTCCATCGAAACAACGGTGGGGTTCCGGTATATAGAGACCGAGAGTTATAGTTAGTGATGTGATAGATAAAAGATAGCTGCCATGAAAGAAATAGGTGACATTTACTCCCCTGAAATGCCTTGTGAAGCTGAGCAAAGCGCAAATTTAGGGACAGAAGGCTTGCGTATTCAGGTCGACAACAACGGGAATGCGCAAGAAAATCATCCTTGTTATGCACCGGCGTCAGTAGCGAGCTTGGTATATTATTGAATTAATAATTTATTTATTTGTGCTAGAACACAGGGGCAAGCTTCGCCTTCGCTTTTTACCCTTTAACGGCTCATGACTCGATCGCCAGCGTGTCTGAGCGTTAGCAGTGAGCGTACGCGAGAAGTGCCCCACTTCGTGAGATTCCGCGTTATACCGCGGGATTTGATGACGTCATCATGAAAATAAAGTTCTGTCTCCACCAGGAATCCAAGCTCCATCCCTCGGATCCCCAGCCGAGAGCTTTAATCAACTCCGCCACGCCCTCGAGTTTTTTTTTTCAGCATGGTATTTACTACACGAGTTTGCATAGAGAAAAGAGCTCTGTACATTATTTGAAAAGTAATCATCCTTTAACCGGGCAAGTTCAAGTTACATATATGAGGCTGAAACGTGAAGGCTAACGAAAAAGGTTCTACTAAAGTTGGCGACAACGCAGAGGGCTATGTAACAAAAAATCGCAAGTGTAACGTTAAGAGATTGGAAGCGTGCAGAGTGGGTTAGAGAAATAACTCGAGTTAGTGATATTCTAGTGGAAATCAGGAAGAAAGTGGCATGGGCAGGGCATGTAGTACGGAGAGAGGATAACCGATGGTCCTATAAGGTAACAAATTGGATTCCAAGGGAAGGAAAGCGTGGCAAGGGGCGGCAGAAAGTTACGAGGGCGGATGAGATTAAGACGGTCGCAGGGGTCATGTAGTTACAGCTGGCACAGTACCGGGTTAATTGGAGAAATATGGGAGAGGCCTTCGCCCCGCAGCGGGTATAGTCCGACTGATGATGATGATGATGATACAACACCAAACAACTAAAACACGCCTTAACACAACACTAAAACGGTGGCAAAGAAATACCACACGTCAATACACAAGACCATGATCAATATTCAACACCACACCACTAAAACAAGTCTTAGCACAACTCCCATAAAACGGTGACAAAGAAGAACGCATCAATAATAGGAGCCAGTCCGGTTTATAGTCACTATCATAAGTGTCTCTCCGCTAGGGCACCATCTGGCTGAAATGAGTACTATGAAGCTAGAGACTTAGAACTCCGGTCAGACATGCGCGTCTTCCACAGGCTGGGCAGTCTAATTAGGTTGATTTTGTTTGGTTTGTGGGGTTTAACGTCCCAAAGCAACTCAGGCTATGAGAGACGCCGTAGTGGAGGACTCCGGAATTTTCGACCACCCAGGGTCCTTTAACGTGCACTCACATCGCACAGCACACGGGCGCCTTGCTTTTCGCCTCCATCGAAAAGCTGCCGCCGAGGCCGGGATTCGATCCCGCGCCCTTGGGAACAGTATTCGAGCGCCGTAACCACTGCGCCAACCCGGCGGGGCGCAGTCCAATTAGGAAAATAATATCAAAGGGTTCATGATCATGTTTGGTGGCCATGTTGTCATTGATGGTAAATGGCAATTGTAATGGTTAAACACACTGTGCGAATTCAACACAAATTCTTTTATAAGGTGAAAGCCTGTCTAGGCTCATGGAACAAAATTCCGAGCGCGAGAGTTGTGTCCGACATAAGAGCACTGATGTATCACTTGTCGATCATCCTGATGACGTCATCAGAAAAAATTCTGTCTCCGCCTGGAATCCAACCTCCATCCAACCTCCATCCCTCGGATTCCCAGCAGAGCGCTTAAACCAACTGCGCCACGCCCGGGATTGTAAAATGCACATCGTAATTCTCCTTGTCTACCGTAAGGACGATAGTAGCTATGACAATGCGGCTGCAGTTAGTGATAATGATAACGTTAAGAATGATAATGACTTTGCATTTATTTGATAATGATAATGAGAGCAAACGTGATGTAGCGTGTCCAGCAACAACGCTCCGGCTTCCGCATTTCTGCAGTGTGGATTCCAGGGTGCTCTCGGAATTTTCTTTCCTGTTCTTTGTAGCACGTCCAAAATAATATCGCACTTTGCAGGCAATAAAACTGTATTCGATGGTTTCAGGTGTATTACATAGCCGACAACTAACAGAGAAACAATTTTTTTTTTCGAAGCCATATTGAAGTTAAAAAAAAAACATTTTAGTACACTGTGAAATCAACCTTTTATGTACTCTTCTCAACACATCATGTGCTATACAATTCGAATATATGGAACGCTATTATTGAGGCGGAAACAGCATAGATGCCAATTCTTTGTATAAAGCTTTCCGTCAAATCGATAATAAGTACAAATAAGAAAAGCTAACTGCTAGAAAACGCACTGAATTGTAAACTTCTTTCATAGAACCAAATAATAAGAGCCAATCTGTAAAACTGGCAGGGACTACTAAGCTATAGGAAGAAAGTAGTTAGTCTGCAGGGATGCTCTGATAATAAAAAACGACCAACTAACTGTCTGACATAGGGACATGTCAAACCTAGTCCGCCAGCAGAAGCAGGCGTGAATAGGTTATCGCGCCACATCGGCTTAAACCTGGAGGGACGTATGAAAATCGCAAATGTTCGGAGCAAGCCTAGTTTATTAGCTTCAAAGCTTACGCCACTACCGGGATCATGAAACGCAGATCATAATTCTTGTCTACCGTGGGGATGATCGGGATTCCGCGAGTGACAGATACAGTGCTTTACTTTCATGTAAACCAATTATAGAACCCCAGTGAACCTTGATGCGTTCAATGAAACGCTGGTTGTGCTCGACAAGGGGCGCGTGATATACCGTGCTCAGCAGCAACACTCAGGCTTTCGCATTTCTCCACTGCAGATTCTGCAATGCCCTCGGAATCTCTTTGAACGCGAATTTTCGCCATTGAGCGACTGATACGCAGTTTGGAAAAGAAACGTCTTTAAATAATAATTAAATTGGATTTCAGAAATGGAACAGCATCTGTCACATTTTCTCCGTGGACACGTGACCACAATTACTCCGCAGCCTTCCACTATGGGACGTCTCCTTCCGCTTCCACACCCGCCTTTCTCCATTTCTTCAAGTCGGACATACACTGCTGTTGTTGCTACTGTAGGAAGAAGGAAACTAAAATGCACTGGCCTGCTACTAGCTCTGTAGCTCTGTAGCTGAGCCACCTCTGCTGCCTCGTGCGGACAGAAAGACAAATAGAGAAGAAAGGAAAAAAAGAAAATGGAGTGAGAAAGAAGCGTCGCAACAGCCGTCGACCGCCACCGAAGCGGCGGCAGATGCAATGAGGATGTACAACAGATATGAAGTCAGCTGGCGTGCCGCAGGCCGTAGAGACTTTTGTCAACGCCGGCCCATTCGACGGCCTTGAACTGAATGCCAGGGTCATAGCTGGACCTTAGCTTTTCCCAAGCTTCTTTAGAGGGATCAGGCAAGAGTTCCGAGGGAAGCTTATGGGTTTTGCACGCCCAGATCATATGCTCGAAGTTGTCTTCTCCACGCAAAACCGGCAGAAGGGATTCATATCCTTATTTATAAATTTCGATATGTAGTTTGGATTGGGGAGGATCTCCGTCTCTAGCTGTCTCTGTACACTTATTGTCTGGTCAGTGTTTTATGGGGGGGTGAGAGGGTTATTATTGCTTTGTATTGTGCAGTGAGTTCGTGGTATGATACGGCTGGCTCACCGAAGGGTTTCGGTTCCTGATTTTCCGCTACTGCTCGGCAAGCTAATTCTCGAGCGTATTTGTGGGCAGCCTCATTTCCCGGATTCCCCGTATGAGCTGGGGTCCGTATAATTTAGATCTCTCTCAAGAGAGGAGATTCTCTCATTTCACTCAGTATTTCTAAGGCGGGATTGGGGACTCTACCTCTAGCGAAGTTACTGATTGCCAGTTTGGAGTCGCTTACTATGGTTGTTGCATTAGTAAAAGCGATGGTTGCGGCCTGCCTCCTCCACCACTAGGGGTCTGGATGGGAAAAGTCTCCGCCATAACGAGTCTCGCTGTGTTAGTGTTGGGCTGTGTGACTCCACATATCGAATATTTGTTAGGGTCTTCCACGTCTTCTGCGGCGTCGACGTTGATGACATCAGGGTCTTGTGCAGGCTCTTAGCTCGCGCTCCTCTTCGGCCTTTATGTGTGTGGGGGTTCATGTTACGAGGAAGAGATTTGATGGTGATCCGCTTTAGGATATCGCGTGGAATAGTTTGAAGGAGGTCCTGTAGAGGTTCGCCCTCAATACCTAACCTCTCAAGTATTGTCCTACCGGCGGGCTTGCTAGACAGACGCCTTATTTGGGCAGTTTGTTGTGCTTCTTTGAGTTCCTCGTATGTATTGTAGACCCCTAGTTTGAGAAGCTCTTCGTTGGGAGTCGAGCGAACCCGGCCCATTGCTGTTTTGTAAGCCATTCTAACGATGGCGTCGACTCTCTCAACTTTGTTTCTTCAGAATTTTAAGTACGGGAGGGAGCATGTAATCCTGCTTATGATGAAAGCGTCTACAAGTTTGGAGAAGTCGTGTTCTTTCATGCCTCGTTTTCTATTAGTAATTCTTTGTATTAGTCTGGCTGTTTGGTGAACCGCCTATTTAAATTCGTTGATTGCTGGAGCGTTTCCAAAGTTTGTAGCCTGTGCCGCAGGGTCTGATCTCTTGTATGTTACTTCCACGCCCTGTATAATGACTGCAGTCAAGGGCGCATTTATTTGCCTGTATGAAACACTATAAGCTCCGGTTTTTCATAGGAACATTCGAGGCCCGCTCTCCTGGATTCTTCATCAGTGACGTCTGCCGCTGCTTGAAGAGCGGCCTCGATTTCACCATGAGAGCCCTTAGTTGCCCACACCATAATATCGTCCGCGTAGAGGCTGTGCTGTACTCCTGGTATTTTGACGAGTCTATCCGGGATCTTAAATAATGCCATATTAAAGAAGAATGGAAAGAGAACAGCCCCCTGGCGGATGCAATGACGGCCTACAACAGATAAAAAAATTCGGTGGCAGGCTAGCCCCTGCCGTAAGCGTAAGCGGCGTTGACCTATCGCCCCAGCCCCGTAGGGCCAGGAACATACACCCTTCAACCCCCCCCCCCCCCCCCTCCTCTCTCTGTAACGAATCTGGTCGAAGTATCCCGGGTCAGAGCCGCTTTGGGACGTTAAACCCTAAGCACATTTCAGGGGATTATTGCATTTTTTTTTGTGGTGTGTGTATTGGTTGAAGACTGTGTAACGAATCTACTGGATCGCGCTGACGAGCGCCTCCTCATCAAAATTTTTACCAATACAGTACTGTGCCCGGCGGTGCTTAAACATTTCAACCCGTCCTTTGATGGTGCGTGCCAGTACTGTGGGAAGGTGGCCGACACCTTTCACATGGTCTGGGCGTGCCAGTCAAACCCATCCATTCCCCCCAACCCCAATCCAACTAGAGAGGACTGGGAGGCGGCCCTGCTCGGCTGTCAAGAACTCAAGGCTCAAAAAGCCTTGGTTCAACGGACGCGGGCGGCGTTGCTGGCCAATGGGGCCCCGGAATAGGGGCTCCACCTAGTATTGTGAGGGGGAGACCGATACGTCTCTAACCCAAACACCTCTGTAATCATTTAATTGTTATTTATAAATGTTTTAACCACCACCACCAACAGGTTGTTTGTGTCGTGAAACGTGAAAGTCTGCGAGGAAGCAAGGAAATAAAAATTGTTCCAAACATACAGGGAATAGATTGCGAGACGAGCACGCAACCGATACACCACATAACCTTTTTTCTTTATTGTCGGTCTTCGAACCAATACACACAACACAAAAAAAAAACAACGATTCCCTGAAATATGCGCAGGGTTTAACGTCCCAAAGTGGCTCTGATTCGGGATATTTCGACAACCTCGGGTTCTTTAACATACACTGGCATCGCACAGTACACGGACGTCTCATCGTTTCGCCTTTATCGAAAACGCAGCCGTAGGCGATCAGGATCGAACCTGAAAACTCCAGCACAGTAGTTGGGTGTCTTACCACTGCACTACCGCGACGATGTGAAGTCTGGGGATTTTATAATCGATCAGTGACAGCTGGTTTTGTCATATTAAAGTTTCCCCAAGGGCAACAGAGGCTCTATCTTCAAGAGCCATTCAGAGACTTGGGGCTCTTTTCTGTATTTACAAAAACCGGCGCACGCTTTCGCGGAAGTAGGTTCTTGCTGGCCTTCCACCTGGTTCACAATAGTATCGAGCCATTCTGGAATGTCAAATACTGCGGAGGCGAATAAGCATCATTTTATTATAAGGCACTTCTTCGGCTTTTTCTGCAGAGAGAAATTGTATTTCACAGTGGCCGAGTGGAAGGTCTTCACTAATTGTTCATTGCAAGACGTCCCATAAGCACACACCTTCCCAACAATGCAAGATTACATGATCTATTGTCTCCGACTGCTTGCAAATCAGGCAATCTGCACACCAAGGGAGGAACAGTCCTTTCTTTTTTTTTTTCCGGCAATGCTTTCAAAGGCAAAGTTTCTGTGTAACTTAAAAAAAAAACTTCTGGCAGCTGCTGCGGCCTGCATTGCACTGTTGCCACTTAATGTACAGAAACTGCACAAGATTTTCGCAGTTTTTTCTAGGCTTCGGACTGGGCCCGGTGCAGCAGGTGAAACCTGTTTAGAGGTAAATGATGGATTTGGGCTTAGTCGTCTTTCTCTTTTGCGATAAATATAGAATAACGTTGCTACATTTGAGTAAAGGTGCAATATAGTGTATGCTTTGTCGTACGGCTGTACGCTAATGAACAGCTGTGTCGTTAGAAAGGAACTATTACGGAGCTAATAATTTAGCGAGTAATAAAGTACATCGCCGCTAACTTGCCGCACTGCTTGCATGCAGGTTTAGCTCCAGGATGCAGCGCCCACAGGAAACACGCGATCGTACTGCCCCGTGATCACACTGCCCTGTCGCAAAATTTGGCGCGCAACCAGTTCAAAATGCACGATGTTCTCGTATAAATGGTAGCGGAGTGGACGCGTTTCCTAACTACATGTTCGATCGGTGCCGTCTACTAGTACAGGATGTTCGTATGAGTGGTTTTCTACGAGTGCGGACGATGCATCTACATCTGTTCCTCGGCGACGGGATCGGGCAAGTAAGTCTGAAGCAAAGAAGGCGGAGACGAAGCCGAGAAGTGTAGAGGCGATGAGGGTAAGGCGGCGCGAAAATGCCGAGATGCGGGCACGAGGCGGAGGTAATGCGTCAGAATAGGGCCGAAGACGCGGATTATCCAAAAAGCGCGTTCTGCTGAACGCGCATCAAGTTTCATGGAACGCATCAAGTTTCATGACCCGGCGTCCGAGTGACGTCATAGCCTGGCAGGCGATAAGAGAAAATATTTAAAAAATTAAAGAAAGAACATTTGAGATCACTGCCGCACCCGCATAGGGGAATGCATAAACATTCTCTGTGGAAGAAGAAACACTGAAGAAAAAGAGGGTTCTGGTTTTTGACGTCACACTATGACGTAACACCCGATGGAAGTTGGGCACCACGTGACTCACCTTGGACGTCGACATTACCCCCTTGGCTCTTTCGACGACTTATCAATTAAATTGGCTCACTAATTACTCCGCATCCACCAAATCTTTCTTCCAGCGAGATTTTTTGATCCTCTATCTAGCGCAACCATTCGTTTTCTTAAAAGTCGTTTAGTTCGAACGTAATCCTAGAGCCAGACGTCCGAAGACACGACACTGAAAACATATCCGAGGTCTGATTTACTTAATTGGCTTTAATTAATCAACTAAGTAATTTACATGCACGAACTTTTTCCCTTGCGAGCGTTTTGCATACTCTATCTAGTGAAACTATTCGTTTTCATGTCACTCGTTTTGTTCGAACGTAATCCTGGCAACAAACTTCTGGTGACACGACATATCTGATGTCTGATTGACTGAATTGTCTCTTATTAATTACCTAGTTACTCGGAATAGGTCCAGTATTTCACAGAGAGATTGTTTTCATCCTATATCTAGTGCAACCCTTTGTTTTCCTGTCACTCATTTCGTTCGAATAATCCTACTGCTAGTGACCCGACATACCCGACGTCTGAATGAAAATTGGCTCTAATTAATTAACTAATCTCTCTGCAGGTACCCAATTTTTTCCCACCAAAATTTTTTATCCTCTATTTAGTAAAACAATTCGTTTTGTTATCACTCGTTTCTTCGAGCGTAATCCTGCCGAAAAACGTCCGGTGACACGACCTTGAAAACATCCCACTTAATGCTTACGCAATAAAATTTACAGCGAAAAACATCGTCTGGTGTTTGTATGCGCGTGAAACGATCGTGTCATACATACCCTTAACGGTGTTGCTTAAGTGTCGTCCTAATTGTTTTGCGTTTGAAACAATAACTTCACCATTCGAGGTAAAGCCGGGTTTCGCCGTGTATTTTCACGCGTTTCCGAGATCGCTTTCCTAAACAACAATCAATACATAGCCCAAAGTGAGAGTATGTGGTGAGGTTTGTGTGGTTCGTGGGGTTTAGCGTCCCAAAGCGATTCAGACTATGAGAGACGCCGTAGTGGAGTTCTGCGGAAATTTCGACCACCTGGGGTTCTTTAGCGTGCACTGACATCGCACAGCACACAGGCCCCTTGCTTTTTGCCTCCATCGAAAAGCGGCCGCCGAGGCCGGGATTCGATCTCGCATTCTTGGGAACAGTAGTCGAGCGCCGTAACCACTGCGTCACTCCGGCGGGGCAAAGTGAGAGTACAGTGAACTAGAATATTCCAGTAACTCTGTAGTGAGAGTATGGAAGGGATGAGCTACATTGAGAGGGTACTGTTTATCAGATGTGACACGGTGCCTTATGAGCACTGTCGTAAAGTCTCTAATATAGAAGGGAGCGCAGAGCGCCACCGGCCATAGCCACGTTATGAAGCCGGAGGAAGAGCGAGTTCGTTTAGCTGAACTCAATGCTTTACCTGGCGTAGCCGCGTGAGGCTAGATTAGCCAAACCTAAACCACGTCCATTGTTTGTTACTAACTATGCGGTGTGAGGTGTTCGCGTAAAGCCCCCATGGATGCATGGCACTGAACGACTGTTTATCATTCGTCAAGGAGTGTGCGCACCCGGCTCATGGCATAAGGTAACAATTAGACCACTTTTCTTTTTAGCGGAATTGCTTTTCTTTCTTATGTGGGGTGTTTCAATTTCCAGCGAAAGATCTTGTGGTTGGCACGTCACGACGCTCGCGACCAGTCCGGATTTTCCCGACACAATGCCTAGATCTACAGCGGAATTTTTGTGCTGAATAGGACCCTTTATAGTTTGCCGCTAAAACTGCTTGGAAAAATGGCAGGCACAGTAGTTTCACCAAGGCTGGCGCCGTCAAAAGCAAACGGGTGGGGGGAGCTATACGCTGTAATTCTCACTATGACAATTAGTTTGTATATACGAATTCAACGATCCACGAAATGAGAGCGAAGAAATTATTCTTCTCGCTAGTATGTTTTCTTTGTTTAGTTTTGATAGCAGCAATGCACAGTGCGTGAGGAAGCTAAACACAAGGGCAGACAGCGATATTACGAGGCTTCCGATCAATGACTGCTTTCCAAATTTCGGTGTGCAATCATTTCAACACACTAGTGATCTGTTGGCTTTCGGCTTACATTTAGCCCAAAACGTGTCGCAATAAATAGACTCGCAACTATTTTAAGTCACTCGGTTCATCGAACAAAAAGAAACGAAGGGGGGGGGGGGGGGGGGGGGGAAGGCATTTCGCGGTTGTGCAATGATCGGAATCGCGCTACCTCGCCAATCCACGTCGCAACAATGGCGTAAGCCGCTGATGACGTCAGTGGAGTGGTTTCGCAACTTGGGGTGTATGTCCTCGTCATATAGCGCTCGAGGGAGTTTCTTCGGAGCAAATGGCATCGCAGCTGGGTATGTAGCAATTGGAAACCGCTGCACACTCAGCCGCTGCCCAAAGAAGTGGGTCGCTGCAATATGGTGGGCCCATCAGTCAGCGATGTGGGGAGTGCGCGGAATGACGTCATGCCGACAAGACATGCCGAAGGGGAAACGGCAAGGGAAAGGCAAGCCTAAAAATCAACTGCACACGGCATCGCGTTAAATGTTTGGCGCCAGGAGATGGAGAAGAGGTCGGAAAGATTTTTTTGTTGCCGAAAGCGAAATGCCCATCATACAAATTATTTCTGCCACCCCCCCCCCCCTCTCCCATAAAAAAGAAACAAAAAAGACGAACTGTTTTAGATTAGAGTTATTTATATTGGGTTTTATAGCGCAAAAGCGACCAAGGCTATGCTGCCCCAAACACAAGGTTAAAACTGAAGATGTTTTAGTTTAGAGTGTTGGCAAAAAATAATATACAGGGCTTTGGCGTTGCACAAACCACAGTGACGTCATCGATTACAATTATAATCTGCTCTCGCACTGATCTTGTAGTCACCTACATCGGGCAAGCGCCTCTACGGCGATCTCCATTGCGTCCTTCTTGGTACAGGCGAGAAGGTGTGGGCTAAAGAGCAGCGGTGCTGTGGTTAATCACCTAGCGCGGGCGAGGCTTCTAGAAACGGCTCGAGCAAGGCAGTACGCAAATCACGGGACCAAAACAAAACAAACCTTTAACGTAATAGTTTAAAGGCTCTATTCTGCGGAAAAACACTGACATGACTGTGTCAGGGGGTAGTTGACAGGTGACATGGCCAAGCACTGTCTCTTCGATGGGTTGCGTGACGCAACGATACTGCACGATATCACGAGGCTAGGAGAAGCTAACTCAAATTGCTCACTTGAGGTGAGAGGAGGAAATAACAATCATCCTTCCAGTACTTCTAGAGGCGGAGTCAGATACTATACTAAAACGCCACGCAGGCACGTTCACGCGGCCTTGTTCAAGAGACCATTATGTCAGGTGGTCGCCGCAGCTGTATAACGTGGCAGCTTAGGACGGTATGCGAATAAGAATGCCTGATGATTAGAGGCAAAATTTAAGAAATTGGTAATAAAGAAAGGAGAGTACATGCACGCGTGCCAGGGACACCAATAGCAGCCAGTGACCGAAGCCGATGACGTTATCGCGTCACACTCGTAAAAAGGAGAGCTTAAGTGCCCTTCTTAATTTTTCCCACCTCCCATATACGTGATGATATGGATTTCTTAGTACACTGGAATTGTAGGGGACTTCCAAACACCTATAGTATTATAGAAGTTAGCTTCCTTCTTGATTATTGCTTGGTGTAAAAACAAACAAAATCTCGATCTCCAGCTTACGAGTGTGTTTAAGAAGTATTGAAGGCTTCGCGTGTCAATGTGAGCAAGCCAACGGGTTGTCGCGTGGAATTATCTTCCTTTCATCCCTGTACGGAATGGCGTCGCAGCTCATGAAGGCAGACTTCAAAAGGGCACATAAAACCTGTTTACTAAAACTAGAAAGCACACCCGAGTAATGGATATTCCATCAGTCCTCTCCTCAACGCAAAATTTTTTATGCTAGCGTCACTAGCACCGGAAATATCGGCGATTGATAGCGACGCTCCTTCTCTCTCCCCTAAGCTCAACGCACGCCGGTGAGGGAATAAAAAATAAAATGAAGAAAACAAGCCGCGACGGCGCTCTACCACACACCATTCCGCACGTGTCACTTAGGAGCATCCAGTTATGCGACAGAACCACAGGCTGTGGCATTATAATACAAAGAAGTACACAAACGAAAAATAAAGCCTGGGGAGTTACATTTGGCAAGAATCGAACGCACGAGAATGTTTCAAAATTTAAACAGGTGAGAGTCAAAACATGGCATTTGCACCTCACAGCCGAAAAAAAAAAAAAAGGAAAAGAACGACATGGAAACGTTACGTGTCATCCACGCACAGCTTAATCACACGCACTACGCAAAAGAAGGTCGAAGTAGATTCGTACATTGAACGGTAGCTACTGTCCCTTTTTCTTTCTTTTTTTTCGTGCAAACGAGTATTGAAGAAGATGCAGACATACTCAATTAATGTTTCTAGAGCTTATAGTTCTTCACACTATCCAACATCAATTTTGACATCATTACAGTCTAAATGTAATCAAAAATTTATTATAGTATTTTATTGTTCTAAGATATTAACCAGATATATCTGCGGTTAAAACGTCAGCACGCTGGCCCACAGGAAGCAAATTATGAAATGGTGCCCCATCTTTCTCAAGAAATCCTCCTCAGAAGCGCATTTAAATTGTTTATGAAACTTTGTTTATACACACACACATATATATATATATAAACTATATCCTTTATACAACCGGTAAAAACCACCAACCTCATTTAGAACTTATAGGCCCATACCATAGCTATTACCAGCTGTCTCCCAGAAACCTTTGACAGTGTTCTGCGTGGTCGGATCCGTGCCGCGGCTGAGTCTTTTCGGTGGATGCGAAACGCGAGGTGGCTGTGTGCTGTGCGATGTCAGCGCACGTCAAAGGACACCATATAGTCGAAATTAACCGGAGCCCTACACTACGCAGTTTGTGATAGGTTCAGTCGCTTTTAGACGTCAAACTATATAAACTAAACCAACAATTTCTCGGCTCGCTCCGGTGTATGTTGTCGTTTTCTCAACTGTGCTTGAATGCGGCGATGTGAAATGTTGTATGTTTAATATCGTACACCATAATGGAACGCAGTTGAATACCGTGCTTCTGTGACCACTCTATATGAAGTTAGGATAAATATTCAGTAAGCTGCGTAGCAACTGCTATGCATGGCTTTCGGAGCTATACCAGCTACGTTGCTGCTCGAAATACGTTAAAAGCGCGATTTCCTCAAAAAGCAGTAAAGTCTGTGTGCAACTCTATGGGGTTTGGACGCTGTCCGGAAGCATGTTTGCAAGGATGGTACTGTAAGAGGAAATTTGACTCGAGCCGTCGTGGGTGCACACCACAATGACCCGTATTTCACCTAATGGGTCTCCCTGCAGGCGAACATACGCGCCACTTGCCATCTTAGCTTTCTCACTCGAGGCAGCTGTGACGCTGGCTCGTCGAAGGCGTCGCCTGCAGCGCAACTTTGGTTATGGTGAGTTTCATCGGAGTAGCGCATAAGACGAGGACAAGAGTAGACACAGACAACGCTGAATTTACAACGGATATTTACTGATGCTCAGTCTCTGTTTTTATACTCGCCTGCCAGATAAGACGTCACTCGGACGTCGGGTCATGAAACTTGAGGCGTTCCAATGCGCGTTCGGCAGAACGCGCTTTTTGCGATAATTTGCATCTTCGGCCCTCTTCTGTCGCATAACCTCCGCCTCGTGCCCGCATCTCCTAACCTCATCGCCTCTGCACTTCTCGGCTTCGTTTCCGCCTTCTATGCTTCAGACTTACTCGGGTGACCCCGTCGCCCAGGAACAGATGTAGATGCACCGTCCGCATTCTTAGAAAACCACTCACACGAACACCTTGCACTGGTAAGAAAGAAAACACACACATTTAAAACAACATGAAATGCTACGTATATAAGAACTCTGCCCGTGATAACTGCAAACAACATTTGTAAGCTAAGCGCTGTGTCAGTGTGTACTCTCGTCCTCCTTTTATGCGTTGCTCCGATAATGTCTAACCAACTTGCACAACCGTCTACCTTGTATGGGAAGCTGGGGGGGGGGGGGGGGGGGGGGGACTCCTTTAGCGTCCATTTCCCCCTCACCTCTGTGCTGCTTAACTATGCGATGATATCTCAAGAGGATCTGCCCCTCAATGCCGTTAGTTACATGCGTTTCCCCCATTTTCTCCCGCGTCTTGTACAGGGACGCCTGATTTGTGGAAAACAGTGGTTTTTGTGTTTTGAAGCCGTGAAAAGCGGCTGTTTTCGATTCCTTTTCTTCAAAACTCTTGCACCTCGCACCGTCTGTGCCTTGGCCACTCCCTCGCATTGGGTACGTGCAGTATTTATTTGAGGTCAACCAACCAATTCCTTCTTAGTGCTGTTGGCATTCTTCTACCAAGGATGCTAGCACAGGAGGAATGTGTGGCAGTTGCTACAAGAGCATTGTCTGAGTTGTGCCGTGACATTCCTTATGTATTTATCCATGAACAGCCGGAGACATGTGCGTATCTGAGGCAAAATGCTGGGTTCGGTGGAATGGAAGACAGCAGCGAAGAAAGCAACTGCAATGGGGATCGAATGATCCTAAATATATGGCTAAACTGAAGATCTGGAAAAGAAAAAACTGTGCCAACAGCAGAATCGGGAAGGAAAAGGTTCAGCAAAGTCAGTGGCAGTCCTCGCCGTTATCAGCGAAAAAAAAAAAAAAGAAAGCAAGCTGAAGTGCTATTGAACCAAACATAACAACGCCGAAAAGTGCTTCGAGCCAATTAGGGTTTGGCCTAAACACGCTCAATCGTCCTACATTTTCTGCATGCCTCCTCCATCGCAACGCAGCAGTCGCATTCAGGATTGGATCCTGCAGTCAATATGGCAACCAAACCACACATCCACTAAATCACCGCGGCGGGTATAAAAGGCACAAAACTTTGTCTAATTCCCTTCGATTTGCTGGGTATGCACAACATGTCTATGCGGTGGACGATTGGGCGCCACGCGAAGCAGACCTCAAAACAGCGTCCGCCCACTTACAGAAATTGGTTTGCCGGCTACTCGGTGTTAGAAAGGGTATAGCGTATTGGAATTATTCATTTGCGCCACTCTTCAGTATCCCGAGGTTTTAACCGATGGGGCCAATCTCTCGGTTTGTAGGCGTAGTTTTGTTCTCTATGTTTTGGATCTGATTTCGTAAGGTGCTCAGTTTGTGTACGGTGACCTTTTTGTACGGTAGCAAAGAAGAATAATCATTAGGCCGCGGTATACATTACCAAGAGTGGGTTCTTTAATTTCCACGTAAAACTGCTCAACCTTTCTTTGAACGCGTATAACTGACGATGGTGGACAGTGGCTTGCCGCTGTACGGCTAGATCTGGAGCAGTCTGCCCACTCCGTTCCATTGCTCGTGGATCAGGTAGAAAGCAGAAAACCCGAATCTCACTCTGGCACACACATCTCCATCTCGGAACGTTCACGAGAGGCTTGTGCGCTGTGCTGCAGTGTCGAACGTATCCGGCACCTTTTTGCCTCGCCTTCACGAAGTCATATTGCTCTGAAATTCATATCTCGCTAACGAAAGCAGTACCCGAAAGCTGACAGTCGTGTTGCTGTTACTTCAAATCTTCAGTGTACGCTGACTCATCCGTGGAGGCAGCGAAAGTGGGGACCGTTCACAAGAATCTGCCGCAGAATAGGGACGACAATCGAGGCGCAGAATTGGAGTGCGACGGAAAGAAAAGTACGCCACGCGCAGCTTCTCTGCCAAGCGGTCTCGACAACTGCATGGCAACCGCTCCGATTTATCCATAGAGCAAGACTTGCTTAAGAATGTGCACAACTCCAGGTCTGCTCTCAACTTATCAGTGGTAAGATCACCGCTCTCAAATTGTTACATCGGACACGAGCTACCAGTGTTTGCTCAGTGTTGGGAAGAATCACAAAATCCGCTTTCCTCGCATATGCCATATACGAATGGCTCGCGCACGTTGATAGCGAAGTTTTGTCGGGTTTAAATTGAAAAAAAAAGACCATTGTATTCTTTTCAGTTACACGGAAATTTGAGCTAGTTGGTTTATCTTTATCATTTTACCAACGCTACAACAGGAGACGGGGACAGCGCTTGTCCGTTCGTCTCTTCTTGTTCCCTGTCTCCTGTTGTAGCGCTGGTAAAAATTATGAAGTTGAACCAACTAGCTCAAATTTCCGTGTAACTGCAATTTATTTCTAATACAGTGAGCTTTGTTCGGTGTCCTAACCCTGTTCCTCTTGACAACCGGGCAGCTTTGGCTTCCCTAATCGCTATGTGTCCCTTCAAAGCAAGTATAGCTTCGTGACATACCAGACGTGCACTGCTCGGTTGAGATCCAGGTTTCTGTGGTAGCCTCCTTCCATTTAAAAGCCACAGTCGCAGGATTTGTCACATTTTGCCTTCAGAGTGGTAAGAAGCGCTTGTCCGTTCGTCTCTTCTTATTCCCTGTCTCCTGTTGCTCCGCTGGTAAAAGTGACGTCTTCTTTCCACTACCCAAATCACTTCGGGTTAACAGTTAACTGTTAACCAGCAGCGTTTCTTTCCCACTACCGGGAGAATATAAGGACATAGATATCATAACTTTGTGCGAGCTTTTTTCGCGCAATTTCATGTAATACATCAGTATACACTGATCACCATGTGACAGTCATCTGTAGAAGACCTGTCCTTTTTTGTCTACTTCTGTTTTCATTCATTGCGCTAGTCTTTTTAATTGATCATGGCCTGCGCCCGGTAAATTCTTGAATAAAAATTCTCTTTCCCTTGAATTTTAACGCTACAGATTTATGTTACTTGAGAAAATCCGCCGGTGGCCTCAGTGCCATGAGCTAAAGCTCATTGACATGCCTCTTCCAAATGCTAGTGGGTAACGTCACCAGGCAATGATTGGTCCAAGGGAGGGAGGAGGGCTGTATAACACCATGAAACCTATTGACATGGCCGAAATGACGACCGCTGACTACTCGGACAACTCATCTGAAATGAGAGAATGAGACTGCTGCAGGTTTTAATTCAGAGGACCGAAACTACCTGGGACCTTGGATCATTGTTTTTACAGCCTACACTACACATGAAGATGAAGCTACATCATGACACAAGGTGTTACTGACATGCTAGCGGCAAAACATTTCTTTTCCATTTCTTTCCTTCCCGAACAACATGACTATATCATCGTGGTCGGACTATTTCTCCTAAACGACATCATGAATTCTTAAAAACATTCGAACAAATAAATGGGCTGCGGGGTCGCAATGCCATTTAACTCCGCCAAACGGCAGGCAATCCAAGGAGGAAAACTACATTGTGATTGGTCCAACCGTGGCTGTGATCTTAGGTCCTAATGCCGTGCGGTGACAAAGGAAATTCATTTTACTCCTAGGCAACGTAAGCGCATTCGTAAAGCTTCTTTAAGGCACAAGTTTATATCTATGTTGAGCGATGTTCCCTGCAATGCGGGGGCCTACAACTCTACCATAATCAGTATGTGTGAGATATATAAAGCAGCAAACATTAATAGATTTATGATTAAGCGAATATCAGAATGCATGTGGAAATCGCAAACAGGATTCATTAAAGTTGTCGCGTCGTTTCTTCAAAAGCCGAAGCTTTAGGGTTCCCCATTCTCTGTTTTTATTCCAGTTTTAATCCAAACGGCAGTCATGACGTCACGAGTGAGGTGAGAAGCCCGGAGGTGAGCGAGTGCGCATGCCCGCACACGGTACATACCCACGCACATGCACACACAAACACATAAGCACACATGCACGCCCAGACGCAAGCGCGCACGTACATATTGCAACAGCTTCTTGTTTACTCGCAGTCATTCCAACTCCTGGTGCAGGCTAATGTGAGAGCTGGAGATAATTAAAACGGCGGAACCGCGAATACCTCGAGGACTTTGTGTGCCTTCCGTTAATCCTGCATCCCACGTCAGAACCATGGTGCAATTGTTAAAAAAGCGAAACGAAAGCTGCATAGCCAAATTAAGATGACCGTAATTTATTTATCCGGATTCCGCATTTGTTTACGCTTTGTCTTACAAATTGTTAAAGAAAAAGAAGACAACCTAACTTTCTGTCACTCAGCATTCGAGATCTCCATCTCAGGCCCGAGCTGCATGTGTTGCGTCGCTCTTGGTTTCGACTGAAGCTGTGCGCTGTTTTATTTTTTACGCTTTTATTCGCGGGGGAAATTCGCGAAGTCTCGGGCAACTCCTGACTGCGCTCCGAACTTGACGGCCTGATGTTAGACTTAATGGCGCTGCCAAACAGGTGGGGCGTGTGTGTTTCGTCGACGAATAGACTTATTTTCTATTCGTCTTCCGGAATTCAGGATAGTCCTCTTCCTTAAGAAGCACTACAGTTCTCCTTCCTGCTCTTCCTTTCTTTAGACGTTGTTGCGACATCGCCCTTAAAGTAGCAGCGCTACCTTCTGTGCTCTGTTTATTTTGCTTTCGTTTCATTTCAAAGTAGGGCTTTAACCCCTTCATGAGAAACTATCCTGATGCTTTTTTAAAATAATTCTTCAAGCCATTTTTTGTACCGCGCTCCTTAGAGTCTCAGTTTAAAAAGGTGCACACTCTATGATACGATTTTACGGCAACAGGATATGCTGTCGAGCCGTCGAGAGGGGACCTTATTAAGGCACCTCTGAGGACCAAAAGGTTTGGGTGTGAAAGCAACTCTGATCCTCAACTTTCCATACACGTGATAGGCGAGAAGTGCCGTAAGACGCATTTGAAGGCCATAACCAGTGCAGCATGAGCCCGTCCATATTTTAAATTTCTCCCAGCATAATCACGAAGCATTAAGCGAGATGTAAATGCCCGTCGATTAAGTTAGCGCTGTACATTTCTGTCCAAATGAAGAATGAATAGTAAGCTGTTAACCGACAAAAAATATATAAAAAAAAATAGGGGATCTCTTAAAGATGTCTCTTACGAGGAGAATGGCGACAGCCTACCTTTCCTCTCGTATCATTTGCCTTTTATCGGCATTCGTTGCCCTGCTGCATATAACTGGCTTACAGGAAAGGAAAGCCGCAGTCTCTATCACTTTCTATGGCAAGTGAGAGTTAGGACGGTATACCATCGCTCCTGTGCCGTGGCGTTCCTTGGCGCGCGTTTAAGTGTGGGATGTAAGATGGCAGGAACTCCAGACAAGAACTAATCTCGTGGAATCTCGCGGAACATGACAGATCTCGCGCATAGATCACGCGCACAACTCCTGCGAACGGGATTCCGTTCCATGAGCCTATAAAGGCCTTAAATGTGAACCCAAAACCTGTATCGATAGAATCAATGCACAGTCATTGGCAGACACTCTTCGACAACGTCCTGACAATGCCCGCTTTTGATGGCTTCGTGTCAATAGTAGCGTGTGATCGAGTCCATAGCTGCCGTGTGTAAGGTAGCACCCTCTCCCTGCAGTGGTTAACAACTGCGAACTGTTTGCGAAGGTGTCCAACTGCATTTCCAACAGCTAGCCCCGTGTCTTGGGATCGTACAGCCGAGAATGTACGTTCATTCTGAAAATAGTTTGGAGCACGGAACACGTGACAGTAGCTACTTCCAGCCAAGCGGCGACGCTGCGGTCGTCTGTGCTAGTCTTCGTTTTCTTGTGGCGCAACCTACGTGGAGGGAAGATGCGTTTCCGCTATCGGTCAATTTCTGCGGCTGATTTCGGAGACGCATGGCAGGAAGTGCTACGTGACCACTTCGCTTCATGCGACTGGTTGGTTGGTTGGTTGGTTCATAGGAAGGGAAAGGCGCAGTATCTGTCACACTTGCTCTGTGGACACCTGAACCGCGCCGTAAGGGAAGGGATGAAGGTGGGAGTGAAAGTGGATAGAGAGAAAGGGGGCCGTAGTGGAGGGCTACAGAGTAATTTCGACCACCTGGGGATCTTTAACGTGCGCTGACATCGCACAGCACACGGACGCCACTTCGTTTCGCCTCCATCGAAACGCAGCCGCCGAGGCCGGGATTCGATCCCGGGAACTCCGGCACAGTAGTCGGGCGACTGTGGATCTGCAATCGGAGGACCCGGGACGCCACACATAATGCCAGCACGCGGTCGGTATGACTTATCTTTCTGTTTGGGATTAAGCTTTCTTACAGTACAAGAAAAACAACAAGTAAATTGGTCGCTTTGCAAGAGCATATTTGGCGCCGGCATGAGGTATAAGTTTCGTTCATCCGTTCACGAAAACAAACATTGATAAAATTGAAAAAAATAAAAAAAATAAAAACGAGCACTCCACTTTGTTCATAATAGTTACGGGCGTACTAACTTGTTGCATAGGGCTACTTTGGTGTCATTAATCGAAAGGAATCGCATCTCTCGCCTGTCATTTTTGTAAACAATAATTTTCTCTTCAGGTTACAATACTAGACAGCGACACAATGTCGCAATTACTCCCTTTAGCCCTCGTAATAATTGATTCATATATTAGTCTTTTCCAAGAACTGCCGCCGACTGGAGTCGGCTTACCAACCACGAAAAATCACAGCAATCCGTGACGTCTTTTCCTAGAAGCCTATCTTTGCCCTAATATGTACAGGTGCGGACATAAGTAAACGGACACGCTTTTTTGTTCAAATTGAAATTACGCCTTCTTCACAGGAGATAAGAAAACAATATCCGTCCAAGTAAAAGGGCACTGGTGTCTACTACCGGTTCGCACATACCACGGCTGCCAGTTTCATTTAGGCAATGCGTTAAAAAGTTTTGAAGCAAATAGCGTGCTCCGTTTACTTTTGTCCGCAGGGGTACGTTGTCGTTTTTTTACGTTCTATTTGCCCATCTGATTTAAACATTATTTGTTAGTGATTGGTTGTGATAACCCCACTATGTATTATTTCTGTTTATGCTGATGAGTGGTTGCTTAATATTGTTCCTTTCATGCCTGACATTTTTGCCCGAGTTTTTGACATTTGTACTTATATATTTTACGGCGAAAGCCTTTGATTGCCTCATCGTTGTCATCAGCAAAATTACCGTGTATTTGCGGCGGCTTTGATTGGTCGAGACGAGATGACGTAATGGAGGTCTCGACCAATCACAGAGCACCACCACAGTATGCGCGAATGCGTGCCTTATATGGCCATATGGCAATCAATTATCAATTACCAATTAATGGCCGAATTTTAATTATTTATAATGACTAATTGATGACTAATTTTAGTCATTACTAGTCATTACTTACAAATTCATTACTAATTGCTAATGTATGACCCATTGTAATTAAATAACTACTTACTGATTAATGCCGTGTACTCGGTAAAATCAACCACTCAACAGTAAACGTAGAACAACCCCGAAGTTACAAAGGGCACGATCTTGTCGCTTCCTAGCAGAATTCACTGAATAAATGCACTCGCAGAATATGAATGAGTAGTCACTCGCTTTGCTCGTAGCAGCATTGATCGCTACATGCACAACAGTCGCGTAGCAGAATGCAGTACTCAGGATTTCGCCTTTCATTACTTTCGTCGCCAAAGTGTCCTCGATTTTTTCTTTCCGTATCCATGTACCCACCCTGCAAAATTCCTTGTTGGCTTACACTATAAATAAATTAATAAATATCAATGCGGTGGTACATTCGGAACCAGGCCCTGGAACGGACTGCAATGTAGTTATGTATGTATGTATGTATGTATGTATGTATGTATGTATGTATGTATGTATGTATGTATGTATGTATGTATGTATGTATGTATGTATGTATGTATGTATGTATGCATGTATGTATGTATGTATGTATGTATGTATGTATGTATGTATGTATGTATGTATGTATGTATGTATGTATGTATGTATGTATGTATGTATGTATGTATGTATGTATGTATGTATGTATGTATGTATGTATGTATGTATGTATGTATGTATGTATGTATGTATGTATGTATGTATGTATGTATGTATGTATGTATGTATGTATGTATGTATGTATGTATGTATGCATGCATGTATGTCGTGACGCTGACCAAGCGTCGACCCGGGGTTATGCCCTACTCTGCATTACCTCATTTTGGCCCGTTTGTGGTGGGCCCTACTTGAGGCTTGTGCTTTTCGAGCGCACCCCGAACCTGATAGACGGCTCATATTTGAATTTCCTTGTCTGTACTTTGCACGGCACTTTGAAGTTATGGCGGGTACATCTTGGATGTAGCTTCGGTCGGGAACCTGGCTTCCATATGATGTGTCATTGGTAAGCGGGACCTACTTGACATAGAGTGCCCATATCACTCGTGTAGATGTCTGGGTGGAGGACGTGTAGCGCTGCTGGGCGAGGAGTGATCCGATTTTTATTTGCCTTAGGGTGATCGCCTACTCCCGAGTAAGTGCCGGGTGAGCCGGCAGCATTGTCCGTCGAGCTGGCCGCTAACGTCTTAGTCACTTCCTCGTAACTGGCCATTCGGTCATTTGTTTCAAACCACCACTCGGAACGGTCACTCTTGGAGGTGCGGAAAGTAAGCGCTCGCGCCGCCGAATGGGTCGTCTCGTGATTCGGTGAGCCCGCTCCCGCGGGCGCCGGGAACCCCTTGAGGCGGGTAGTGTTGCCGCAGTCTTGGAACTGAAGCTCACCGATGATGGCGGCCGCCGACGCGCACACTCGCCCCTTGTGATAGTTACGCACAGCGTTCCTCGAGTCGCTGAGCACGGTGCGACACTCGGCCTCCGAGATCGCCAGAGCGATACCAACCTCCTTGGCGTCTGTGGTGTCCGTGCACTGCACGCTCGCTGCCGTTGTCTTGATGCCGCTAGCCGCTGCAGCAGCCACTGCCCCGACTCCTTCTCGCTTGTATTCCGCTGCATCCACGAACCGGGCGTGCGGGACCTGGGCGTGTTGCTCGACGAGGACTTTGGCCCGCGCCTGCCGCCGCTCTTGGTTGCACTCGGGGTCCATGTTCTTCGGGATGGGGTCCACGTGGATGTGGGCCCACGCCTCATCGCTGATCTCGCACGATTGCCTACTGGGAGCTCTGGGTTTGTAACCCAGGGACGTCAGTATACTGCGGCCTGTCTTGCTGGTAGAGAGGCGCTCCATTTGCGCAGGGAACTGTGCCTCGGCTGTTTCTTCTAAGGTGTTATGGACGTCGAGCTGAAGGAGCCGAGCCGTACTCGTGGTCCCCATTAATCCCAGCGCCGCCTTGTAAACCCGTCTGAACAGTGTGTTTATCTTTGTTAGGTCAGTGACCTGCACGTTGAGGTAGGCTACAACATAGGCGATGTGACTGATCACGAACGACTGGACGAGGCGCAGAAGGCTGTCTTCACGCATGCCTGCCCGTTGTGTCGAGACTGGGTGCATGAGCTGGATAGCGTCCGTAGTTAGCAAACAATGATAAGGAACTGATGGGTCTGTGACAAGACCCATATCAAAAAACCAACAGTCACAGAAATGGACAAGATCGAAGCAGAATATTCATTTTAAGCTGAAAGCCGTTAGTGCCTGATGCTTCATATGAACGAAAAGTGACCAAAAAGGTCCTTCGCACCTGCTAGTCATCGAGATATCGACAATAACTTTATTAGTAATGAACAATTAATAATGGTAATTCGAGTTTAATTAATAATTATCAGTCATAGTCACGGTTAGTAATGATTTGCCATAGTAATAGGTAATGCATGGTCATAGTTACAGCGCCGGATGTCACAACAGCTCAGTGCAGATGGCGCCACTGCATACATGCCTCAACGCCAGCCGAAGGAGGAACTCCGTGTAGAACACAAGAGGTTAGAAGTGTGGACACAGGCACAGAAAAGTAACAGGAGAGGAATGCCTTTGCCTTGCCACGAGTAAGTAAACTTGAGTGCCTCCTGGAAATTCTCGCTATTGTTTGATGGGCTGATCATTTTGAAATCGGCCGTGCAACCGTCTTTTACTCGTAGAATGGCTGATTATAAATCAGACAAAACCTCATGCCACCGATGGACACATGGGTCTTGTGATTTCTAATCAATTATCTGAAAGGTGAGAACGATTGCATCACAAGTTTTCTTTATGTGATATTGCATGTGGATTTGGCTTAATGTAACGCGCAGCCATTAGTGCCTGGAATATTCCTGTCTTGTCATAGCCCATCCTTTGCACACGTGAACACTGGCTCCTCACACCTTAAAGCCGAACAGAGCAGCTCACGTCGGCGATTGCAGATTCCCGTTCTGCCGCTTCCCGCTCCAAACCGTGCATGGTTTGCACGGACCTAAAATTATGAAAAACAGTGACTTCAGATTTCTCGGCAATGCTTGCTTGCGCAAAGCGTTGCACAGCTCATCTTCCCGTCTATCGTTTCTGTCTTTTAGGTGCTGTATGAATGGAGTTTAGCGCTTAGGGCACAAACGTGACTGAGGGAAAAAGACGCCAAAGCTAAGGTATTACACGTTTATGGTCAGAAAGGGTTATAAAGTACGTTGGTGAATAGTTTAGATATATATTTTACAATGGGAACAACGGTGCGCTGCATGTTTTTGAAATTGCATTGAATCACCTAAGTGACTAAAATACTTTGCTTCTGGCAAGTATAGGACAGAAAGCATGTGCTGTTTATGCTAGTCTATCATCTCAAATTTTCAGGATTGTTACATTTCACTTAAAAGATAGTTCACATCCTCACAAGCCTCAAAAGCTCTGTGAAAATAGCAGAGTAGGGCGATAAGGTACGCGTCACTATGACATGATTGGCTTGAATTGTGGGGTTTAACGTCCCAAAGCGACTCAGGTTATGAAAAACGTAGTAGTGGAGGACTCCGGAAATTTCGACCACCTGGGGTTCTTTAACGTGCACTGATATCGCACAGCACACGGGCACCTTGCTTTAGTAAAATTCATCCCATAACATATGAGAATAAATGCCCACTATGCGGGGAACCCCCTACACTCTACCATGTAACATGGCGTGTGAAAAACACAGGTAGCGCTAATAAACACCACAGCTGTGCTGTCCTGCTCGACGCCTAATAAGCAGCTCAAATTGATCGACAGAGCGCGCAACACGGAAAAGCCTACTGGGGCTTCATTCTATTCATTCGCCGCCATCGAAAAGCGGCCGCCGAGGCCGGGATGCAATCCCGCATCCTTGAGAACAGTAGTCGAGCGCCGTAACCAGTGCGCCACCCCGGCGGGGTAAACAATTTTAAAATGCTGCGGTTTTCAAATGTAACAATACTATAGGCTTTTAAAGTAGATTATTCGTTTATCATGCCTATGAAGTTATTTTTTCGATTATGCATAAAACACCTGCGCAATCGACGACTGAAAGCGTGCAATTCAAATTTCCCGCGCCCCGCGCGACTGCTACAGAGGAGGAAAGCAGAGGGAGAAACCTCGCTTCTCCGTCCGTCGTGACGTCATTGTGAGGCGCCGGAGGCATTAAGAGCCAACGGAGGGAGTCTCGGCATGCGCTGTTCCTCGTTTTGCGTGCGTTGCAGACGTACAAAACACGTCAACTTAGTGTTGTGCACCTGATACAACACAGCTCTGCATGTGTTCGGATGCACGAACAGCTGTGGACGCGACGATGTAATCTTTCGCTGTAATAAAAGCACGCGGCGCAATGCGGCGTTACTGAGAAGAGAGATAAATTCGAGCCGACCAAAGGAAGCATTCTCCTCGAAGCATTTTCGTAACTATGACTACATGCAGTTTGTTCCGAATGCGATCTCTATAGGGCTTTGACAAAAAGGCATGGCTGAACCATGACGCGGTTCCTTCTGTTTCCTTGTACAAAATAGTCGGGACAGTCATCTGCGATCCGTTCATAGACTGCAATTTCTTGATGGGACGGTCAGACTGCATCGGCGCATGGTTGTACTCGCGTGTCTAAGTTTCACTTTCTTTGCGCAAAAGCTTCGCGCATTGGCTTCTGTGCTAAACGGGGACAACTCATCAGTAGCACGCGCTGATGCTTTTTGCGAACTAGCAGATGATTAAGAGCCACTGCTGTGTCGAAGCTAGGTTGTGGAGACGGCCAGATCTTTTCCAGCACGGCACGTGCCTGATATGTTTTGTGGAACCCTTACGGGAGCATTATTAGAAGATAAGGAGTGTACCGCTCAGCTGGTGTAAGCGCATTCAGGTAAGGAGCGCAAAGAGCGAGGTTTCCTTCGGTGCGTCCAAGTAATCAATCATCGAAGTTGTTCATACATGGCCTTGCAATTTTGCACCAGTTGCTGCCTCGTCATTTATAGTCCTGTCTTGTTTGGGGATGCACATTAAGTTGGAAATGAAAACGACGAAGCTCTTGTAAGAAAACACATTTCGGAACACGGTTTTCTCATGAAGGTATGGGTGCGGAGGAGCTGCAGCTTGGCTTTCAACGTACGTCAGCCGTCAAGTCACTAAACGTGTATTGTGACAATACGATAAAAAGGAAAGGCTTGCAGCATCTGCTAAATGTCGTATTACTCAAGTAGCATTCTGCGCGCATTTGACTTGGTCTCCAGCACAATGGCCCCGTCAATGCCTCGTATGCATTGCAGAGCTCCGCAACCGCGCTTCGCTTATTGTTCATTTGTCTGGTGGCAGCTGTGTACCGCTTCACCCTTTCTATAAAATTCTTCGTTTCCCCAAGGTACCACGACTGGCATTCAAAACAGTATTTGGTACACCAAGCTTTGGGTTCATATTTCACAATGACCTTTCGGGCGAGGCGAGAGGCCTGAGACGGTGGTAGTCGGCTAGGGCATTGTTCCCTGCCCTTCCTTCCCAGGAATATCTGGGCCGAGGTTTCGCTGAGAGCCATGTAGTTTCTGCTAATAATGACACACACTACTTTTCAAAATGCCTCACTGTAACCACAGCAAGTTTTCATGTCATATCTACGCTCCCCACAACGGAAGTGCTGCATCGTATATGGGGGTATCTGGTACGGATACATGCGGTAAAAATTCCGATGGCCATTCGTGTGGAAATGGCATGCCATAATGACATTCACAAAGCTGCAGAGAGCTGCGATCAACGCAGCGCAGCAAAGGAACCACATCGGCAGCTACCCCGGTCCTCAGAATGTCGTCCGTCACGCGACGTCTTGGCCAAACACGGGTGGCGGCGCGACCCGCGGTGAGCCCCGTCGCGTGGGCTGTGTATTTCTTCTGAAAAAAAAAAAAAAAAAAGCTATTTTTGCTTTCTTCTGCCTAATTTTAATCTGATGTTCGAGTTCGCAGCATGAAAAACTATGGCTTTCTGCTGAAAGCCCAACTTTTAGAAAACGTGCTGCAGTGTCCCTTTAAGGTGAAGAAACAGTGACAGCGTTGACTCTTAGCTGATTTATTTATACTCCACAAAACACACGCACACACGCACACGCACGCACGCGCGCACGTGCACACACACACACATACACACACGCACACACACACACACACACACACACACACACACACACACACACACACACACACACACACACGCACGCACGCACACACACACGCACACACACACACACACACACACACACACACACACACACACACACACACACACACACACACACACACACACACACACACACACACACACACACACACACACACACACACACACACACACACACACACACACACACACACACACACACACACACACACACACACACAGACACACACACACACACACACACACACACACACACACACACACACACACACACACACACACACACACACACACACACACACACACACACACACACACATTGAATGTGGCGCCTCTAACGGAATGGCCCGGTGAAGATGCATTAAGTGCAGCGAATGTTTGATAGCCGTTTGATGCATCCTTGTCTAGGAAAATATTATACTGCTTTGAATTGAGTTTTCGCATTTTGTCAGCGATTTAACGCACGTACAGCCGGGGGCTATGCTGCTCCAGATTTGAAGTCTGAAAAAGCTTTTCGGCTGACCACATATCCTACTGCATGATGGCTTGGTTTTTGTACTTTAATGCGACTCAGCCTATGAGAGACAGCGCGGCGCAGGGCTCCGATGATATCTACCACCTTGGCTCCTTTAACCGACACCGCTCAGTAAAAGGTTGCCTTCCAATATGAACCAATACTAACTTGCCTAATTGCCTGTCCATCTTCCTACTTAATCTGCTAAAGCGAATGCGACTGAGGTATGCTAGCACGTTAGCCCTTTGTTTAGCTGCGTTTATCTGTAGTTGCCTTGGTCATCTTTGTTTTTAATTTAGCTTTGGTTTCATTGTTGTTGCGGCTTGCTTAACTTTGTATTGTTTTCGTTTTACTGACCTGATTAAACATGATCTTTTATTTGTGGCGGTTATTCTTTCAATTTCTGACTTATAGTAAATGAAACCACACACAGTGAGTACTTGTCAAGGGGAACATTTATTCTATGCTACATCAATAATTACTGGGCTGCACACAACATCCAGCCTAGCCGTTCCCTTAGCTGCCTGTCCTATGGCTTCGAACGTCGCGCTCGCGTTCTTTTCGCCGATGCAACACACGTTCACAGAGAGAGCACACTTACAGTACTGACTTTGTTTCAGACTAAATCTCGGCATATTTTACTCTGGGTGGTTACCATGCCAGAGGAGGGGACTGCAGTGTTAATACATGTCGTTTCTCCAATTCTTGTATGATGTGGGGCAGCAGCTACCACTGAATTCGGCGCATTTCGCGATGTAGTGCTAACAATGGCAGTTTCCTTTCTTTATTTATTTGTATCATGCCCGCCTTGTGTTTAGGACGGCAGCAAGATCTATTGCCAGACTCCAATGGCATTAGCGACGAGGAATGCTACGTCGCCAGCCACTCAACCTTCCAACCCCTGCTGGCATGAGTTATGAGCACTTTCAGATTGGCGAATGAATATCCCGACCAATCAGGCGTTTTCACTGGTCACCAATCTAGTCCGAACACACTAAAATCGAGAAAATACCACTAAATTTCAGATTTCTGCGTGACCTTTATTCGCCCAAAAACCCGATCGAGATATTTCAAGCCTATGTACTTGGCATAGCTGTGATGTTTTCAGTTCGCGTGGGATAACCCTCCTCGTCACCGGCAGAGGGCAGGATGGTCGGCCTTTCAGCCGCGACGCTGCACCAAATGAGAAAAAAAAAACATGATCGTGCCCTCCCTCACTCCCCTCCTCCGCCCCCGCCACATTCGGCCCTCTTCTCAGCGCTTTCGGCTACTTTGACGTGCACTCCGCGTCTCAAAAGAAGTGGTGCAATCAAGCGGTTTGCGCGCCGGCTGCGTCGCCGTGGAAGTGGGTCCCCTTTTTGTCGTCTCGAGAGCCACTCGAGGAGCGTAGAGCTCGGAAAAGGAAGCCGCGTCGCGCGGGGACTCGGAAGACGGATCGAGTCGTCGCGGAGCATCTGGATTTCCGCAAAGGCCGAGGGGCATGGACGCTTTTCGCGGCGGAATATCCAGCGAGCTATCCAAGTTAGGAGCGACGCCAGTGTCTACCGCGGCTCTTTAATCTCCCATCAGTCGCGCTCCGGAACTCAGCTTGGGTGCGACGCTGACCTCCCGCTTTTCTCCAACCCTCACTCCATCTCTCTGTGGCCGCGAGTACTTGAAGGGTTTCTCGGCACCTGTCGCTTGGGGAAAAGCTCACTGCAGACATTTTTCGCTGTGTACGAACGCACGAGTACATTGAAAGTTTCGGACAGAGGCTGCTTTAGACACTGGACAGGGATGGTATTGATATTTAGTTGACCGTCTGGAAGATTCACAGTCTCTAGATAATACTTGTGGAGAACAATGAGACGATATCAACTTTACCTTTACTGCCGTTTGTGTCAGGTCTGGTTATATTTACCGATTCCACTCACCAGGTACTCACAATGCAAGACCGAGAGATATCTAGGCTGAAAGGGTGCACATATTTCGATGCAACGGTACACGGAGGACAGATATGCATAGAAAAGCCCCGAAAAGATTATTAGGAGAAAAAAACAGAGATGTTTTGGTTTGGTTTGTGGGGTTTAAAGTCTCAAAGCAACTCAGGCTATGAGAGACGCCGTAGTGGAGGACTCCGAAAATTTCGACCACCTGGGGTTCTTTAACGTGCACTGACATCGCACAACACACGGGTGCCTTGCTTTTCGCCTCCATCGAAAAGCGGCCGCCGAGGCCGGGATTCGATCCCGCGTCTTTGGCTTACCATGATGGTCATGCGTACAGCATTGCGGATTTACAAGAGGTATAACGTAATCAGAGAGGTTTGAAAGGAATTATAGCGTTTTTTTTTTTCGGAAAACAACGGCTAGGCAGCTTAAGTATTTAAATCCTTGCACGGAAGGAGCGTTGTCTCAGACTGGCGAAAAAGAATAAGAAAACTAGCCAATAGGCACTTGAAGAAAGAACGGAGAAATAACGAGCTCTAAACGGCAGGTGAGCAAAATGGTGGTAAGAACTGGAAAAAAAAATCTACGAAAATAAGCGCACTCAAAAGATGTATAAGAAATAGAAAAACCCAGCAAGGAAGGAATCAATATATGATAACTGTAGAAGCGTGCATCCTATTCTTTGAAGCGAGATGATTGCATCCCAGAACGCGAATCTACAAAAGAAGAAATTGAATATAGGGATGAATGTGCACTGTATGTCAAATGCGAACAACTAACGGAACATGTTTTTCTTGTACATGCACTATTCACAGTTGGATGCATGTAATAGAAACCCTCCCCGAAGCCGTAAGGTTTACGCACAAGAAAGTAATGTGCGTGAGTCAGCGATAGACATTAGGAAAAAGAGATTGAAAAGTTACAGGCTTAAAAGCAGAAAGGAGATTTAAGTATGCGCGTTTAGGAATGAAAAGATCCCGGCACAGATGTCTATATATGTTGATAAGAGCTGGCAAGAGGATGAACACAGAGAACAGAGATATGATGTCCGATGAGTGTCACATAATTTTTAAAGAATCTCGGCGGGCCTAGCGCGGGCGCGCCTGCCCGCGCCACTACCCGCTTTTTCCTCGTCCGTAACATTACCCTGGGCCACCGAGCGGTCGTCGCGATCGTGGACGAGGAAGTTTGTCGATATCGATGAGATCCAGGACATGATGATGGGCGTGACTGCATTACTGAAGATAGAAGAGTAAGAAGACAAGGGCTTGCCGTAATGATATAGTACACGTTAAGGAAAATTGCGATTATAAAACCAACAATTTTACACATTGGTTAAATTTATATATAAAAAGAAATACAGGGTATGCGCGCGCCTTGCTTCCTCCGCGTCTTCTTCTGCTTCTGCTGCTTCACAGTGCGCCGCTACGCGGCGTAACAATATATATATATATATATATATATATATATATATATATATATATATATATATATATATATATATATATATATATATATATATATATATATATATATATATATATATATATATATATATATATATATATATATATATAAAGAAATACAGCAGGGTATAGCAGCATCTGTAGTCCCTCACCCCCCTCTTTAAATGGGTAACGCTCCTGTCATCCATCCATCGATCATGCCTCGAATTCATCACCGTCGTCATCACTCTAACCGTCCGAACAAATCCGTAAAGGAAATGTCATCTGTTTGTCGCGCTCGGGTTTCATATTTTCATCATTACGCTAGCTTCTAGAAGGGCGAGGAAAGAAAAAAGAGGTCGATATACGTAGCAGTCCTCATTCCTTGCTGGTCATGAAAACTCCGACGTTGGTCTGACCTCAAGAAACTGGGGCTTGACGCCTGCTTTAAGTGCGAAAGATGAGGAGCCATCAGCGCTAGCATGGTGCCGAGGAGCTTGGCACTCACGTCCGCCCAAAGTGGAAAGCACTCTTTCCGCTTCACCGTTTTCTTCTGAGACCGAGTGCGGTCGCTTTGAGCCCGACCTCTTTGCACGCGAGCCTACTTAAGGAAACGGCGGCATTTCGCGCTTTCATGACTCCATCGATATTCGTTAGAGAAGTGGCGATACACACTCCGTTTCTCGAGCTCCGTGTTGGACTCTCTCTGCGATTATCTCCTTGGGCACAAGTACAGCTCGAACAACACAGTCGGCCGTATAACGTTGAAAGCCCCCGGTCATGTCTAACTAGGACGTAAACCGGTTAGCTGAAACGCGTAAATGAATATTGCTTTTGACTTCGTAACGGGAACTTTATACGGCAAGAGGAGATGCTTGGTTGTTCAAGCGTGGCTCCTCACATTATCGTAGGAGCAACTATGTGCGAGTTTGGTTATTCGCTTGGGATGGAGAAGAAGGTAATGCGCCGACGCCGACGGTACAGAGACTACCTGCTCAGGCTCGGGCTCGAGAGAGAACTGCTGCCATGTGTACCGGCCTCTTACTCCGCTGCTGTTTTGATATCCTTGTGTAACGATATCCGTCGCTAGCGCTTCAGATGCGCAGTTATTCGGATGGTTTATGACCCATCACCCCGCGGAACTTAAATACAAATCATATCTGTTTCCTGATGAGGTTCAGCGATTTACCTCTTACGTAGTGCACTAATAGTAAGATCTGGTTTGGCACGTCGAATTTCCCTCTGGCCAAATAAATTATCCTTCGCGAGTGGCTGCCTCTGCTTTGAGGCTGCGGAACCAGAAAGCGAAAGAACGCGGCCTTGGTAACAACCAGCGGTGCTGGAGCCCCGCGTGCTCGGGCAGTTCGTTTTCAGCAAACGAGGCTGAGGAGGAAAGGAAGGGTTCCCTTTTCCATACGAACCTTGAGGGAGTCCGAGCCTGCAACATGGCAGCCATTTGTCCTGCGCCCCGTAATCCGACGCTCTTATTCATACCTTAGTTCCCGCCTCTCGCGGTGCGCAATATCTCTCCGAAACGTATTCAAGCTCGTTTCCTTTTGTTCCTTTGATGGAAAGGGGCTTTGCTGGGAAGGGCAATAACGGCTGAAATATATTATTGTTGAGCGCACTAATTACTGCAGTACTCTCGAAAGCTGGCCTTGGAGCCTTCCTAGGTGCTGCTGTTCTCGTACTCGAAACAGCTTCATGGTGCGTGGGGGCTGACTGGCAACAGGGACAAAAAAAGGCAGTGTTTTATATTAGTATTCTGCTGGGTACAATGGGCATGCGGTGGAGTTTCGTGTATGCTACAGAAAAGAGTAAACATGAGTTAGGAGTGTGTTTCGGTGTATGCATCGAAGAATGCGCAGTTGTGCTGTGTTCAGAGATTTATCCGGGACTAGAAGCGTACAGAGAGTTTCTGTAACATTGTCATAGTAGTAAATAATGATATCCCACATTGGTGCATAGGGCCAGGTATTTTCGGACGCGTGGTGTGGACGTTCGTGGCCGGGGCGGAGCACCCCCTAAATTCCTTGGATTCCGGAGTGAGAGTGTGTTGACGTAGTTTGGGGAGAGCTTCTGGCAGACTGTGCCGTAGTTCTGCAGGAATTCAACCCTTATCTGTTGCTCGCCTAGCCTATGTTGAATCGGTTTATAGGGTACATCCTTGTCGATTAAGGGCATCTCGGGAGATGTACTGGATACTAGTGATGACTTGGAGTGTCTCTGGGTCCGCTATGAGAAAGAGTTCTGTGTAAAGACGCAGTGTATGTGTCACAGACCTGTTTGGCACTAACAGTGGAAAATTGGGCAGACGAACTTAAGGATGTTAATGCGAAGCAGCTACTGATTTGTGTGGCCGAGTTTCTTTACATGTTTTTCTGCGAATTTTTGCCGAGCTATATAGCCAGCAACTTTACTAAGAGACGGATGCTATAGGCGACGAGAAGTTGTGTGATACTACCAGAAGCGCTGTGACGAAGTATTACGTCAAAAGTTTGGTACGAAAGCTGGAAAACGTGGCGCCATGTAGATGTTCGTCAGTGATGCCTACCAGCATATACCGCACTCGAGGCGATGGAGGAGTGCGTGCCGTCATAGCACTCGTCGCTTTCTTTACAGTATACAGCGAAACCTCCATCTGATATGTTTGGTGCAGGTTATAAAGCATGGCGTAAATATGTAAAAATATTTTTTTATGACGGCTATTGCGTGAGCTAGCTGCCTGACTCGAAGCCCGGCGTGCTTATTTACAACGCAAGGGACGAGACGCACATGCTGACCACAGGTTTTTACGGCTGAAGCTATACTGCCATGATTAGGTGGTTCATGGACATGAAGTCAGAGAATGCAGTAGGACGAAACGAGAGCGGTGAAGTGAATTTTCGTTATGAGAGTGACAAAATAGTTCTGTTGGCGTTGGCATCAGGTTTTTGTAATGAATAGTAATTCGGATTTGCCACATGCGGCAAGTACGGCTATTGTGCAAAAATAACTAAATAACTATAGTGACTGAAAGGATATCTTGCTCTAAGGTCACCTCCGCTGCACCTGGAAATCCAGAGGTGCACCGAAGAGTGAGGTCATCTACGTAGTATGTATGTTGGCTTTTAGTAAGAATGCTCCAAAAGCCGACTAAGATACATCAGTTCCATGGTCTTTCCCAGGCAAGCAGGGTGTCAAAGAGGTTGCACGAAGACTTCAGAGGGCGGCTTTTTTGTTGGATTTGGGAATATATGTTTATAAAGAGCCATCTCCAATATGCTGGGAGTGTGCCTTCTTCTGAATTGTTTTTAATGGTCAGAAAGTGTTCTTCCATTTCAACGTGGATCAATAATTTATGACGGCAGAGATAAGTGGTATAAATTACAGATTCTAGCTCGTTTACTTTGCCGGGGTGAGAACAAAGGAAACGAAAGCTATCACGTTCGCGTAGGTGACAGAAGCCTCCTATCACATTCACTCGCTTGTGGTGTGGATGGATCACAGTGATAATTATTGAGCATATTAAACGTTCAAATCGCTTTGCTGCTTACTTCAGAGAAAGATTGTTTTGAAGAAATATTTTAGCAAGCAGGAATTAACAGTGTTTTAACAATGTGCTCGGAATAAAAGTAGGCAAATCTGATTTAATCAAATTATGTTCACAAATTTTCCGCACATGGTGCTGTAGGTTCTGCAACATGTATGAAAACATTACGAGGGACTTTAGCGACTAAAGTAGTGAAAGGCGAAAGCCTGATCAAGTTCCGCTTTTTGATATGCAACTGCCACTAATTAGTAATTAGTTAATAATTTGTCATGAATTGGTTAGTTAGGCGTGATATAGGTAAAGAATCAGTCACGTATTTATTTAATTAACTATGATAATTATCTGATTATTGAATTACATAGGGGCATTATTATAATAAATAATCAGTCATTAATTAGTATTTGATAACTTATTGACATATGACCATATAAGGCACGCATTCGCGCATACTGTGGCGGTGCTCTGTGATTGGTCGAGACTACTATGACGTCATCCCTCCTTGGCCAATCAAAGCCGCCGCAAAAGCGGGACACAAAGCCATTAAAGGCTTTCGCCTTAAAGGCATGTCACATAACGGCTGTGACAGCGTCCCGTTATTTTTCTCCTGTTAAATTAACTCATAGTGTTTCTCTCAGTTGTTCTTCAAGTGGATTAAGCTACGTGCGTTGCGGCCAAGCGGACGCCGAAAAATCGTCCGGAGAAAGGTTGCGTAAGACGATCGCTACATGTAAAAAAAAAGTGTTGTGCGCATTTTGTGCGGGGCTCGGAAGAGCTGGCAGTGCGTGCAGTTTTCAGCTCTCCACGTCGAATGGGTGTGGAAGAGTCCATCGCTGTGACACATTGATACAATTGGCAAGACGTGTCCAGTAAAGTTCACTTGGGGTTCGTTATGTTTTCCTGCTGGAATTTAAAATAGCAATAGCCGTACCTTCGCTATGTCCACGATTTAGTAACAATTTCGCTACAACGAGTCATAATTGTGCATTGTTTTGAGCCTGTATGGCAGTTTATTGAGTGAGTAGGGGTGAAGGTCGAGCATATTGTATAACAGCGAACAGCGCCTAGATATAGCGGTATAGAATGAGAGAGACAAACATTTATTCAGAGCAGATGTCAAATATTCGTCCTAGGTGGGCAGCCTCCTCAGTCCAGGAAACCGTGGGCCCGAGCCATCTTCGACCCGAGACAGCTGAGTCTCCCACTGCTCTTCGGTTAAGTCCTTGGTGGTTATAGTACCATGTGGTCCCTTGCATCTCCCCACCATATGTTGTAGGCTGTTTGGTACGTTACAAAATGTGCATTCATATTTGTTGGCGAAAAACAAAATCTTTTGTTGCAGTATCCTGCCTTCGACGCCAGTATGCATTCCGGAATTCCGAAAACCGTTTTGCTCCCTGGGTTGGGCATGGTGCCACAGCAACGTTCTGTCACCGCTAAACACTTCCTGTTCACACCGGGTGAGGAGAAAACCGAATTTGTGGAATGTGCTGAGCAGCAAATGTAAACAAGCACTGAGCGTTTGGCACAAGCACCCTGTTGTGCCCTTGGCCTCTGACGCAGACAGGGGACGTCAGGCGCCAAGTGGGCATCAGTTGCGCAGACGACACACCTCGGCTTCCTTTTTGTCTGCAGACATGCGTCCGCACTATGGCTCGGTAGAGTTGCCTTAGCTTGGCACCGGACACTAAGCGCTTAGGACAGGCAGTCGAGCAGCACAACAGTCGCAAAACGACGTCTTTTTCTTTCTACCCATGCTGCGTACCGATTCCTCGAGGGAATAGATGCATCTACATCTATCGATTTTACTGGGAGGAAACATCACCGATCCCACCTAAAGTCGAAGACGGGGCTTTAATTACTAGAGTTACAACACTGCGGTCATGATTTTCATTGCCTGAACGGACGGATGGGGAGACAGTTATTTGTCATCGGCGAGCGGGAAGTGAACGCCGCCCCAAATTGTGACATTGCTTCTGCGTCTGATGGACTATATAGAGACGAATATGTCTATATACTTTACAAATAAAAGGCGGAGCATGCGGCCAGTGGCTCGAAGTCTGCAATAAAAGAATTCGGCGTGGCCGTTCACTGGAGGAACATCATGTGGTGTTTAATTTATCGCTCACGGCACCTGTGAAAATTTCAGTGCGTCTACTATATTCTCGGTACGTCAGCTAGGTGCGTTCAGTGAGAAACGTACAGGGTCGCTCAATGTAAGTTTGAAAACGGATGCTACCTTCAATAAAACTTCTTTCTGGGCGAGTTGGTACATACGTGCATTATGAAGAGCGCAAAAAACAAGCAAGCACCCCCACTCAAAGTAACGACAAAAAACAAGCGTCTGTTTGTGGTTATTTTTGTGCGCTCTGACTTTATAATGCAGCCTTCACAGCGCCATTGTGTCCGACATGGCAGCTCAATGAATCTAGGCGGCAGACCATGTGAAGCACTACACCCAGGTCTATTTGTACCTACATCACTTTATTTTTTAGATGCGACCCCGTTGGGCGCAGTGACGCATTGAAGACAGCGAAGGTTTCCTAACTAAGAGTGATATTCCTGTACGTGCAGCGCTACACGGAACTTACGACGTGATTGGGTTGGCGGTTAGGTTAACCTGACGTTTCACAAGGAATGTTTCGCTTAGTTTGGTGGCAGCGTTTGGAGAAGATCGGAAAGGCGTTAGCTTTAGCAGAGACTCCAGCGTTGTTCAAAAGTTGGGCGGATGATTCGCAATTGCTGTTCAACTACGCGTCATCATCATCATCATCATCACCATCATCATCAGCCTGACTATACCCACTGCAGAGCGAAGGCCTCTACCATATTTCTCCACCCGAGGTTTTATGGAGCTTATCATGAGAGGTTGCGGCCAATTACTGCACCAGGGTGGCCATCTCCTGTTCTGGTGAGGGAGTGCGTTGCCGGAGGTGTTCACCGGCATCAGGTCGCACCCCAAACCGGTTTATGCAATTCCATCGACACGCGGATTTTTTTTTTTCTACTACGCATGCTGGCACACAAAAGCGATTAACTGGTCAGCGGTCTTTGCGCACCTTATTTTCGCGTTTGTGATAAATATTCGTTTAAAATGAAGTGCATTAATCACTGATTTTTCCGGTTTTAAAAAAGGCATGGTTCTCTAGCCCCGTAAAACTAACTCAGGACTGTTGAGATCCGCGTTACGTAATAATATTTTTCTCCAAGCAATATTAATTAGAAGAGACTAATTAGATAACATTTCAGTTAATGATTCCAGAAACAAAGTGTAAAAGCAAATGCTCTAGATCGTCTTAGAAACAGCTGGCTGAAGTGTCAACAGCAATACACCATTACATGAAGTAGTTTTCGTTTTACCAGAATTAAAAAGTACCCCGTACAGTAAAAAACAACACACACGTCAACAGACAAGTTCCAGATTGCAATATGCGCTCTATTCTGAAATTCTTTCCTCGAGAGAGGTTTGATTGTGCACTTAGTGACGATCGGATACAGCAGCTGAAGTGTAGTTAGCTAGAAGCTCAAGAAGCTGAAGGCGGAAGCAGAATGACGTGGTAAGGTCATTTGAAGGTCAGCCAAGCTGCGTAAACGGCACCTTCGTACAAACTCTACAGCCGGCTGTTCATCAAGCTGATCTACAACTTCGGTACTGATGCAGTGATTCTCAATACCCGAATTAGGAATTCAGTTCAGTTCAGTCGTTCAGTCGTGTCCGACTCTTCCTGACCCTATGGACCATGTCACGCCACGCTTTCCGGTCTCTCACTATCTTCCTAACGTCACATAACTTCATCTGCAGTGCCTCGAGGACGCCATCTAATCATCGCGTTCGCTGCCTACCCCTTCTCCGGCGACCCTCAACCTTTCCCAACATCAAAACTTTCTCCAGCAACTCCTCTCTTCTCATCAGATGACCAAAGTAGCTGAGCTTTAACTTTAAAATTTGACCCTCCAATGAGCAGTCAGGGTTTATGGTCGACAATATCGACTGATTTGATCTTCTGGCAGTCCAAGGAACTTTTAAGAGTCTTCGCCAGCACCACAATTCAAACGCTTCAATTCTTCGACGGTCAGCCTTTTTCACAGACCAACTCTCGCATCCATACATCACAACTGGAAAGACCATAGCACGAGTTATACGGATCTTGGTTGGCAGACTAATGTCTCTGCTCTTTACTAGGTGGTCAAAGCTAACCATTGCTCTCTTTCCCAGAAGCAGGCGTCTCCTAATTTCATGGCTGCAGCCTCCTTCCGAGGTAATCTTGGAGCCCAAGAATAGAAAATCTCTCACAGCTTCCACTTTTGTTCATTGATGCTCCAGGACTTGATAGGGCAAGACGCCACGATCTTTGTCTTTTTAATGTTCAGTTTAAGCCCAAACTTCACGCTCTCTTCTTGTACGCGCACCAGAAGTCTCTTGAGTTCCACTTCACTTTCTGCCATTAAGGTGGTATCAACCGCATATCTAAGGTTGTTGATATGTTTTCCAGCAATTTTCACTCCAGCTGAAGACTCGTCCAGACCGGCCTTCTTCATGATGCACTCTGCATATAGGTTAAATAGGCAGGGCGACAGTATGCAGCCTTGCCTCACTTCTTTCTCGATCGGAAACCAATCAGGAAGACCATGCCCAGTTCTGACTGTGGCCTCTTGCCCTTCATACAGGTTCCTGAGTAGACAGATGAGGTGAATTGGAACTCCCATCTCTTGGAGAGTTTGCCACAATCTGCTGTGATCTACGCAGTCAAACGCTTTCGCATAATCAATAAAGCAGATGTAGATGGGTTTCTGAAACTCTCTTGCTTTTTCCATGATCCAGCGAAGGTTGGCAATTTGGTCTCTAGTTCCTCTGCCCTTGCGAAACCCAGCTTGCACGTCCGGAAGCTCCCGATCCACATACTGCTGCAGCCTACCTTGGAGGATTTTCAACATCACCTTGCTATCATGCGAAATAAGCGCGATCGTGCGGTAGTTGGAACAATCTTTGGCACTGCCTTTCTTTGGAATGGGGATGTAAACTGACCTCCTCCAATCCTGTGGCCACTGCAGGGTTGTCCAAATCTTTTGACATAATGTATGCAGAATGTTAACAGCGTCATGGTTGAGGTTTTGAAGCAACTCAGCTGGAATGCCATCAATTCCGCTAGCTTTGTTCTCAGCAAGGCTGGCAAGGCCCATTCAACTTCACTCTTCAGGATGCCCGGCACGAGATCAGTAATCAAAACCGTCTTATGTTGGGTTTGCACATTCGGGTCCTTCTTGTGCAGTTCTTCTGTGTATTCCTGCCACCTCTTCTTTATCTCTGAGGCTTCAGTGAGGTCCTTGCCTCGTTTGTCCTTTATCACGCCCAGCTTAGCACAGAAGCTTCCTTTGATATCTTTGATTGTCTTATACAGAGCTCTTGTGTTCCTTAATTGGCTGTTGTCCTCAACTGCTTGGCACTGTATGTTTAGGAAGGCATTCTTATCTCTCCTTGCTATTTTCTGAAAATCCGCATTGAGAACCTTGTATCTTTCTCTTTCCCCCATAACTTTTGCCATCCTCCTTTCCTCAGCTATTTGCAAAGCCTCTTCAGATAACCAGTTTGCTTTCTTGCATATCTTTTGCTTTGGAACTACCTTAGTAGCAACTTCTTGTATTATATCACGAACATCAGTCCACATCTCTTCGGGCTCTCTGTCTTCTAGATCTAATTCTTGAAATCGATTCCTCACTTCCACAGCATATTCTAATGGAATTTGATCCTGATCATACCTGAAAGGCCTTCTAGTTTTCTGCGTTTTCCTCAATCGAAGCTTAATTTTGGCAACAAGAAGCTGATGATCGGTGCCACAATCGGCCCCAGGCCTTGTTTTTACTGCTTGTATAGCGCTTCTCCATCTCTGCCGGCAAAGAATATAATCGATCTGATTCCTGTACAGACCGTCCGGTGAAGTCCATGTGTACAGGCGCCTCTTGTGCGGTTGAAAATGAGTATTCGCTATGGTCAGGTTGTTTTATTGACAAAACTCTACTAGCATCTGGCCAGCTTCATTTGGCTCGCCAAGACCGAACTTGCCTATAATTCCGGATATTTCTTCACTCCCGACCTTACCATTCCAGTCTCCTGTGAGAAAAACGATGTCTGATGATGGGGTGCGGTCTAAAAGGCATTGTAGGTCCGCATAAAATCTCTCAACGTCAGCTTCTTCAGCAGTAGTGGTCGGTGCATAGACTTGGAATTACCAAGTTGCTATTCTCTAATTACGTGATAGTGAAGAGCGAACAACACTTTATAATTGACCGCGCTTCTGTCAGCAGCCTGCAGCTGGTTTCACTATAAGGTGGGAAACATTGTGTTTCCCTAAGCCTCGGTCACATAAAGCTGGGACACCTAGCTGGTACATCGTAGTGGACAATCTACCGCGGAGCTACAGTTGCAACGATCTGCGTATTCTGGAACTTTCGGACGTCCTTCCAAGAGCAATTGAAGAGACACACGAACGAATGCAGACACTAGATGCGCACGTGTAGTGTCTATCAGTCGACGGTATTGGTATTCATATATGCAATTTAACGCACCGAGGCCTCATAACGGCTACGAGTAAAGACTTAAAGGGGGACACTGCGGTTTAATTTAGGCGGCCAAGAGTCCCATTGACGTGCGAAGACATCGAACAGGGTATGGGTGTTCTAGCATTTCGCCATGAAGCGGCCGCGATCCGAACCTGCAATGTTGGTATCTGCATGCAGCTAAACGCCGAGGAGAGAGAGGCCCCGGAGGGTCCTGTCAGTCGTTCAATTCTTTCGTTTCTACTCGATTATTCGCTGTTAATGTTTATATCGGAAACCCATTTTCCCAAGCATTCGTATCTGATTCGAGCAGAATATCTGAGTGTTTGACACATTCAACACCCAGCGCACAGTTGCAAGTCTCACTACTTTGAGCACAAGAAAAAAATATATAAGCCGTCGAGCTTTCACTTCATCTTCTCTTATATACTTCTTCGTCAACAACTCGCGTCCTAATGCGGGCGTTTTGCAGAATGGCTTATTTTACTATCTCTGAAACGCTGTCCTCTTGATTGCTGAAGAAAAGTGCAGAGCTAAGGCTAGCAGTTTACAGCGTATGCTGGATGGTCTCGTTACCCTCGTAATCAACATGCCAGTTTCGTTCAGCGCCTTTAAACTTTCAGTGAAAGTCTGAAAAGCTAAATGATTCCATTGTTATATACAAAAAAAAAACTCAATATCTTGCGGTAGCTTTAAACGTCGTTTTATATTTCTGCTGAATTTTCTATCTCGAGCGCCCTCTACGAGCAGCGATCGTCCATCAGCAATGTGGTAATGAAGATGCAGCGAGGCCTAGCAGATCATTTACCTACCTTTATCTGGCACAGCGATCCATAAACGTCAATATTCTGGGGCAATAAACTCACCGTTTCCTTACTTCCTTTTCCGCTCGCCGAGTGGGCTGCGGGAGCAGGGATGATTTCGCTGATCGGTGGTTTTTCTGCCAGCAATCAGAGCACCCCTCTGGGAGAAATGAGAAGAGTGGTGCATGCTGTAGACGCAGGGGCGGTTTCCAGCGCAAAGTGCGGAATGTTGTTACCAGGAAAAGTGAACACTCTTGCGTGACGACAGTGCAAAGCAATGATTGATTATTTTGCATCTCTTTAGATCTTATTCGCTTATTTGGAAAATGCTGCTGCCTGGAACTAAGACTGTCAACTACTGTGAGGCTGGGGTAGAGTACGATGGTTTTTATGGGACGGTAGCTCACAGGGCCTGGTGAGTGATTCATCTCTGGCTATTTATAGCGGCAACATATCTTACCCCATGAGGGGTGCATACACGAGTTGTCAGTGCTGCGTGTCCTCACGAAGAAGAAAATGAGAAAAATAAGCGAATCGTGTCCATGCCAGGACTTAAACCGCCATCCATCCGTTCCACCTCCGAACGCGCTAACCACTGCTCTACGCAAACTTCATGAGAACCAGCCCATAATTCTCCTCGCCTGGTGTAGAAAAAAGATTTAGAAAGATTGAGAAAGAAGAAAAGAAAAACTGTAAACTGAATGAAAGAATAAAATAATTCATAGGCAGTAAGAGGAAAAAAGTGAAGAGAATAAAATATGAATTTGGGAATAATAGAAACAAATATTCAACATAAAAGGTTAAAAAGCAGCAAGCAATATAGTAGACGTCGGAACGAAACTATTTCTTCAGTCTGAAGGATGTACTGTTCGTAGCTCATGTTTTTTTTTTTTTTTCGTGAAATTCGATTACCTCTGACTCCTGAAAAGGAACGAATTACTTGCCCTGTATTGCTGCTACACGTGCGGCCGGACTGTTTTGTTTGATCAGTGGATAGAATTTTGGGGGCTGTAGATCTTGCCATAGTGGAGCGCTGCGGAACCGTAATGATTTGATGGTACTCTCCAATGACCATTTTGTCGGTATTCTGCAATGTCGGCCACCACCAAAAGCGGCCGCTGTGGAAGCGAACACACCCGCGGGCTTATGGTCACTAGTAGAACGTAATTATCGAACTGATTATACATTTACGGGGCTGGTAATATAGCGCGCAGGTATTGAAACACTTGAACTGGGAAGTGAAATCAATGTCGACTGTAAATAATGGCGCCGCGCATATCCTGGTTTATAGTCATAGTGTATTCTAGATGGAAAAAACTTCGTCTTTGCCGAACAACGCGGGGGCAGTCGGAAGTTCTCACATGCTAGGTGTATTTTTCCACTGTGCCATGCTACCTGTTGCAGGCTTCTTGCGTATATTTTAGTCAGCCATATGCAACTAGACGTGAAGACAACAAATCACTGCGAAACAGTGGAAAACATACGCACACACACACACAGACACGCACACGCGCACACACACACACACACATATATGTATGTATGTATGTATGTATGTATGTATGTATGTATGTATGTATGTATGTATGTATGTATGTATGTATGTATGTATGTATGTATGTATGTATGTATGTATGTATGTATGTATGTATGTATGTATGTATGTATGTATGTATGTATGTATGTATGTATGTATGTATGTATGTATGTATGTATGTATGTATGTATGTATGTATGTATGTATGTATGTATGTATGTATGTATTGCTACCTAGCGTTGCCAGGTGGCGCACGGCTCCCCGAAAAGCACAATGATGTCGGACTCGTGCTAGCGTTCTGCGGCCGCGCTTGCTGACTGTGCTTGCCTGGATCCAGGCAAGCACTGTTCCTGACTGAGGACTGTGCGACTTTCTTTTAGAACTACTTCACAGAACTACGTGACAATAATATATATATATATATATATATATATATATATATATATATATATATATATATATATATTTTTGTGTGTGTGTGTGTGTGTGTGTGTGTGTGTGTGTGTGTGTGTGTGTGTGTGTGTGTGTGTGTGTGTGTGTGTGTGTGTGTGTGTGTGTGTGTGTGTGTGTGTGTGTGTGTGTGTGTGTGTGTGTGTGTGTGTGTGTGTGTGTGTGTGTGTGTGTGTGTGTGTGTGTGTGTGTGTGTGTGTGTGTGTGTGTGTGTGTGTGTGTGAGTGTGTGTGTGTGTGTGTGTGTGTGTGTGTGTGTGTGTGAGTGTGTGTGTGAGTGTGTGTGTGTGTGTGTGTGTGTTGTCACGCACTGCGCAGCTACCGATGCGAACTAAGTGAAAGTGATTGTAGTTAGAAGAAGAGGCTGACGAAGCGCAAAGGACGTTGACCTGGCTGCCTGTTCTGCCTCGAGTTGATTCTCTACCATCTGTAGGGGATCACCCCATCCCATCCGTAACAATATTTGGTGATCGGCTGGCTACGTAGCCGTCGATCCGCTGGCCATTCGTCGCAACAGCCGCTTAGCTGCGTAGGGCGGACACGATCGACTCCTTTTTTTCCGAATTTTACGAACACTGACATCAACCGGATCCGTATTACGAAGAATTTTCGTTTGAACCACCTCGGCACATGCCCAACGGATACTCTCGTTCGACGCGGAGTTGTCCCTCCTACTTTTACGGTAGCCGAGAGGTGCCGGTCTGTTACAGTTGCGCCTGCAGCGGACATCTCCCGCTATTACCATCGTTGTCGATCTATGCGTGTTTCCGCACGACGTCCATCTCGATTACGCGCCATGGCAGCTGCCTGCTTCTCTTCGTCAACTCTCTTTCTCCCGTACCGACCGCCTTGATTCTCAGTCCTCCAAGCCTCAGCATGACGTCGGCTTCTATCCGCCCGCGACGTTCACCGTCGCCGCTCCAGTCCGCCAACCATGGGAAACTCGATGGCGCGACCGATGGAGGTAAGGTCGCCGTCCGATCAACTTCGCCCATACCTCTTCTCATGCTTAAGAACAAAGTGTGTGTGCGTGTGAACAATATTAATACAATTGATTTCGTGGACATCGGTGCCGCTGTGTCTGTGATGACATTTTTATTTGGAAATTGTCTCGGCCAGAAAGTTATGCTTGCATGGATCGAGTAGCCAGATTTTGAGGTGTTGGGGGCAAAACTTTACCTCCTATTGGCCTTTTCTCGGCGTCTGTCGAATTGGGTGGCACAAGTTTCAGGGCAGAATTTGCTGTGTTACCTCGCGTCACGCAGGACGTCCTTCTGGGCATCGACTTTTTGCGAGAGTGTGGTGCGAACACTTGACATTGTAGCCGGCGAAACTTCTGTGCGACGACACATGCTGTCCGCCCTTAGTTGAAGATTTGTCTCCGAGTCGCGACGACTTGCTTTTTCTCACAAAAGATGTGACCTTGCCAGCGACAGCCGCTTTTGTCCCCGCGCAGTCTTCCGAAATTCAACAGGGTCATTGTCAACATGTAATGGAACCGGGCACCTGCAATGTGTTGAAGAAAAATGTGCTGGTCCCTCGCGCTGTTGTCGACGCAGAAGACAGTTGCACGCACGTGTGGGCCCTGAACATATCCACACAGTCTGTGCGTTTGCCGTCTGGCTCTCAGCTCGCAAGATTTGAACACTATGTTACCGAAGCTAACCCAGCCATTTATGATTGCCCCAAAGCTTCATTCGAGACGCCTGAGTATTCTGACGAGTTGCGAGCGATAATAAGCTTGTCGTTATCCTCTCCCGATGGACGTACACTGCCGGACGTTCTTGCGTCTCGTGCTTCTGTGTTTGACTTTGACAGCACAGGATCTCTTTCTTCTGTGCCAGGCGCACGCATGCGACATCCAATTAACACGGGAAATGCCAATCCCATCAGGCAGAAACCGTATCGAGTCTATCCAGCCGAGCGCAAAATCAACCATGATCAAGTCCAAGAGATACTGCGGAAAGGAGTGGTTCGGGAGTCTTCCAGTCCGTGGGCCGCGCCCGTAATACTTCTAAGACTGACAGTTCATGGCGATTTTGAATCGATTATGGTCGCTTAAATTCGGTCCCGAAAAAGGACGTGTACCCACTGCCGCGCATTGATGACGCTGTCGACGGTCTGCGCTCGGCGTATACCTTTCGTCCGTTGATCTCCGCTCCGGGTATTGGCAAATATCGATGCACCCTTGCGACAGAGAAAAGACTGCCTTCGTGACTCCTGACGGCTTGTTCGAATTTAATGTGATGAAGTTTTGCTTGTGCAATGCACCTGCAATGTTCGAGCGTTTCATGGATACGATTGATTCTTCGTGGCCTCAAATGGGATATTTGTATGGGCTATTTGGATGACGTTATTATTTTGGCAAGACATTTGAAGAGAACAATGAACGCCTTGGAATCGTCCGTGGCTGTATCAGCAAGGATGCACTCATCCTAAATTCTAAAAAGTGCCACTTCGAAGAACGACAAACTCTTGTCCTTGGCTTCCTCGTGGATAAGGATGGCATTCGACCTGATCAGCAGAAGCCGGTTCAGTTAGAGACTTTCAAAAGCCACGTAGGACTAAAAGTATTAAGAATTTTCTTGGACTGTCGTCGTACTTCCGCCGCTTTATTCCTGGCTTTGCGCACCAAGCACATCCGCCAGCGGCCCTTCTGCACACAGACTCCCATTTTTTTTAGACAGCCGGTTGCTAATCGGCATTCAACCAGCTGAAATTTGCTCTCACTTCGGCACCTCTTTCGCGCCACTTTGATCCTGCAGCCGTCATGGAGATTCACACTGACGCTAGTGGCATCGGCCTCAGGGCGGTGCTCGTACAGATGCACAGCGGTACCAAGCATGTGACTGTCAGAGAGCCATTACACCGTAACTGAACTGCAATGCCTAGCTGTTGTCTTTGCCGCCAAGAAATTCTGCCCATACCTATATATGGACGTGCGTTTACGACTGTTACCGATCATCATTCCTTATGCTGGCTCATAGGCCTACGCAATCCATCTGGTCGTCTGGTGCGTAGGGCATTACACCTGCAGGAATATGACTTTTCTGTCACCTACAATAGTGATGCTGATTGCTTGTCGCGCCATCCGTTGCCAACATTTGCCGGAGAGGCAGACATCGAGGGCTGTTTGGCCTCGCTCTCCACGCCATTTCCAAACAAAGAGACCTTCCGTCGAGAGCAACAAAATGACCTCACGTTGCAACCTTTTGTTGCTGCGGCCAACACAGGAGCACGTTCCACACCGTTCATCATGCAAGACGGACTCCTGTACAAGGATTACTCGACTGATGGTGCAGCCGTACTTTTGGTTGTCTCAGAAAACCTGCGCAATAATATGCTGCACGCCATGCACGATGACATCGCATCGGGTAATCTTAAGTTGTCCTGTACATTGTGCAGACTTCGCCAGCGCTTTTACTGGCCGAAAATGCATAGGACTACTAAACAATACGTCTCCAGCTGCGTCCAATGTCAGCGCCTGAAGTATCGCACCCATGTCCCTGCAGGTCTTCTGCAACTGGTAAGACCACTATCGGCGCCTTTTGAAAAAGTTGACATCGACTTACTCGGCCCATTTCTCAAGTCTGCAGGAGGACGTCGCTGGGCTATCGTCTGTGTGGATTATTTGACAAGATATCTGGAGACTACAGCGCTTGTATCCGCCAAGGCAAGTGATGTATCGTCGTTTACGCTGCACTCGTTTGTTCTCCCTCATGGTGCTCCCTGTGTCATCATCAGCGACCGCGGGCGACAGTTCACTGCTGACATCGTAGAAGAATTACTTCGGTTGTGCGGCTCAAACTACCACCACTCCACACCTTACCATCCACAAACCAATGATCTGTCTGAGCGCACAAACCGCACCCTCACCTGTATGTTTTCCATGTATGTCGCATCGGACCACCGGAACTGGGACAGTGAAAAACGCGTATAACACCGCGAAGTATGAACTCACCGGGTATTCCCCGTTCTATCTGCTCTACGTCAGGACGCCCCACAAGTTTTGAGATACCATGTTCCCCTTCTTGCCTCACGACGACCCTTCTGTCTACCAGGTTTTATGTCGTGCTGAGGAAGCTCGTCGCTTGGCCCGCTGCGCAATATGTCCTTGCAGCTCCACTTCAAAGAACGCTATGACAATCGCCACGTTGAGGCTACATATGCACCTGGAGATTTCGTGTGGCTTTGGATACCTGTTTGTACTAGAAGCTTTTGTTTCGGTACACTGGCCTCTACGTTGTTGTCCAAAGATTAAGCGTCACCGCCCAAAATCGCCGCTCCAGTACCACCCAAGTAGCCAATGTGGCTCGTCTTGAGCCCTGTGGCCGTCGTCCAACCTGTCTCGCTCGAGTACGAGCTTTTGTTTTATTACGCTTGCCATAAGGCATATTATAAAAACCCGTGCAAATTATTTTTCGTTAGGAACCGGAGAAAGCTCCTGCTCTTATTGTTGTCGATAAGCCATTTGGGGAAGGCCTCTTCCCTTGTTGTGGTTAGTCCCACTTCCTGCAGAATCGTTATCCTTGATGCCCCCGTCCCTAGACAAGTTCACAGCAGGTGACGAACAACCACTTATGCAGCTGGTGTGGAACACTTCGGGCATGTGGTGGGTCCGATGTCTTCTTCAGATTCCCATCGGCAGTTAGCGACGGAGTAAGGGCCGCCCCACCTCTTATCCTTCTAACGAAAACCTCCTCCCATATTGTTAGGTTATGAGGGATGGGCAAAATACACGGGGAATGAGATCACATGTACTTTTCCTTAAAGAGGATGCTAAGATGGGAATAGCGGAGCGGGCATCAAAAGGGAGCCTGGTGGGGGGGCGCATTAGTGTTTCGAACTTCGTGTGTGAGGTGGTCAACTTTTCTCTGCTCAGCGTTCTGAGCATCGTCTTGTGTCCAGTGTATTTGGATGCGTATCTTTATTGAGTGCATGAATCTCCTGGGTTACACATAGTGTCTTTGTTACTTTCTTCAGTTGTTTTACGGCGGCTAAGGAGTCTGTATAGATGTGGGCTTCTGTTATGAAATCTATCTTATTTATGCCCTCCATAGCATCGCGGATTGCATATAGTTCCATCACAAGCGGGTCCGGGTATTCTGAAACATATTCATTATGTGCTTTTAGTTCGCGGTGTGTTGGGCTAGTAGCTGCTGTTCTACTGCCATTTTTTTTTTATGATTGATACGCCCGTATATGCAATGCAGGTACCTGGAAGTACATCAACCAGAGGTCGAGATGCCAGGTTTTCTTTACGACGAAGCCGAGTAGTCTTGTTTGCCGTAATAGTCGTTATTTCCCACGGAGGGGGGTCAACCATTCTTGGCGTTTGCACGGTCACTTCGTCATGCAAGGATGCTATGGACATAAAGTACTTTCGCTTCGTATTCCTTGTTTCTCTCGTTGTTCAATTAATTCTGCCAACGTATTCAGCTGTGCAAAATCTTGGAGAATATGAACAGGGGTAAATTTTCGTAAGGCCGTGACTGTGCGCATTGCGTTTCTATTTATTGTTTCCAATTACGCCCACTGCCACCTCGTGAGTCTTTGGAATTGGGTCTGGTATAGTATTCTCGGCTGTAACACCGATTGAACAAGACGCCTTGCCATGTCCGCTCGAGCTCCTCCTCCCCTAGACGAAATGCGTTTTATGAAGTTTAAGGAAGTCGCAGCTACTTTTTTCACCTTATGAAGCCATTGTGTTCCTTTGCCGGATTTGTGAATTTTTCAGCCAAGAACTCTCAACTCGTTCACCTCTTGCAATGCCTGATTTCTAATCTTTTGGGTGACTCTGCGTTGCCAATTGTTTTCTTCAATTCTTGTTCGCCAGATGAATATGTCTAGACTTTTCAGGTGAACATTCCAGACCTACATCTTAAACGTACTTATCTATGGTATTTAAAGCCTCTTGCAGATACAAATTCTATCTCTCAGGTTGTTTATCCGCAGACCAAATCGTGACATCATCTGCGTATATCATGAACCGCACTTCTGGTATTTCAGCTAATTTCCGCGCCAAAGGTATCAGTGCGATATTGAAAAAGGTGCTAACACTGACCCTTGTGGCACGCCTGTGTTCGAGGTGTAACCGCCAATTTGTTTTCCGTTTATCCGGATAGAAAACGTCCTGTCCTTGAGCAGATTATGTACTGCTTTTATGACCTGCAAGGGAATGCCCATACATTCCATGTTGCTAAGAATCTTGGCATGTAACACGTTGTCGTATGCCTTCACCACGTCGGTAGCCACTACAGTGCGCACTAGGTGGCTATAAGGCGACACGTGTATGACCTCTTCAACCAGCCTAGCCAATCCATTCTCTGTACCAAGGTTTTTTCGGAACCCAATTTGTCGAGCATGACATTTTTGATTACTTTCCAACCACCATGGCGGGTGTTTCCAACCACTACCGTGGGGGTTAGCGAGATAGGCCGCAAAGATTCTAGACTTGTGGGAGGCTTCCCAGCCTTTGGTATTGGGACCACCACCGAGTGTTTCCAGCCGAGTGAAATCTCTCCTACTTGCCATACCTCATTTACCACATCCAACAAGTTGTGAACTGCTCTTCTTTCTAAATTCTTCCAGACTTCATAAGCAACCTCGCCATGTCCAGGCGCAGTGTTACCATTCGCTTCTTCTATAGCAGCCAATAACTCCAATTTGGTAAATGGTAACGTTAACCCGTTTTATCAACCGCATCCACTGTCAGTGAAGGCACCGGATACTTTGCACGGTTTGAAAAGAAAAGGGCAGCGGCCTGATCTTCAAACTCCTCTAGTGTGAACTGCAAAGCGAGTCTAATAGTTTCCGCATGATCTTTGACCTGTCGCCTATTTTCCATGCCATGGAAAGTCCTCCAGAGGGCTTGTTAGTCGTTCCTGAGCCCAAACGACTGCACCAGTCATCCCATCTCCTATCAGCCAGATGTTCTCCATATCGGCGCGCCTGTGCCGTCACTCTGTTTACCTCAATCTACCAATTTACCTGCTTCGCCTGCAAAGGGGGGAATTGTCACGCGCTGCGCAGCGACCGAGGGACTGTAGTTGAAAGAGGAGGCTGACGAAGTGCGAAGGACGTTGGCCTGGCTACCAACGTTTATACTGGCTACCTGTTCTGCCTCGAGCTCATCCCCTATCATCTGTAAATAAACCGATCCCATCCGTAACGATATATATATATATATATATATATATATATATATATATATATATATATATATATATATATATATATATATATATATATATATATAAATTGCCACGTGCCTAGCGCCGCGCGACAGCCGTGTTTGGTGCCGACGACGACGAAGCGGTGGTTCGCACGAGCGGCGCGCTGGTGCTGGACTCTGTGACTCTGTGATCGGAACGACAAGCCGACCTTATTCTCTGGTCCTCGGCAACGTGTACCTTCACGGCTCCCTGTGACTTCAGTCGTGACAATATATATATATATATATATATATATATATATATATATATATATATATATATATATATATATATATATATGTGTGTGTGTGTGTGTGTGTGTGTGTGTGTGTGTGTGTGTGTGTGTGTGTGTGTGTGTGTGTGTGTGTGTGTGTGTGTGTGTGTGTGTGTGTGTGTGTGTGTGTGTGTGTGTGTGTGTGTGTGTGTGTGTGTGTGTGTGTGTGTGCGCGCGCGCGCGTGCGTGCGTGCAAAAACGCGTCTTCGCTTGGTTCACTGCCCCTTGGACAAAACCTCTCCGCCGTCGTACTTAGCCTGATACTTCCCATTGCAACATGTCTCATATTCTGTGCTCCCCCCCCCCCCCATCCCCCCTGCAGCTTTCCGGACGTAAAAAAACCCATTACCTCTCTGCTGTAGGCGAAACTCGAGCCGACTCACCTCTCTGCGGTGGAAGATTACGGGATACTTGTGCTCCCGCCTGCTTGGAGCCACTGGAGGTGCTTTCGCAAACCCTTGCCTCTTATTTTGTTTGTACGAAACGGGTGGATAACATCCAGCTCACCTATGGTACCGTAGCACATGGGCCACGTCGGCGGTTCCTGTGGAGAGCAATCGGCCATTCTGGCCCGCCGGCGACTTTCGGTGCATCGACTCGGGAGCTGAGTCAGCGCGCGGTGCATAAGGCGCCCCTTCCTTCCTTTCCATCCCGTGTTCCGTGCCCGCACTCACCTCCCTCACCTCCTCTTAACCCTCGAACACGGGAGGCTATACAGCGGTGCTCTCGAGGATGCTTCGTACGCTCGGAATCTCATCGCCTCGCCGGCGTTATTACGGGCGCTCTCAGCATTGCTCCAATCTTGCGGCACACCGCTATAGCTTCGGTATTGAATTGCACGAGGCAATAGCCCTTCGGGCAGGAAATATCTTAAAGGATGGTTTGTTCCACGTGTGCGCGTGTCTGGCTGGCGCGTGTCTGGCTGGCCCCTTGCGTCAGAGAACGATGTTGCTGGCAAGCAGCGACGGTTCACCGGTGCGTGTCTGCTATGAGCAATTCAACACGGAAGCAATAGGTGGAGCATTAAATATTTACGCGGCTCCTTTCATTATTTGCCCCGAACACTAAAGGTGGAATGTTGCTTCTATGATAGCACGCATGGTAACAGAAAAGGGGCAATTTAGTATGCCGTTCGTCGATCGTCTTTAGTCAATTTTGTCCGATTTTATGTTCTATACGGTGAGATTACGCCGTACATAAAGACTAAGAGGTCCTGAAAATGAGAAACATAACCCTGCTTACTTTGCCAAGAATGAGATTCATGTGTGCCATTTCTGCCACTGAAAACGCTGACGTCCAGCGGGTGTTTCGTGATGTGTTAGTATGACGCGCAGATATCCATACCTCAATGCGAGATTATTGCCTCTCACTGGGGTTCATCGTATCACCCTGAGGGTCTACTGCGGATGAAACAGAGCTGACAAGGCAATGTTTCGTTTTTGTTTTGGACATGAATTTTTAAGGAGTAAAGTAACTCGGAGCTAGTAAAAACAGACATTGCTCTGCTTGCGACAAAAATTTATTGGCAATATTTCAAGTCGCTCCTACAGAGCAGTCCTCTGCAGTGCGACCGGAACGTTAAAATGCATATAAGGATCTAATACAATGACATATATCTGTGAGATTTGAATACGCCACGTGTCGGCACTATTAAATATGTTCAAGGGCAAACAGCGAGGACAAAGAAGAATGAGTATTGTTTGCTTTAGGGCGCATGTCACTGGCCGGGGCACGCTTCCGTGCTTTGATGAGCAGCAGCCGACAAACACGCGTCAAGCTTCCGATGTGGTAAAAACGTCCACCCAACGAAACGGTGAGATCACCTGAAAGGCAATGACAAGTCTTAAGCAGTTTTGTTCAAAGATTCCTAATCCAGAACGTGCAATACAGCTGGTGTACGGCGGCTGTAGCATAAACGTAGAGGCTGAACGGTGAGTGAGTGAGTGAAAAAACTTTATTGAGGTCTTTTGGTTAGTCTCGGAGAGTCTTCCTGCAGCCGCTTCTTCGCCACCGTTGGAGACTCCTTAGCACGGGTGGTTCCCTCATTCCAGGGCTCCACTGGTCCTGGCTACCTCGCATGCGTGCTGCACCAATGCCCTTTGGGCGGTGAGCTCGCAGCTGGTTAGCAGGCCCTCCCATTGCTCCGCACTCGGGTTAGTTTGTTTGTGGAAAGTGTAGTTGTGTTTACATTCCCATGTGACGTGGTATAGGGTCGGACTGTCTCCGCACTAGGGGCAGCTATCTCTATACTGTGTGGGAAACATTTTGTTTAGAATGTATAAGTTGTGGAAGGTGCCAGTCTTCTCCAGCTGGTCGCTTCTTCTTGTGTGAGTCGCTTGTGGGGCGGAGGGTATTTTAACCTGGTGCCTCTGTAGTGATTTAAAATATCTGCGTACGTCGGGTCCACCATCACGGGGTCCACGAGGTCTTCTGTCAGCAAGGCTCGGTGCGTGATTCAATGATCGCCTGTGGTGCACCTGGAATGATGGACCCCATCCATGGCGTCGTAGTGGACGTCCTGTAAAGAGAGCGCGCTTGAACGCATGCGCAATATGTGGAGAACCTGGCTTTTACCTGTTCACATGGTCGTTGTCACGCTTCTGGTTTTGCTGCCTCCGAATGCATCCGACAACGACGCAGACACATTTACAGACTGCGTTAATACCGTTATGATCGGACAAGAAATCACTGTGACATTACGCTAATGTGGAAGGAAAACGCGACACTGCAAGAATGCAAGAAATCTCGCAGCGAACACCTTATGGCGACACGATACACAGCGCAGCGAGAAGGCAATCCAGATATATATATTGTAGGAGTGTGTTTATTCAGATGGATATAGCCGCTCAGGAGGAACTCGCAGCGGAGCGTCAGGCGTGGCGAATCAGCAAGGCAGCGACCAACTTGTTCTTCCTCGAGCGCGCCAGCACGCGATGCATGGCAGTGGCTACGAAGACGAACATTACCACACTACAATATATATATACATAACTGCAGAGCAAAAAACTGCAGAGCAAACTGCAAACATAACTGCAGAGCAAAAAAAGGACGAACATAAAGGCAGGCAAAAGCGCACGACACGAAACATCGGTGCTTGTCCGTGTCGTGCTTTTTTTTTTTTTTTTCATTTCTTCCCCTTCCGTTGTGTTCCTCCTTTTTTTTTTTTTTTTTTTCAACCTGCAGTTATGGGGATATTTTTAACGACTTTTTTTTAAATTCAGAATACTGTTTTAGCTTTTTACTGTTTTTAAGCGAAATGGCAAATGCCGACAGCCGAGTCGTTAAAATTTCGAAGCCGTCGAACGTCCATCCGCGTTCAAGTTATTCTTTGTAACAATGGTGAACTAATCAGTTTCATTGTCCTTGGCCTACTTCGCGCCAAGCTGGCCATGAGGGTTCGGCGATCGAGTAGAAAAGAAAAGAAAGTAGGAATGCCAAGTGTAGTATTTGCACCTGGTATTGTGAAAAATCACTGTAGATAGCTTTTTTTTTTCCTCTTTGTAGCATTGCGCCCTATATCTGCGTTTATGAAAATTTTACCTATCAAAGCTATTTTAAAAGGAAATATCACACATGTACGTACAGAATAACATTAATAAATATGCAAAGAATAATCTTTAGCAAAAGGACAGAACGGAACATCCGCTGCATAACCTGTCAGGACATCTAAATGAAGGACATCCCTGGGTAATCTCTCGCTAGTATCTGTATACTTTAGAAAGCGCTCGTGCTTTCTTTGTCAGTCACATCAAAAACATGGTAAGAGGGCGATATAAAAGTTCTTCACGAACAAAATCACGCGGTGCTGCCCTAATGGAATGCACTAATGTGACTGTAGAATTCGAAGTCAGTTCCTACCTCGGAAGCATTTCTGTCGAAAAATATATGTGGGTCTCCACACTTAGTTTATCAGGTCGGCAGGCGTCAGTTCAAACGTCCGAAGAATATTGTTAACTATGTCCTTAGCGCCAAGAAAATATTTACAGGGTGTTTTCTGCGAGTAAAACAAACGCTTAAAAGTCATATTTGAAAGCATGGATTGAAACTCTAAAAGGTTACTGTGGTTTGTCATTATGAGTTGATAAAGAATTTATTTCGAATTTGGGGAACCTTTATTTGAATCTTGGTTTCTTTGAAAGAACACTTATTGATGTCATTGACAAGACATTTTATATTTCTTTCTCTGGACTGTTAATCTGGCAGCAGAAGGCGCATTTCTTATGGACGAATTTTTGATTTGAATATTTCTGCTCCTCCACTTAAACGCGGCGCGTTTGCATGGAAACGGGCTCCATCATGCCTGTTTAGAAGTGAGTGGTGGGAACTAATTTCTGGAAGCCACGCTCGAAGAGCAACACTGTGTACGCGCTGGAATTTATGTTTGAATTCGCTTGTTGTTGTCGATATCAGTAAAGCGTTTTTTGCCACTCTTATAAAATCTGCGTTTTTTTTTTTATTGAAAGCATGTCACATTAGATTACATACGTATTTCCAATGTACGTTTCTCCTAATTGAGCTACGTCGCGATCTGTCAAGTTACTACTTTAGGTAAGTGTATATGCACCCAACACGTCTTGAATTGCCGAAGGACCAGCCATAAATAACGTGACGGTCAGTGCACGCATACTGTTCATCAGGCCACCGCTCACTATACGAGGCAGCCAGAAGTTAAGCTGCGAGAGGGCGTTATAGATCGCAAACACGACTACAAGCAGTGAGAGCAAGCAAGTGACTACAGGTTATTCTTTCCTTGCAACTGCGAGAGAACTCGTCAAGAAGATGGCAGTGATTACTAGGAACTTTGTGCATTGCTTCAAAGTTTTTATTTGAACTATAAAAATTGCTGCTCATGCATTATTATCTTTATTATCATATATCGAGTGAAGTGATCCGGTGATACTTAGAAGTTTTGTTTTTGTTTGTTTCTTGGAATAGAGACTTGATGAAAGCCACTCAGGAAGATCAGCTATATATTATAAAGCGCAAAGTGACTAGACGCAGTACTTCTTCGGAGGTTCACACAAACCTAACTATGGAGATGGAGCTTTGATGGCTCCCAAAAAATTGCTTGCAGGCAGGACGCTTTTAGTGCACAGACCGTGAGTCAGTACGAAACTATGTGCATGATGGCCGCGTTCGTACGTCACACTAACAAAAAAAAGAAAATAAAAGCGGAATAGCACGAGACGCGTTACCTCACAAGAACAATGTCGTCGGTTTTTCTTATTTTACTATCTGGTTCTTGCGCTGGTTAATGTTGATGCTGCCCATCGCAGTGACTGCTGAGTGCTTTAAGAGCTCTGTTCTTGTTTACGATGCCCTATACGGGAAAAATGGAGCTAGCTACGTCTACCGCTCTAAAACTGTACCTTTTTTTTCCCCTAGAAGTCTCGGAAGGGCGATTTTCAGTTTCTTCTGTAACCTGCTGATGGCATGTAGATAGCCGACAGGAAAGCCCATTCCAAAAGACATTGTGTGCAGCTTGTTTGCAGTTATCGCTAGCTTTCGCGCTGACACAATCGAACTAGCCGTTTGGCAATTCTTCATGGTTGGTTGGTTGGGAACTTTGGGATATTCACAAAGGGGGGGGGGAACCGGACACGGGTTATGCCGGCCTAATGTCGCGGCGGCACTCTTGGTGTCCGGGGGATGGGGAAGTGGGATGTTGGGAGGGGGGGGGGGGGGGGAGAGATCGCCTTGTCGTCCTGGCCCGCACCAAGCAAACAGCCCGGTGAGCATCGGCAGGTCGGTAGTCCGGTGTGCAGCCTCCGGTGCAGCAGCGCTTATGGGTGTTCCAGGCGAAGCCTGGTACTGCGCCTCTGCGAGGCACAGGAAGGACTGCTGGTGACAGCAGGACGCCACGGCGATTGGGGCAACCGCCGCAGCAGGAGGGGACCGCGATAGACTGCTCCCAAGGCAGCAGCGCGGCAGGTGGCGCTGAGGAGACCGTCAGTATACAGCCCCTCAATAAACTCAGTATAAAGCTCCTCAATAGTTTATTGAGGGGCTTTACGTCAGTAGACAGCGCGCCGAGGCCCGCGAGCAGGGAGCCCACGGGGAGCTGTCCCGGAGTATCCAGGTAGCAGCAGGAGGGGGTGCCAGGATTCACGAGAACACATGGTCCATGGCGGCGAGGTGGAGCCGCCTCGGTGCACACAAGTGGTGCTGCGAGGACGGCGGGTGGCTTGCACGTGGCAAGCATGCTGGCTTGGCTGGAAGCGCGAGCGCAGCGAGGACTGCGGCATCACAAAGATGTCAGCAGGGAGTCACCGCGACGACGAAGTCGGGCGGCAACTGGGGAGGCCGCCGGGAACTGCTGCAGCAACAGCAGCGCGGCGGGTAGGTCGCCGGATCCACAGCAACACGTGGTCCGTGGCGATGGGGGAGGCAGGGTTCTCGCGCCACGAGGGTGCAGCGAGAGTTAGCCAGGGTGCGTCCCAGATCCAAGGAGCTGCAGGAAGCCGCGGGCGGTTCTGCAGGCTGCTGTCCATGAAGTAGGGGGGGGGGGGGGGGGGGGCGCCGCCGCAGCAGCAAACGACAGCGGCCCCGAAGAAATCCTTTTTCGAGGAGTAGGGCGCCGCGGCCGCCGAAGCGACCCGCCGAGCTAGGCCTCTAGGAGAGGTAGCCGGTGGCCGCTGACGTGGCCGACTGCTGGGAAGACCTCCTAGTAGAAGGAACTCGCCGGCGCTGGGGAGCGCGCGACGAGCGAGGACGTACGCCTGCCGCTGCGGACTGTAGCGGGCGCAGGCGAAGGTGCTCGGCGGCAGCGAAGCTGGCGCGACGGAGCGAGGCGCGACGATATCGCGGGAGGCAAGCAGGGACACATCCGCACACCTCGAAAGCCCCCGTCATGCTCTGAGCAACACCCCCAGCCCGGCCTCTCCCCAGTATGGGGATAAGTTTTGTGTCATTTTCCTCGCAAGGCCTTTTATGGTTTCTTTTTACCCAATTCTAACGATCACCTGTTAAACATTGTTGACAACTGCTAACATCTTGTCCCCGGCAGCAGAGGCTTCCACCCACGAGGAAAGCCCGGTATCTCCATTCCGTCATTGCACAGTTGCTTAGCAAAAATAAGCCCCCACCAACCTCCGGCAGTCCATCACTGTGGGTTCAAGTCAACTTTTCGGAATATACTCGGGTTAATTGTACTCTATAACTCGGGTAAACGGCGTTGTCCTGGGCGCCGTTCTTATATACGAGTGTTTTTTTTTTTTTTTTTTTTTTTTACCATTTACATACCGTTATTTTAAACTCTGCGAGAGATATATCGGCGCTGTCTATGCAGGTGGATTGTACTGCAAGGCGAACATTATGTACGTGAAAGAGCTCAGTGATTCAATAGTTAATTAAAATGAACTATTGAAATGTTAATTTTTTATTTTAGAGATTTACGCTATGATAAGAAAATGAAGGTCGTCAACATAGAGGCTGAGCCGAGTTTTTAAATTACTTTTATGAACGATGCAATTCGAAATATTTCATGTCAAATATACTCATTTTTAGCTTCTAAAGCTGACCTTCGAAACGCAGCCGCCGAGGTCGGGTTCGAACCCGAGCTCGGCGGCTGCGTTTCGATGGAGGCGAAACGAAGTGGCGTCCGTGTGCTGTGCGATGTCAGCGCACGTTAAAGATCCCCAGGTGGTCGAAAGTGCTGCGTAGCCCTCTACTACGGCTCCCCTTTCTCTCTGTCCACTTTCACTCCCACCTTCCTCCTTCCCTTCCGGCGCGGTTGTGTCCACAGAGCAAGTGTGACAGATACTGCGCCTTTCCCTGCCTGTGAACCAATTAAAAAAAAAAAAAAGCTGGCCTTCCGCAATGCACATTTTTAAACCTTTGTCGCTGGGCGTGATATTGTCACGGAAATAACAATAACTGTTTGTACGGCCTAAACAAAGCAAAGCGACACCAAGGTAAACGTGTGCATTGGGGGAAGCCAGCTTTATGAACTAAAAAATTGCTTATTTATACTTTTAGTATTTCGAACCGCATTGCCCATAATGAAAATATTAAAACTGGACTAGACTTTTTTGTTCACGGGCTTCATTTTTGTTGGCCTTTAAAACAGAAATAAGTAGCTCATAACCCCATTTTAGTCATAATAACCTAATTACTGAGCTTTATTACGGCCGTAACGTTCACCTTGCAATCGATCTGCACAGCCTAGACTAAAGTGCCTCTCAGAGGCCGGGTTTAAAATAACGGCCTGTAAATAGTTAAAACACCAGACCAACACCGTGTTTACAAACAAAGACGCCGTTCGCGTCACTGGAGCGTCAGACGGAGCTTTTTTATCATACCGATTGGGAAACTCCGCTTCGAATAGAGGCCACCTTTAGCGTGCATTTTGCGGGTGCTTATAAGGCCTAACGCCGTCTGGGAAGGGCCATTAAAAGCCTGTCTGCTATTGACATCACCTTCTGAAAACAAGCTTGGTTTGTTCTTTCTTTTCCCTCTCAGTTAATTACCTCTACGACTCTTACGCCTAACGATTTCTACTAATGCCCCTCTTCATTAAGACACTCTGATGGGTTAGTTAACTGGTTCATGTTTGGGCCTGTGTGTTCCCTCACTTCCGCATTTCGTGCAGGTTTACTGGTTCGCATTTCTTCAGCTGATTTCATTTATCAGGTAGTTGTGCATTTTGTTAACAATTTGAGAATTTACAACTTAGAGACAGTTTACTTCGATGACCGCGGGCGCCGCTTCAATCCGTATACATCCGAATTTTCACCAATCGAAACCGCCGTTTGTTTGTTTTTTATTTTTTTTTTATGCGTGGGTCGTTTAGGCAGTTTCGCAACTAGTAATATGAAATAACTGTGGCTGCAGGCTGTGGGTACGGTGCCTAGATGAGTAGTTGTGCCGACCGCCGGAGTGCAGAGCGTAATTCACTGTTTATCCGCTTCATGATAAACGTGGCACTGCGTAAAGTGCCCTATCACAAATTTGCGCCGATCATCTGCTGCTAACACCGTTTAATCATTCGACAAAGGGCTTGGCTTAGGAGTAAATGGGATCTAGAGATCACATCTTACAGAAACGTAACCGCAGATGACTGTTTCGACGGAACACATTTGATCCAGTCCTATAAAAGTAGCAAATCAAAAGTACTTGTCTTAAACGGGTCTCTTTCGGTCTGCAGGCACAGGCATAGAAAAATCAAATACCCACACGCTGGAGGATATGAGGATATTGTAGAGGTAAGATAACTTTACTGTGCAGTCAATATAAGATTAAGAACCGGGTAAGACAGTGATAAATCTAGAATTTAGGGTGAAAACAGGTCTTCAAGAGCTATTTCGTGATTTTAACTGGCAAGGCGGAGAGTTAAGTGCGTTGTTGTCTTCTTTCTTTTTTTTCAGGAAAATGAACACATTGGGAAAAGCGTAAAAGGTTATCAGATAACACTTGGAGGAGTGCTAGTCAGGCTGTATGCTTTTCTTTGCGTTGCGGAGTGTCATATTCCTCAAAGAACAAACCGCGATGTTCAAACACTGAACTTAACAAAGCCTTTTGTTTTCTTTCTTTTAGATGAATGAAAAGAAAATGGCGTTCAATACTTACATTTCACACTGAAACAACGATGGCAAATGTCGTGACGAGTGCAAGTCTGTTAGAGCAGGAAAAGCAAAGCTACCTGAATGGCATAGAACGCTGCAGAACACTAACCGTGAAGAACGCTACACTGCACATACGTCACCGCATATTACAAACAAAAAGCTATCAATACGAGAAAAAAAACGCCAATCAACCGCACTCCAGCTTTACAGCACGCGTCGTTGCTTGAGGCGCCTTTTCTTTTCTCGCGTGGACTCGGAAGCTGTAAGTGTCGTTTGTTTTTTCTTCAACAAGAGGACATAGAATTTTACGATGCTGTTAGTAAGTTCGACTTTGTGCATTTCGCATCCCACTAGGCGCAGCAGCAGATAAGAAGAAAAATCTTCCAGGCTTTCTATCCGCAGCATGTACGCACTAAAACAGTGAGTGAGAGTGTTTTCGACCAACGTAACAAGCTGGTTGAGAGTATGCTAACGGAAATGTCAACCCTCCCTTATTCCCGTGGGTTGTCAGCGATGCCTTAGGAGAAGACGTTGGCCCAACGATTTTAGCAGAATGCCTGAACGAGTTTCACATTTAGTGCTTTTTTTTAAGAGCTTCCTGGCAATGTGCCCAACATGTAGAAAATGAGCCTCGCGCTGCTCCTTTTCGTTGCCATGGTAATGTGGTCGAATTCACAGGCACTAAACACTTTGTGTGCTGCTTTCAGGTTCCCGACGTTCGTTAGATCGCCCGCCATGCCTCTGTCGTCTCAACATCTGCTCCTCTATATCGCTGATTCCAGATTAAGATAGAACTCCAGCAAGCACTTGCACTCGTGAGTTTCCGCCATATTTATGAATAGCAACCTGCTGATGGAAGGTAGAACCTAGACGGACGTCGGATGATCATTGCAGCCGGACGTCTGACGCAAGACTCCAATCAACGGTTCCAAAATGTCCTGAGTCAGTCTTGACGTCGTTAGGGACTTGAAGCGCACTTTAACAGGTGCCGCTCATACACCACTCAGTGTGGTTGTAGCCTCTGTTCCGTACGATGAAGTGCGATATCCCATTTCTGAAACATTTCTGGTTCCCGTGGAACCGCAAAATAGCGAAGTCTTCGACCCTTGACTTCCATGTGTATCTGGACTTAAGTTCGGTGAGACGCAAGTGACCTCCCTCCTAGTTTTCACTAGACTGGGACGCATTTCACTCGCTCCGGAGTCATCTGCAGGTTGTTGCCGCACTGAAGAATTCATTTCATATAAAACATGTCACCATGAAGCAAGAAAGAGCAAGAAATACTACCGTTTCGAGAGCAGCTGACTGCGCTTTCGACGTGCTAGCAGACGATAAAAATGCGCCGTTTTCTAGTTCTGTCCAAGAAACAGACATATACCAGCTGCGGTGCATCGGTTTCAATAAATTGCCCCTAATTAACTTTATTTGAGTTGACAACGCCGTCTATTCAAATATTTGCAAGCTTGTTATGAGAAATGCCAAGTAGCAGACGACACGCGCAGCATCGATAGGAAGTGACTGGTCGCAGCGCCAATTTTGTCGTCATGAAGCGGAGAATCAGTGAACTACTCCGGTCGGCACACCTACTCAACTAGTCACCGTACTCGGGGTGAAAAGCGCCCATACGACTACAAAGACGCGACAGTTTTCAAAGCAGTTCTCCAAATTCGAGGGGCACCTATGATGTCATTTTTTGGTACAGAGCAACCACGAACATCCAAGAACAAATTTTGCGAATATGAAATGCCACTTGAAATGCGCAGTAATTTTAAAACCGCTCAATATGTATCGGGGCTCGAGGTTGAAAGCCATCCAAGGAACTCAGGTAAACACAACTTACCGCAATATTTTTCTCATTTTTGTAGAGTACCAGTGGAGGCTGTCAGTAACCAAACGTTGATGAGTGCTTTGAATAAACCTTCGAAAAAGTATGGTATATGTCATTTTGGAGACAATTCATCTTTAAAACGCCGCTAAAAATATGTGTTCTAAAGCCATACACACCGTTGACAGGTTTGCTATCCGCTGAGTGTTTCTCCCAATTGCGCAGGCTTCTCTTTTTACCTCATGTGCTGCCGTGTGCACTATATTTCCTTACTAACACCAGCCATTCAAAGTATACAGCTTATGTACAAAACTACCCTCAAAAAACAATTCTCAAATGCCATGGCAACGGATCCGAAGAGAGTGGCCTACAGTAGCAGACGGCGGCGCAGGCGATGCTCTATTCACTCACAGACGACACCGGCACCCGCGAACGAGACCTGTGGGGGCAGATGGAGTGTTTTGGTCGTCTGCTGCTGCGCGCGGTTCGTTTAATGTGTTAAATGAGAACTGCTTTCAGATCAGATGTTTAATAGCCTGTGATGCTGCATGTCTGAACAACACGAGAATCTACCGCGATTGAGAGATACATCCAGTGGATAGTGAGCTTTTCATGAGCATGTCGATCTTTTCCGTACACATGTATCAGAGCATTTAAAAAATAAATTGACTTCAACATGGCAATCATACTTTGACACACTTTTCTTCATAGCACTCGCTAAATTTTAACCATCGGCCACATTTATACTGGTGCTATCCGAAACAGGAAATTTATCTCGGTAAGCTTTCATTAACATGATTTTGTAGGGGTCTTGCTTCCGACTAGTGCCGGTTTAAAATTGCTCCCCCTCTGTAGTCAGATTCCGTGCTTTCGCAATCTGTTCTAGGATATTCACTGTGCGTCGAATGAACGCATTATAGGCGCAATTTGAAATGCGAAAATTGATTTGGAAACTTGCTTTCATGTATTCCTATGGGCGATGCGATAAGCTTTCTTTTCACTCCCAGTCGTCCCAGCCTGGCAACAGCAGCGCCACCACATCTAAATTGCTTACGTAAGAGATTGGTGTTGGTCTATAGGGACCTTGAACTCTATCTTTAACCAGGTAGTCGTCGCGGATGTATGCTGGAGGCGCCTAGGCCATGTTGGTCGAAAAAAACACGCGCTACAGTGCGCGTTGATAACCATGGAGCCGAATTCATCATAGCCTGTCCCTCTGACTTGAAAATATTTTTGGAGTAACAGGCTGTCGCACCAACTGCACCTTTCACGACTGTGCAGCGCTGCTGAAAATAACATTATAAAGCAGAATTGAAAATGGCTGCAGGGCAACGCCACTAGCTTGCTGCACAGTTCATAGAGGACACCACTGTCTGACAACCGCCAAAAGGTAGCCGCAGAGAGTAGGGAAATTCCAGTGGGCACATTTGTGTCTGGTGTAAGCAGAGCGCCTTGTGTGCTCCTGAGAGGGTACCGTTTATGAAAACGTGATGCAGATGGGGTTGGAGGTAAGTGTTCTCACGAGGGGTTCAGTACGCCTTTCGATACCCCCCCCCCCCCCCCCTCCCTTCGCCCCAGAGGATAGCCAGGTGTCTGCGAGTTCCTACAAAGCTCGCCCGGCGCGTGTCACATCAACGATAGCTGCAGCCTTTTAGGACGCCCAACACCACCCTGACTATATAGCTCGCACTGCCTAAACAAGCTGCTGGACGAAAGAAAGTTGCTCTGCGACTTGATGCCAGAGGGTTAACAGAATGATCGAGCGCGTACGGAAAGAAAAGGACGGAGAGAAACACAGCTTGCATGTGAAGAGAGGTGTGTGTGTGTGTGTGTGTGTGTGTGTGTGTGTGTGTGTGTGTGTGTGTGTGTGTGTGTGTGTGTGTGCGTGTGCGTGTGCGTGTGCGTGTGCGTGTGCGTGTGCGTGTGTGTGTGTGTGTGTGTGTGTGTGTGTGTGTGTGTGTGTGTGTGTGTGTGTGTGTGTGTGTGTGTGTGTGTGTGTGTGTGTGTGTGTGTGTGTGTGTGTGTGTGTGTGTAAATGAGGCCAAGGATAGAAACGAAACGGAAGACAGGCTTATGTCCTGACATGGATAGCTAAAATCGTCCGATTCTCATGCATCCAAAATGCACCTTAGCAGTCAAATGAAAATGATTAGCGTAACCCTAAAAGGCGCCCACACAAGAGACGAGGCGAATGAGACCGACAAGAACTCACGTATGAAGATGTGTGCCAAACAGCCTTCATATACTCGTACGACCGAGGCGATAGCAAATTCATGCACCTATTGTGAGGGCGACGTTTTACAGAACGTCATCTTTGCCATCGTCGCCTCTGATATTCTTCACAGTCACTTAAGTGATGTGGCAGCATCCTGCAAAGATTTCTTTGTAATTGTTTTAAGCCTCGTCACAGTGCATTGTGACGTCCACATTGCAGTAACATATTCACGCTGTCACATGGTGATCTGTGACGTCTCATGCTTTGTAATGCCTGTACGTACCGCTGTACGTACCTTTCCGCGCGTATGCTGTTGCAACATACGAGCATTGCTTTATGCAAGTAGGCATAGCAACCTCTATAAGCTTCTCTCTGCTTGAGGGAAGCTTAAACGCATGCATCTGGCTCTTGCGCCATCCTATCGCACCAAGTTGTATTTAATCAAGGCTGGTTACGTGCGTTTTGAGAACTTCCCCGTTTAGCGTAAGAGGTTGCCGGCGATCATGACTGCCGTAAAGCGAAATTTGAGTGCAGTCGTTTAGGCATTTTGGTTTCCCGATATGCTGAGGTAAACAATATGAGAGGTGCAGGTGAATATTGCCGCATTCCTAATCAATCTTGTGGCGCCGTCATGCGGCTGGACTACATTACCGGGCGTTTTAGCTGGCCTTAGCCATACTATTCACCACGGCGTTCTTCGTCTTCCTCTCTCGCTCCCGGCTGTCTTGGCCAGTTACATTCGCTCATTAAACCCAACTTCTGGGTGAACCTACTTTGGCTGCTCTGGATGTTTGTCGGTGACGTTAGGTGGAGCCATGCCGGGTATCGTCCCATGTGCGCTGACTGTGAAGGTACCTTTGAAGCCAGTTCCAAGTGGGTGGATACAACACCTGTACACAAGACGAGCCGTCGCCTGCGACGCCTACAGCCTGCGTTCAGTGGCCTGAGTACACCTCCAATAGCCATGACTTCTACCACGGGCAGTCACACTCCTCAGCAGTGTGCAACGGTCCCGCCGTTTGTCCTCCATACACCTCAATCACCACGTTCATTCCGTGGTTATTAGTTCGAAAACGTTGAAGACTGGGTGGCCAGCTTCGACCGTGTGGCGGCTTTCAACCAGTGGGATGGTGAGCGCAAGCTACAAAATGTCTTTTAGCATTACTTGATTTGGCCAAAACATAGTACGAGAATCATGAAGCTTCTTTTACCAGCTGGGAAGCTTTTCGCCAAGAGTTGTTGGCGACATTTTGTACCGATGAGCGGAAAGGAAAAGCTGAACTTGATCTGCAGTCCAGATCGCAACAGCCGAATGAAAGTGTTGCCATGTTCATTGAAGACATGACGCGACTCTTCAACCAGGCTAATCCAGCTATGCCCGAGGCCAATAAAGTGGGCCACCTAATGCGGGGTGTAAAGGAGTAGTTGTTTGCTGGACTTGTCTGCGACCCTCCGAGAACTATGGCTGAATTTCCAAAGAGGCAACGGGTATGGAGTGCTCCTTGCAAGAGCGGGGCCCGCAGTACGGCCGACTGGCTTCTGTAGCAACCGCTCATTCCTGCACTCCTACGGCTCTGACCGCTGAGGAACTTCGAGAGTTTGTGAGGAACATTGTGAGTGAAGAGCTCCAAAAGCTGCGCATCAAAGCTCCACAGCCAAGCGTCGTTGCAGTAGAGGACGTGGTCCGGGAGCAAATCCGACGAGTGGTGCAGCCACCGCCAGTAACACCGCAACCGGAGCCCTGCATGATGACTTACAGTGATGTGCTACGAAAACCCGCACCAGTGCCACAAGCCTTTCCTCCTGTAGCTACTTTACCGCCTGTGGAGTACCAAGTGCCAGCTGTGTCCGTCCCACAGCAGGAATTCAGGCCCGTCATCCGTAAAGCACAGGTGCGGCGAACGCGAAACAACCGTCCATTGTGCTACTCGAGTTATTTCTCTGGCCCACTTACCGAGGCATATGCATCATACTTCACCGAGGCATATTATGCATCCACGAGCGAAAACTCGGCGCAGCAGCCAAAACTCCAGCCGCATTTCCTTCCTCGGCCTTTCATTCTCGCCACTTTCTTATGTTATTCCTCCGTTCTGGCTGCAAATTTCTGCGTTCGAGGTGGTCCCCTTTTGTCTCCTATTCACAAAACCATCCACAAGGTGGTACATTTTTCGCCCATCGTTATACTTCCTCCTCTACGTCAGTGAGCGGAAGTAGAGAGAGACTCATTGCAGTGGTGGTAATCCCATTGTTTCACGCCTCCTGGAGTTTATTGTGTACCACATCTCACGACACACGGACGCCATTTGGATTTAGCCTTCATCAATATGCGGCTGGTATGACCGAGACTCTGTTTCGAGACCTATACTGCCTAGCAAACATATACCCCAGACATGCGGCGGGAAGGCAATGTAATATTATTCGTGATTTAGCCTTTTCGATTTCAACTTTCGCTAATTCGTGATTCATTTTCAAAGCTTGTATGGTTCGGTTTGAATCGACAATGCTTTTCTATCGTAGCTTCCTCTGACGTCGGTCGATCTAGAAGGAGCATTCTTCGAATATTGTGACTTGACGGTGACAGAGCCGTGGATAATGGACTGTCAGATCGGCCCTTCAGCGGAACTCTCTATTCGGCTGTCTTGCGCCTGCAAAGAACTCAACAGCTTGGAAGCTACGATAGCAACGAGCGTCGTTGAAGAACAGAATCCCTGCCAGGCCTCCCTCTCAATTTCTAGCTAACGAATAACTTTCTAGATAAGGCGTAGTAACCGTCTATGACTGTCCCAGACAACGTACAGACTGAAATGCATGCGGCTAAGCAACCACCAGATAAATCTGGCAGCATATCACGTCAAGAAACGATGTGATTACAGTACGTGAAGGCGGCTGTGAGCATAAACAAGTAAACATTACATTATTTTGCGGTGGTACTCCAACTTCCTCATTTGTTGTCTGCAAATAACAGCTGCACGTTCGTCATGAATTTGAGGTTGGTCTTTTTAGTACAGATGAGAACAGATCAATCGCGTTGGCGACAACAGGAGTAAGGTTTCTAGCCTCAATGTCAAACACATACGCCAGGTTACTTTAACGTTACCATATCGGCTGCATGGCTCTTCAGCTATGAGGAATTATTAATCACCCTCCGCAATGCGAAGCATAAGCCGATTACTAGTCGATTAAAGGTTCCTGGGTAATTGGTTATAGTTTATTCACTGCGAAGCCGATGACTAATGCCCCGGCGTGCAGTTAACCGGCCCTGTGCATCAATAATTTCCTGAAGGGTAATGCTCCACGTGTTTTTAAAATAGAATTCTATGAAGTACGTTTTGATGCCGAGATGCCGCCCCAGCTGTGTTCATTGTTGTCTTGTCCCGTTGGTAGAAGTTGATAGAGCCAAGCTTACCAGCATAGCACGTCAATCAGCATTAGCTGTCTGGTATTTTTCATTGCGAGGCGTGTCTTAGGAAAGACCCAGAGACTCAGGCATGGTCGCTAAGTGTTTGTCAGAATATCGGCTGTAGGCTCCTTCGATCTTTCATCTTCCACTCCGAATTTTCTCCCTTCCTTAACGGCTTGGTTCAGTGCCCGCCAAGAATCATATCACGGCTTCCTTTGTCTCAAAGAACAATTTATAGCTCGGTGACATGCGCGGTAACTTTATTCTGTATTGCGCTCGCTTTGCCGCAAGCATGATGCAGCGTTGCACCCGCGGCACGCCTTGGCTGATGTTTTCTCGCTTCACTTTTTTTTTAAATCTTTATATGCACTGTGCACAGATCGAATTGGCCGAGATATCAAAGCTAATCAATAAGCGCAAGGTGGCCGATATAAGGAAGTATAACATGGAGAAAATTGAGCATGCTGTAAAGAACGGGGGAAGCCTTAAAGCGGTGAAGAAGAAATTGGGCATCGGCAAAAACCAGATGTATGCGATAAGGGACAAGGCGGGCAACGTCATCACTAATATGGAAAATATAGTCAAAGTAGCCGAGGAGTTCTATACAGATCTCTACAGTAGCCAAAGTAGTCAGGACCGTAATGAGTTTGGCGGTAGGGAAAAACAGTCAGACGTTCCACCAGTGACGAAGGACGAGGTCAGGAAAGCACTAGAAACTATGAAAAGGGGGAAATCAGCTGGAGAGGATCAGATAACTACAGATTTGCTGAAGGACGGGGGTGATATCGTGCTAGAAAAACTGGCCACCCTGTATACGCAGTGCCTGGTGTCATCGACGGTACCGGAACCATGGAAGAATGCAAACATTATCCTCATTCACAAGAAAGGGGACTCTAAGGACCTTAAAAATTACAGACCAATCAGCTTACTGTCTGTTACGTATAAGGTATTTACTAAGGTAATCACTAATAGAATCAGGACAACCTTAGACTGCAATCAAGCAAAGGATCAAGCAGGGTTTCGGAAACGGTGCTCTACTATCGATCATATCCATACCATCAATCAGGTGATAGAAAAAAGCTCGGAATATAACCAGCCCTTATACATAGCATTCATTGACTACGAAAAAGCATTTGACTCAGTTGAAACCTCGGCGGTGATGCAGGCATTGCGAAATCAGGGGGTAGACGAGCATACGTGAAAGTGCTGGAAGATATATATAGTGGCTGCATAGCAACCATAGTTCTGCATAAAGCAAGTAATACAATTCCCATAAAGAAAGGTGTTAGGCACGGAGACACAATCTCCCCAGTACTATTCACAGCTTGTTTAGAGGAAGCATTCAGAGACTTGGAATGGGAGCAGTTAGGGATAAGGGTAGGTGGAGAATACCTCAGTAATCTGCAATTTGCTGATGACATTGCCTTGCTAAGCAACTCGGGGGATGAACTGCAAATAACGATTGATGACCTAGACAGGAAAAGTAGAAAGGTAGGCTTCAAAATCAATATGCAGAAGACTAAGGTAATGTTCAACAGCCTCGGGAAGGAACAGCAGTTTACATTAGGCAGCGAAGTACTGGAAGTAGTAGGCGAATATGTCTACTTAGGACAGGTAGTAACCGCAGATCCGGACCATGAAAAAGAAATAACAAGAAGAATAAGATTGGGATGGAGCGCATTTGGCAAGCACTCGCAGATTATGACTAGCAGCTTACCGGTATCGCTCAAGAGGAAAGTATACAACACTTGCATCTTGCCTGTACTCACCTATGGGGCTGAAACGTGGAGGTTAACCAAGAGAGTTCTACTTAAGTTGAGAACAACCCAGAGGGCTATGGAGCGAATAATTTTAGGGGTAACATTAAGAGATAGGAAGCGTGCAGATTGGGTCAGAGAAATAACTCAAGTTACCAACATTCTAGTGGAAATTAAGAAGAAGAAATGGACATGGGCAGGACATGTAGTGCGAAGAGAGGATAACCGATGGTCGCTGAGGGTAACAAATTGGATTCCAAGGTAAGGAAAGCGTAGCAGGGGGCGGCAGAAAGTTAAGTGGGCGGATGAGATTAAGAAGTTCGCAGGGGTCAAGTGGATGCAGCTAGCACAGGACCGGGTTAAGTGGAGAAATATGGGAGAGGCCTTCGCCCTGCAGTGGGTATAGTTAGGATGATGATGATGATGATGATGATGATGATGATGATGATGCACTGTGATCAGCCACCTAGTGTGCAAAAAAAAACAAAAAAACTTTCGAATTCAGGAGGTCGGTCTTCGTAACGTTCAAAAAAGTTGCGCGTTCGTGTGTCCATTGAAGGTTTACGCAGATTTTCGGCATTCATCTACCACCCGCACTCATCTCCTTTAATTTACTTTGCGGTTAAGGTGTCCATCCAGAGGAGAGATAGCTACCGAGGCTTCCATTATATCAAAACCAGTTTCATTTTCTCTTCTTACTTTTCCTGCTATCCGGGCAGATCTTGCCTGCGATCCTTTCTCGGCGTCGGAAAGAGACGTTGTTCAATTCCCACCTTCATCGTTTAACTCACGGTGCAGTGGAAGTGTCCTTTTTTTTCTTTCCTCAAACCAATTTTAATTATTTATCCTGCCAGGCGCCGGGAACCTAAATGCGCACTGGATATTAGCGCAATCCCTTTGCGCATCGTCGCAGTTCCCGTGTCGCATTTTCTTCAGTGCCTCACGCCTTATTTTTTTTTTTTTCCTCTTAAGAGATGCAGCACACGCTGTAAAATCCGTGAAGTTAACACAGGGCAAATTCCTCAAGTGCCGATAGAGAGTTTTATAAACGCTTCACCTGCGGGCGCTGACTTACATCAGGCAACTAGATCGCGAAGCAGTACTGTAGTTAATTTGCAGAAGAAAACATGCATCACCTAAATTTTTGTTGCCGACTGTAGGTTGAGTGAGGAACGCGTTTACGTCCGCAAACTACTGGCATGCTCTACTAATTTCCTATTCAGCTGGGCCTGTATTCTTAGTTTGCGCCGATTCTAGAGGTGTCATTTTCGCATTTCTCGCCCTCACCTGATTGCTGGAAACGCCGGGACCAAAAAGGGTGGCAACCGAACCGACATCCGGTTCGGATGTCTCCATCAGTCAGATTGCCCGAGGTGAGGACGAAAACGATACTTCTAAAAACAATGCAAACTCGGAATATGAACCACATTCCTCGGGATTCCGTACATTTTTCAGGTCTTTATATAATAATTTCCTGATGCGGTCTTTAAGACCGAAGATGGTTCGTAAGTAATGGGCAGTTTTATCCCAACTCATGCGCGTTCTGCCACGCTTACGCGGGACCCCCACAACGCCTCCGCAGTGGTAGCTTTGCTGCCAGACCTGGCGACATGCGCGAGCTCGATTAGATTCTAGTAGTAACGGTTCTATGGCATAACAAATATTTGCTTGTTTGGCGTGTCCTAATTGTCACCCCATGCATGTGAAGGAGATTACAAGAAGTTGGATGTAAGAAAGACAGATTCAGTTCATATGGACGCATTTTCTAACATGCAGAGGGACGCTAAGAAAGGCGCGCACAAGCGACTACACGTTGTTATAGGCGACAGGTCTTGGTTAGCAATATGGGTTGCAGATAACATTATTACTTCTAATGCATTCTCACTGCGCTTTCTAAATCGATTTGGTCGTCCTTTTTTTCTTTCTCTGCTGGAGAGAGGGGGCTTCTACTGAGTGGCAATATATAGATGGACACACGAACAGGCAAAAGCCATGATAGCAAATGATGATACGGTTAGTTAGGCAAGAAATGAAATGACGATATGCGCAATCACAGGACCAAGAAAAATTCATTTGCGTAGAAGTGCTTTTTGCACGTAAGTACTGCGAATAATTGGAGCAAGTCGCCGAAAAAAACAAAAAAAACAAAAGCACGTAGCAATTTCTAAGGTGAACAACCGCAAGACCTTCCCGGCTTCAGTAAAAGAGAAAATGGACACATGTTTGTGTTTCGTTTTGAAGCTCGTTTCAAACATCATCGTTCGCGCTTTTAATGGGAAACGAATACCCGAAAATCTCCTTCGCAGGCAAGGAGGAGTGCGATCTGTTGTAACTGGGGTTTCGAAGTGGAAGCGCTGGGAAATGCAAGCGCCCGAGTGAAAGCAACTGACGTGTAACCACGATCTGAAATTTGTGGGCAATGCAATAACAGTGGAGGTGAAAGCACTACCTCCATCAAATTTTTGGGTGTGTGGTTTAATGAGAATCTATTAGTCAAAGCACGTCAAATTCCTTCGAGCAGATATACGCAAAGCAATAACAATAATAAATATGTTGAAGCACTTTATTCCATTGCGCCTGAAAAAGCAACTGTATTTGCCTAATACACTCACGTCTCCAGTATTCGCTTTTGGTCTGGGGCACCACCAAGAAAACAAACCTTGAATTATTATCAGGCAACAAAGAAGAAAAAAAAGAGCGTTAAGATGAGTCTGTAGTCTAAGCTTTTTTTCGCACACTACACCTTTTCTTCTTTTTTTTTTTAAGAACTCGGAATACTTGCTGTCGAAAGCCTATCCTTACATAAATTATCGCTTGAAGCATTTGGCCTCAGACGGAGCGACAAGGAACACTTTAGCAAGACCATCGCCACGAAAAAAACGCCATACAACTGGAGACAATACGCACCAACTATGAAGCATAGGCTATAAATTTTCAGTTATCAACATTATTAAACAACCACCTGAGTGAACTACAGAAGCTGAATACAGGTCATTCTGTTGCGAGTATTAAAACACATGCGAAAAAAACGTTTTTGCAATCCTTTTCTACATAACACCCTGATATGTGTAGTTATATTGTCTTTAAAAGTCTTGACAAAGGCTTTCGTTTTATTTGTTCCTATATACTTGTTTGTTCACAGCATGCTCAGAGGCTGTAAATTAGTATGAAAGTGCTCCGATTTGGGCAGTTGGGTTTTTTGGGGTGTGTAAATACTTTGGTTATTGTGGCCCTTGTGAGACAAATAATATTGCCTTTTGCCACAACATCTGAGACTCCCGTACGTCCCATAGAAGTAATGAATAAGTATATATATATACACACACACACACACACACACACACACACACACACACACATATATATATATATATATATATATATATATATATATATATATATATATATATATATATATATATATATATATATATATATATATATATATATATATATATATATATATATATATCATCATCATCATCATCAGCCTGATTATACCCACTGCAGGGCGAAGGCCTCTCCCATATCTCTCCACTTAACCCGGTTCTGTGCTAGCTGCATCCACTTGACCCCTGCGAACTTCTTAATCTCATCCGCCCACCTAACTTTCTGCCGCCCCCTGCTACGCTTTCCTTCCCTTGGAATCCAGTTTGTTACCCTCAGCGACCATCGGTTATCCTCTCTTCGCACTACATGTCCTGCCCATGTCCATTTCTTCTTCTTAATTTCCACTAGAATGTCGTTAACTTGAGTTATTTCTCTGACCCACTCTGCACGCTTTCTAGCTCTTAATGTTACCCCTACCATTTTTCGTTCAGTAGCCCTCTGGGTTGTCCTCAACTTAAGTAGAACTCTCTTGGTTAGCCTCCACGTTTCAGCCCCATAGGTGAGTACAGGCAAGATGCAACTGTTGTATACTTTCCTCTTGAGCAGAAAGTTAGGTGGGCGGATGAGATTAAGAAGTTCGCAGGGGTCAAGTGGATGCAGCTAGCACAGGACCGGGTTAAGTGGAGAAATATGGGAGAGGCCTTCGCCCTGAAGTGGGTATAATCAGGCTGATGATGATGATATATATATATATATATATATATATATATATATATATATATATAAATTTTATTTTTATTTTAGGGGGGGAGGGCAGTTTGAAGAGGACAATGTTTAATAATAAGTTAATAACGCCGGAACAAAGCCAGTTTGGCTACCTGTAAAGGGACGAATGGGCATTTATCAAGACTCGATTTTCGAGCAACGTTAATGCGCGAATTTGGTTGCACTGTTTCAAACGGCACCGTTGCAGTCGATGAGGAACTTTTCGTATGGGTCTGTGTGTATTGAACGGAAGGCGGATTGTTGAATACGGCCTGGAACAACCGTGCGAGAAGCGTGTGTTTGCTCACACGGGTTCGAACCGTGACAATATTATCCGATTCCCGGCTGTCAAATACCGCAAGCCTGGCTCCCGACGCACCCTCTCTGTGGTACAGGCAGCGTGCAGTTCGTGTGTAGCTGTATTGTGGCAGTGAGGAAAAAGTATAGTCCTGAAGAATAATATAATGTAAGCAATTAAATGCCCATTATAGTTTTAGCATCCACACGAGTTGCCATATGACTGCAAAGGAAAGTTATAAAGTTCTTTCAGAAACTGAGTTGAAAGAAAGTCAATCCTATCAGTGGTTCGAACGCAGGACTTTACCACCTTTCCAGAGCGGTTGCTTTGTCAACTAAGCAAATGAAACGGTGATTGATAATTGATGAACACTTCAATGTCAGACAGGTGTTTATCCAATGATTAGGATAATTCTGCAAGGTGACGCGCTTTTATCACGAAGGACTAATTACTCATTGACATCCACCCAAGTGCAGCCATATGGCTACAAAGCAAAGCTAAAAGCTTCGTAGCCATAAGGTTACGCTTTAGTTTATGCTAAATTGGCTTCCTATTAAAAATGGATTGAACTCAATGCTTTTTTTTATTTAAGAATATACTTTATGCAACGGGTCAGTTTCAGTCTACAAAGTGTAGTCTCCAAACTTGAACCTGGTAGGGCGAACTATACGTAAAGGTGCCGGCCTTTGTCAGGCCGCAGTTACTCAACTTTTAGCGGTCGCCCCTTTTTCTCTTTCAAGAGGAAATAAAGTTTTGGTTTGATTTCACTAATTGCTCACTTACTACAAATCTATTTCACCTCCAGATATTCTCCGGAGTGTCGGATTTCAGTGAGGTGGTTTTGTTCCTTACTTTGAGAGTAATCCTCTAAACGCAAAGCGGAGTTACCACTGATGCCCTAGCCGAGCTGAGCGGCCATTTAGAGTCCCATCCCTAGTTCAGTAAAGTTTGGTTATTTTTTTAGTTGGCATCCCAGTAGCTCGAAAGTTCCAGAAAGGACATGAGCTCTTCCCGAGGTCATTTCCTCTTCTTCAAAATTTACCAGCTCTAACATCAGCGCGAGTCTTTTGAAGCAGACTAGAAGGAAATGTCGCCCACATGGAGCTCAGAGCCGGATTTCTGAGCAGTCAGCTGGTTTGAAATTACAGTTGAAGAAAGCACTTTTCGCTTTTCATCTTGATTTCCTCTCCGCGAAGAAAGAGCCTGCCCCTGCTTCTATCCCGTTTCTGCGTGTGTGGCAGATGCCACAATCCACGCCAACCTTATGAAATGAAAACGCGGTCCACGGGAGCAGGGACCTGCGGCGCCAGTGAGTGATGTGCGTTCGCGGCAGAGAACGTAATCCGATTTGCTGACGCAGCACAACAAATGTCGGCGCCCTTTCGTTCGTTGCCGGGGTCAGAAGCGCCTCTCCCATGCCCGCTCAGCAGGTCGAGGAGTCTTCTGCCGAGAAATCACGCCTGACTCGACTCTCTGTGAAGTGTGAGCGAAGTCCCTTTACATTTGATGACTAGGAGGGGGGGAGTTCCACCACGCAGCTATAGGTACGCCTGGTGCACGCAAAGTACTGAGGCATTTAGACTTATTAAATGGGCCCTCAAGCGTTTTTTTGTTTTTCGACTCAGGCTTTCACGCTTGCCGCATGGTCTTCGTAAACAAAGGGAAGGCAGCGATGTGTTTGTCCCCTTCTCTCGTTTAGGCCTGGTGCCGTTGCGCTACACAACCTAAACTATGTCTGACCAACTCGCCCTTCTTCTTGAAAACATAAAATCGCGCAGTCTAGAGAGAGATGGACAAAGAAGCGACAACACAGCTCTGATGAACTGCACAAGATAAACTACCATTAGCCCGCTCTTCTCCAACCTTGAAATAGTCCTCTAGTTCATGTTGTACAGGAAGAGTCGAAACTGTTTGTCATGCGCGACCGATCGTGCGTCATCTTGCTGCCTTTTTTACCTTCTACTAAGTGGAGAAATTCATTTTCTCTACTGCGAATCAGGAATCATGCTACTGCAACAAGCGCTAGAAAAGAACAGCGGGAGACGGGGAAATGTGCCGTTTTAGGTTTAGACAGAAGACTCAAGCTAAAGTTGAAGCAAACCGTTGTGGGTTCTTGATCTGCTCAAAGACTGGTATGTGTTCTGTACTTCGCGCTCCTGCCCTCCTGTCACAACGGTACACTTAAATCAGGGAGCTAGAAGAAATGCACAAACTTCGATCTGATTTTCTTCCCTTTTTCTTTTCTTCGTAAAGGTAACAGGCGTCAAAGTCTTAAAGTGCGCTGTCCAAGTCACGACGGCAGTGATGAAGGCAAGATTCGTTAATAGCAGAGCTGAGAATAGCTGAGTGTGAGATGTGTACTGTGAAATAACCCTGCAGATATCAGTTCCTGACGCCCTCCTATTGAGCTAGAGGTGAGGTATTTCCCATGCGATCAGAAGCCAGGGATTTCCCGCTCTTCTACTTAGACGTCTGATTTGATGTGCACCAGACCAGCCGTCTATCACGATAGTTCATGACGTTCGCTTTTGTAGATGAGGGCCCATATTTTTCGGATCAAACAGGGTTCTGCTCCATTTTCGCATCTTGGCCAAATTTGTTACGATTATATCGATTCTGTTTATACCCGAGGAAACAGAGAAGAACGGAAAGATAAGGAGGTTAATCAAATGATCCTCAGTTTGCTAATATTTATTGACGAGAAACAAAAAAGAGTAAAAGGAAAGGAAAACAATAGTGATTATAATTTGCGTGAGTGTACAGGCCGGTAATGTAATGGTACATGGGGATGCTCAATGTCCTTCGCATTGTGCAGTCGCCCTAATGCCACCAGCGTCTGAAGACGTTCGAGTAATGAGCATTATCTCATTGATTTGCCAGGAATTTAAACGAATGAAATTAAAATGAGTTGCACAAATGCACAACACGCCGTCGAGCACCACCCGGCAGAACAATTACGATCACATTATTGACGTATACGATGCGCCGTTTTCGATACTTTTCATCATGAAAATCATTTGGTAGCACTCAAATTTGCCTGTAACTACCCCTTTCTGAGTTAACATGCCCCCTGCTCCCTCTAAGAAACGCCCCAATGCGGAATCGGGTTCATTTGGGGGGCTTCAGTGGTCCAGGATGCGGCCACTAATTCCATATGTTTACGTTTTAACTAGCAATTCGCAGTATTCAATGTTTATCTTTTATTTAAATGTATTTTTAATTTATACCACCACCCATAGGGTTACATTTCTAACCTAAATCGGACTACAACTGTGCCGGGTAAGAATGCTCGTCTGGTGGGAGTATATATAGCAGGGTAGAGAGTATATATATATATATATATATATATATATATATATATATATATATATATATATATATATATATATATATATATATATATATATATATATTTCATGCTAAAAGCCGCCATCTTGGATTTGAGATTACGGAACTATGCTGCCATTTCGGCTCACGACGTCATAGGCACGTGGTTCTGCTTCCAACCTCAATATTGGACTATGACATCATCATCAGCACTAGAACTGGGCCGTCATCTTGAATCCCTGACTTGAAAATGTGCACGCCCATCGACTTGCTAAGTGCACGGACATCAAATCTAGAAATGTGAGAACTTTGAAAAACGGCTAATCCTAAATTGGTAGATGTTGTCCTGCGTGTAAGGAGCTGTGAATACTGGATTTTTATGAGACAAAAGGCGAAAGGAAGGTCGACGATGGGCTCGGTCAGGTCGGTGAGCTCCTGAGGTTCCTCGGCTCACGCTGAGGAATCTCAGGAGGATGAGGACACTATGCATAGGGACACGACAAGAGTTATGACCACCGCTGTCTATAGAGCGTGGACAGGCCACACGCAGGCGTACTCGCATGGGGGCACAATAAGCGCGTAATGTCGATTGACATTGACGGCGGCTTTTCTGGAATCATTCTTGAGGCGAAAGCACCTTCTTGGGAGAGCCGCATTGGCTTGGCGGCTGTCGAACTGCCGCGAATAGTTTGCTGTAGGACGACACTCTAGTATTTTATACGCAGGCAGATTTCAGGCGAGGCACCATGTGGCTCGTTGCAATTGGCACAGATAAGAACCTGTGATTTGATGGATTGAGCTTTGTGAGCTTCAGCACAACAGGAGAACATACTCTCGCACGTCACACGCCGGGCCTAATTTTATGCATTTGTGGCACTGCAGGAACTGTGGTATAAAGTGTTTAAGGCTGGAGGAGCGGTTGCTTCGAGTCCCGCCATCGCACGCCCGACCGGAGGATAGAGTACTGGAGTCCCCCACCCGGTCTCTCGGGTTTCACGGAAGTGTGCGCTTGACGTAACCTCCGTACATTTACCCTGATGCGCACTTCGTGGACCAAATCCACATTTAAACGTACTTCGCGGTCTTCAAAGATAGTTAATCGCCATCTTGTTTCACATAGCGGACCTTCGCAGCAGCAGCAGCCGTAACTTTAACAGGCCTCTTCATATAAAGGGCTACATACTGGCTTTCACCACAGGAGGTTGATTTAAGATTGCCTGATGGCGGAAATAATAACTGACACTTCAGCACAAAGGTTTGGTCGATAACACTTGTCCTAAGCATTTTACTTTCTTGAATCCATTGGAAGTTCCTCGCGGCACCACAGATCGAACCCGACATCTCCCGAGTGCGAGGTGGATGGTCTGTAACAATGTCATCCGCTTAGATGGCCTTGTGGTTCGCTGTCCACATTGTATGGTGAAATGACCTACCTTTACATGTGACTGGAAGCTGTCGTCTTTGAACACAATTTTCCGCAGTTAAGCGGAAAAAGCGGAAGCAATGAAGTGTGTTCTTTTGCCGGTGTTATGTGTGTATGCGCATCACTTTTCTGGATAGTCTCGTATACATCGTAGATAAAGTCTGTAGAGTTCTCCACGTTGAGCAGGAAAACTGCATGCAGGCGTGCCCCTGAGTTCAGTGATGGCCCGCAGTTGTTCTACTAGAGCCGCCCGGTAAACGTCAACTAGTTACAGCGATATTTTCCAGCAAATTTGCTCGAACATATTTGACTGCATTAGGCACAAGGGCCTCGAGCTGCACAGGAACGGTCCTTTCAAGCAGCAGGTGTATAGCAGTGATGGTCACTCGGAAGTCGGCCCCACTAGCTTTCCCGACGAGGCCGAAGAGAAAGCTGGTCGGTTGCCCAAGAAGGTCGAGATCCATCTCCGTAGGTCCAGGAACGGCGCCCCCATGCTCTCACTCCGAAAGCACTGAAAACCAAAAAGCGAGCCATTAGAAAGAGGGATTTTCAAACAATAAAGCTGGACACAATAGTGAACGAAACGCATACTTTGTGCAAATTGCACAGTGGTGTTTTCAGGTAACTGATGACATTAAAAACCTTCTCGAAAGCTTGTTATTCACGATGTCGATCATGGAATAATTAAAACTAGGTTCAGCAGTTACATTGCATAAGTCAGATAAGTCAGAAGTAGAAAGCACGGCGGCGCATCACAGCTGTCTTATTGGCAATATTGCATCAATGACTAATGCTAACTCCTGCGCTATATACACAACGTCTTATGCCTAGAGTCGTGTACATATTTCAGATGGTTGCTGAGTTGTTGAACGAATGTTGTGAGTGTGAAAAAATGTAGGGCGGTCCTGCGTTGCATTGCCTTGACAAGTAACCCAAGGGACGAATTTTAATGTATGATAAATGACCTAGACAGGCCAAAGAGAATGATGGATTTAAAAGTTATTATGCAGAAACTAAAGTAATCTTTAGGAACCTCAGAATGAAACATCAATTTTCTATAGGCGTCTAGGCACAGGAAGGGACAAAGGGATACATTTAGTTAAGGCAGATAGTGACCGTACTTTCGGACAACGAGACTGAAATAGTCTTGAGAATAACAATGAGGTCGAGAGCATTTTTCTGCTACTCTCAGATAGTGAATGACAGTGTATATAAGTATCATTCGACGTAAAAATATGTAACTGCTGCATCTTATCGGTACTCACCTATGGGGTTGAAACGGGAAAGCTAACGAAGCGAATTAATCTTGAAATTGAGATCAGTACAGAGAACTATATCAAACGCAAAATGGTAGGTATAACGTTGAGAGATAGGAAACGTGCAGAGTGGGTCAAAGAATTAGCTCGAGTAACTGCATTCTAATGGTAATCGAGAAGAAGAAATGGTCATTGGCAGGATATGTAGTGCGAAAAGATCGGTAACCATGGTCACTAAGACTAACAAATTGAATTTCACGATAACGAAAGAGTAGCAGGAGGGGAGGATGGGGAGGGGAAGTTAGGTACGTGTCGCAGGTTTGCTACGATGAGCTAGCAGCAGTCGGCGCAGGAATGGCCGCGGAATAATGGATGATATGGGAGAGAGGCTTTTATCCTACACAGCATGTGCATACTAAGACTGAGTATAATAGCGCTTCATATTTTTAATAGCATGCTGTCCTTTCGTGCGAAAAAATGAACTGAAATATTTCTAATTTATAATATGTTATTATAATACAGTGGCCGATTCTATTAGGCGCTGTCTCTTCTCCTTTGTCAATGTGTAGTTCAAGCAACGAATGCAATGCAGCGCCATCTAGGCGTACGAGATGGGACACGAGCATGTGAACAAAAATGCTCCTTGTGGAACGAGTCGCCTTCCGCTCGCAGCTTTTTACCCTTCAGGAGTTAAATGTGGAATCTACGCTGTAGAGTGTACATGCCATGTTGCATGTTTTAGGCGTAACACAACACATAGCCTGTCCAAAGACAGCTCAAACGCTTGTCGCTATTCAGTAATTAAGCAGTGAACGCAGTCTACATCACTTGCGAGAACAGGACGTCCAGCCGCACACGCAACCAGACGGGTTGTCGTGAAGACGCAGCAGTGTTGAGGAAGGTTTTCTAGGTCAAGAATATTGCCTCGAGCCTTTCCCCAGCGAAAGGGCGTGACCAGTTTCGAGATAGGTGATAGCTCGCGTTACGAATATCCAAAAACATGTCATCTAAATCAGCTGGAGGAGTGATGTAAGGAAAGCATGCAAAAAAAAATAAATAAAATTCGGCAATGCTCGATGCTTAGGTGCTGTCATAACGGAAGAGAAGCCTGCAGCATCTGCAAATATTTCTGGGCTTGTTAGATGCAATTCTGAGTTAGTATTGACTTCGAGTCTCTTTCGAATTGATCCCGGCGAATTGATTTCTGTATTCTCTATCTCTGCTTGCTTAGAGGCGTTCTTCGTTGGGACTAGCTACCAATTTATCTGTTTTAGTGCTAAGAAATATCGCAACCGAAATAATCGTATATGCTGAACACTATGAAAAGGTGTAGGGCATGAGCGTAAAACGTAGCTATAGGCTATCAATGCCAAATATCGGTGCGTGAATCAGTGCCTGTGTCCGCTGCCGCTGCCCTCAGACTGGGTTTAAGGCCCGTCAAGTTGCCGTGCGCAACTTTTTCTTTAAATCCCCCATAAATTGTATGTTTATGAAAATAAAGGCAATTCAAATTCAAATTTAAAACAAATAACTTTTTATTGCGATAGCAATACTACGCCAGGTTTCGGTCCGTCATGTCGTCCAGGGAAGAGCCACGTTTGACCTTGAACAGCCCTGAAGAAGAAGAAGAAGAAGAAGAAGAAGAAGAAGAAGAAGAAGAAGAAGAAGAAGAAGAAGAAGAAGAAGAAGAAGAAGAAGAAGAAGAAGAAGAAGAAAAAGAAAAAGAAAAAGGAAAAGAAAAAGGAAAAGAAGAAGAAGAAGAAGAAGAAGAAGAAGAAGAAGAAGAAGAAGAAGAAGAAGAAGAAGAAGAAGAAGAAGAAGAAGAAGAAGAAGAAGAAGAAGAAGAAGAAAAAGAAAAAGAAAAAGAAAAAGAAAAAGGAAAAGAAGAAGAAGAAGAAGAAGAAGAAGAAGAAGAAGAAGAAGAAGAAGAAGAAGAAGAAGAAGAAGAAGAAGAAGAAGAAGAAGAAGAAGAAGAAGAAGAAGAAGAAAAAGAAAAAGAAAAAGAAAAAGAAAAAGAAAAAGAAAAAGAAAAAGAAGAAGAAAAAGAAGAAGAAGAAGAAGAAGAAGAAGAAGAAGAAGAAGAAGAAGAAGAAGAAGAAGAAGAAGAAGAAGAAGAAGAAGAAGAAGAAGAAGAAGAAGAAAAAGAAGAAGAAGAAGAAGAAGGAAAAGAAGAAGGAAAAGAAGAAGAAGAAGAAGAAGAAGAAGAGAAAGAAAAAGAAAAAGAGAAAGAAAAAGAAAAAGAGAAAGAGAAAGAAAAAGAAAAAGGAAAAGGAAAAGGAAAAGAAAAAGAAAAAGAAAAAGAAAAAGAAAAAGAAAAAGAGAAAGGAAAAGAAAAAGAAGAAGAAGAAGAAGAAGAAGAAGAAGAAGAAGAAGAAGAAGAAGAAGAAGAAGAAGAAGAAGAAGAAGAAGAAGAAGAAGAAGAAGAAGAAGAAGAAGAAGAAGAAGAAGAAGAAGAAGGAAAAGAAAAAGAAAAAGAAAAAGGAAAAGAAAAAGAAAAAGAAAAAGAAAAAAAAGGAAAAGAAAAAGAAAAAGAAGAAGAAGAAGAACGCTAGGTCACCGGCAGCTAATGATTTCGCTCCACATTCGGTTCAGCAGCATTGAACCCTTCTCATTTATATGTGGGTTGGCAGCTTACGCTCCCGCGTCATACTCTTAAAGGAGGAGCTTAAGTGTCCCTAATAATTTAGCACGTTGCACTGATAGGCCGTAATAGGGAAATAATGTAGCAGGCAAAAAAATCTTGTCCCGTTGCTATCGCAATTCAACTAGGATTGACTAGAGTTAAACCACAACTAATTTTATTATTTTTTTCACTAGGGACATTTCTGTGGTAATGAGGGGGAGCTACAGTTATAATAACCAAATACATTTGTAGCTGCCTTCTGGCAATGATAAGGCTTAGTCCATCTGTTCCTCTCCTTTGTTTTTGTCTTTCTGTTCACTGCAGTGTGTGTACGTCGTGTGCGAACAGTATAATTTTGCTCATTTTTTCTATATCTTGTTATTCGTTTACGACGATGCGCTCAGCGGGACAAGAGGGAGCCAATATTTCCGCATGCCTAGTCGGAGAGGCTGCGGACACAAGCAGGGCATCTGGAGAGCGCACTCGGTTCCCATGAATGAACCACTGAGAAACGACACGGGCTGATCTCCAATTTCTTTTGCCTCATATTGACGCCGCGCACGCGCAACAGCCAATCCCTGCGCCTTGAGTCGCACGCGAACGGTCACGCGTTGCCTGACACATGTCCGAGCGCTTCCCTAGAGGCCTTTCGCAGGAACTGGCGTCGAACTCCGAGGAGCCTAGCGCTGACCTTTCCGTAGCAGGCCGACGTTGGGCGGTGCGTGCCTCGTTCCCTAAGGGCAGCTCGCGATCTTCGCTGACTGGTCCCGAGGTGGTGCGAGCCACGAAAGAGAAATTTTCTCATTACGCGGCCGTCGCCGTCCGGCGAAGCAACCGTACCGACTGACCGCTCTCTGATTAACGCTCTCCCGCACTGCCTCCCCGTTTTCCCCTGAAACTCGAGGGAGCAACGGGAGAAATGACCTGGAGGGTGCGACAAGAACGGCAGAGCACTCGAAGTGGAAATTGCGCTGTTGAGCGACCAATGAGGGCTTTGCTAGAGAATCGGGGCACAATGCAGGAACAGACATATTGAGTAACGCTGTGTACTTACGCGGATGTAAGTTAAAGGGTAGCTGAGGCTGACGTATTGATCAATCACAGTTTTAGTCGTTTCGTTTTTGTTTTGTTTATTTTATGCAAGCTTGCCATAAGGCATATTATAGAAACTCAAGTAAATGGTTTTCCGTAGAGGAACCCTTAGCAGGCTCCCGCTCTTAGCGTTGTCGGTGAGCCATTTAGAAAAGTCCTCTTCCCTTGTTGTGGTTAGTCCCACTTCGCGCAGAATCTGTGTCCTCGATGCCCTTGTCCCGGCACAAGTCCATAGCAGGCGGCGAACATCCACTTCTGCAGCTGGTATGGAACACTTTGGGCATCTGGTTGGTCCGATGTCTGCTTGCGATTCCCATCGGCATTTTACCGAAAGGGTAAAGGCCGCCCCAGCTCTTATCCTTCTAAGGGAAACCTCCTCCAATCTCGTTAAGTTACGAGGGAGTGGCAATGTACACTGGGAAATGAGGGCACGTGTACTTTTCCTTAAACAGGATGCTAAGATGGGAACAGCGGAGCGGGCATCGAAAGTTTCTGTTCTGGTTTTTATTTGTGACGCTATATCAAGGAGCAACAGCTTCGCACTTAAGTGGTTGACTTCCTCATGCAGCATGAGGTGCGTCGATGCTTCCAAACCGCACCAACTAAAGCTCGAATTAAAGCAAATCCGCGAATTCGCGTCTCGTGCAGTGTTTTTCTTAGCAGCTAAACTACTGTTATCATTCGCAAGATAACCAGTATTAGAGATTATCGTAGCGTCTCCAAAAGCTCTTAATATTCCTGATTGACGGCAGTCGTTTTGCATCCGGCCACCTTTCACATGAAAGAATCATTACTAAGTCTGCACAGTTTTAATGAAAAGGACAGAAGATTAGCGCTCCGCCACTCACGAAGTGTATCATGGCAGTACAGTAAGTATAGTGAGGGTTAAATAACAATAAGACAGCCTCTGTCGGTGCCACTTCGTTTAACGGGGCACCGGAAGACAAGTGAGTGCATTTTAGTCAAATAGATATTAAAGGTTACCACTTCCACGACTACCTTAACCTCTGTTGCCGTCATTGCGAGCTTAATCGAAAGATGAAATTACGACTGAAGGCTAATAGCGTCAATATTGAGGTGAGATGTAATAATTTTGTGCTCGTTAGAATGGATTACTTGATTTTACAGAAAGAGAATCGTAGGGCCTAACATAGCAAGTGTTCCACGTTCAACGGTTACTACTCACCAGAAACCGGAAAATTCTCAAGAATATAATCGAATTACTGGGAACAACTCGGCGTGCCTCGTACGGTAGTCAAATCCGAAGATTTTTCTGTCTGGCTTTGGTCAATGCTGCACCTCCATCTTCTGCCTAATCACCATATCTTTATTTTTTAAATACCGTTCGCGTACCAAAACCTTATATCTGCATACGCAAGACTCACACTTGTGCGCGTTAAAGATTGGACAGATGATTACTCTTTTGGTAACCGTGTTCCCGACCCAAATTCAGTGGCCATTGCGCGGTTACACGCGCTTTACTCGTGTGTGCCCTTGGACCAGTGACACCTGCACGCACTCCAACTCAAACGAATAAACCGAAAGGAAACAAACGAACAAAACCGTCGCAGAAGCATCACTAAACAGCGCGGTGTCCCATGCAGTTGAAACTCGCTTCTGGCAGCGGGCCGTGTGTCGCACACGCGCGCCGCAGGCCCGCCGCCCCCCGCGCGCGGAGACTCGCTGAAGCGGCCTGTTGACGTTCCCAGTGTAGCGTTCGTCTCGCTTCCCGGCCGACGGCAGCGACTGGGAAGAGCAGCGCGGCCCTGGACTCGTGCCAGGGTCTCCGCGGGCTCGGAGGAGAGCCTGCCGTCAGCGGCGCAACTCTTCTTCCTCCGCCCAGCAGTCGCAGCATCCCGGCGGCGCGCCGGCGCGGTGTACGGCGTTTCACGGGTGCATCGATTGGCCCCTGCAGCAGCGCTCTCTCTGGGCGGCCGGCGCTGGCCGTATTGATCGGCCCTTTGCATGTGCTGGCGCCCCTTCCGTCCGCAACCAGCAGCGGACCAGCCGGTTGCCGATTCGGCGCCAGAAGTACGAGCGAGCCCCGTGCGGGAAACTCAGGCTGGCATAGCACGTACGCGGGCGCGCGCATACCCGGCCATGGCCAGCGCGCCGCCCCTGCCCTAGTCCCCTCCGAGGTCGCCTCACGTGTCTGTCTCGCCGCCCACTGTGATTTTGGGCGGGCGTGATTGTGTGCTCGTGTGTGTAGTGTCCGCGGATAGCCAAGACAGTCTCTGGTCGCACCGCGTAGGTGCCGATGGTGGTGCCCAGCTGACGGCATGGCCAAGAAGGCGGCGACCAGTGGCAGCAATGGTGCCAGCGGCGGGGGCCCGCTGTCCCGGCCCTTGCTCAAGCGCACCGACACCGAGCTCAGCATCGACCAGAGCGGACTGCAGCGGCTGCTGCCGCGCCGGATGCGCTTCTTGTTCGCTGACGCCCAGGCTGAGAGCCTCTACCTGGACTACTACCGCCACCAGAAGTGGCTGGACTTCAAAGCGTGGACGGCCACGGCGCTGCTCTGCTGCCTGGCGCTGGCCGCCGTTGCCACCTGCCAGTGGTTCGCACCACCGAAGGGCACTGGGCCTCCGTCATGGGTGCCCCCGGCGCTGCTGGCCCTCGAGGCCCTGACCCTGGGTGCGCTCAAGCTGACGCTGACCTTGTGGCCCCGTGCTCCATACGCCGGCGGATGGGCCGCCCTGCCCGCCGTGCTTGTACAGCTGCTGCAGGTGGCCTGCGCCGCGCTGCTCGACTCCGACTCGACGGTGAGTCCGCGTAGTTGCCATATCCTTTCTCCATCGTGTCTGCATTTTTTTATCCCTAAACGTTTCCCCATTGACACCATTTCTTTCGGAATATATGTCACGATCGGTAGCTCGAGATTTCAGCTGAGAGCTGCTGGTCGTGTTTCATACACCAAAGGACGCAGAAAGTGTGACGACTCGTAAAACACGTGGACGCGGAGTGCTTTAGGTCGGACGGATGCACTACTTGGCACACGTGTATGAGGTGCGCAAGCGTTAAGCAGTTACCACTCGGTTGGTGCCCGTATACTTTCTCTCAACTTAGATCGGAAAGCATAGAACCTGCATTCAAACGGCAACGAAGAAGTAAAAGTCAATAAGGTGAAGGCAGTTCTTGTTGTCGAGCTCACTGGCAAAGGTGACAGAGTGCTGCCGAGAAAACACGCAGTTTGATGGCTGGGACTCACTTGGCAAAAGTGACGCTTGCGTTGGATACTTTCGCTTCGTAAAAACAGAAAAACGTTCCTTAAAAGCGTCTCTTCAGACCTAGCTGTGCAGAAACAGAGGTGACATTAAGTTAGTATTCTGTTTTTCAGCACCGGCGCTTTCTCGGACGTTGTGAAACACTTTCAAGTTGCGTCGCACAAACGTAGAACTTTCCTTGCTTTTACGTTTGAGACGAAAGCTTTTTTTCATTAACTGCGCTATATTTTCATAGACTTGAATGTCTTCTGTGCCCGCATTTTTTAGCCCTGCGGGGCTGCATTGCCTAACACATCCTTAGTTTCGGCAAACTACATCTTCCCGCTCGAGTGAACATACTGACTACCGAGCCACATTCTATCAGAAAACTTCTCCTGCCCTCCATGAGTCAACATTTAAGTGGCTGGGCCCAGTGACAAATCACTGGATGGATGAGCGAACATAAATCGCTTTCTTCTTATGTTTACAGGACAGACATCCTTTATCTGACGTTCACTACGAGTGCAATTTCTGCTCACGGTGTCATTGTGATGATACGTTTTTATAAACAGAAGCAAAGACAAATCGTTTTTAACCGCCGGACGACAAACGGCGTTCTGTAAAAGCGTTCCGTCGCCTTTTATTTCAGGAACATTTAACGCCCGTTCCCAGTCTTCGTTTAACTTTACCCACTACATGAACGTTATTACCTGCACACGTAACTTCGACTAATATGGCCAGCGTACTGATTTGCCTGAAGTCGGTCAAGGGTAGCAGTGTCCCTGCTGGCATCATCCGTAGACAGAAAAACATAGGATCTTTTTGAGCGTGTGTGTGTGTGTTTAGACAACGCGACGAGACGTAGCCTTGCCCAGACTCTCGTCGCGCTGTCTGAACATCGCGACGTAACGCTTTAGAGTTTCGAAAGCGTGAACAGAGGGAGTGCCCTCACTAGCTCTTTTGCACACTAGCGCCTAATGGAGTGAAATAATTTTACTTTATTTTTTGTTGAGTCCTAGTCTCTATTGTCACCCGAGCGAAACAGCGCACGTCGGTTGATTGATGAGGATCGCGTTGGTTATACGAGCTTTTCAGATTCCTCCATAGAAGACTTCCTTCGTTTAGTCTCCAACAAAATATCTCGCGGTCAGTTTCTATTGATTTTTTTTTTTCGTGTGCAAAAACAGCGCTTGTATATTTTCATATGCATTCGCCATTTAATTTAGTTGCGCTGGTCCTGCTTTTGTTATCGCGCTTTTATGTCTCGTGGTGCGTATTCCAGGAGAAAAATGTAAGCAGTTAAAGCATGAACCTTACCCTCCAGTTTTCGCCGATGGAGCCACACTTTCTACAGGCACATTCTTCTTTAACGCAATGCGACGGCTATAGTATACATATTCCAGAGCGTTTTACTGTAACTCTTAGTGGCCTCACATTTGTTTCTTGAGGATAAAATAACTCCAAGCCTGAAACAGTACACGTGCATTATTATGAATTGATGGTGACACTTTCTATAGGCAGTATCTGCGGCTTTTGAAAGATTTACGTATGCCCGCCTCTCAGCCTTGGGGCATCCCTCCGACGTTTCTTGCACGGTGAGCACGAAACCTCGTCGGGGAACGAAAATAAAGGAGACTACAGATAGACAAAATCTTAACGCGGTCGCACGTGCAATTCCCGCTGTGCTGTGCACTGAAAACTTCTCAGTCGTCTTTGTGACTGCAAAAACGCGAAAATGGCTGAGCATTTCGTAGCTGGCGCTACGACGCTGCTCGGTGTTATCAGAGGCATTTGCAGGCCGTTGTGTCGGACATAACTGTGAACGGGGCACTAGGTATATGTACGCGCTTTTCGCGGTGCTCCTTGCTTCGCTCGCGCTCGTCGTGTTTGTTTGTCGGGCATGAAAGTTCATTTCGGTTGTTGCTGACGGTGCTGGAGGATCCGGCGCTTCTTGTCCTTCCTTAGCGGCAAACTAAACGAAGCACGGAGGAAGGAACCGGACAATATACAACAATCATAGCGACAACTTAAATTTTGCTCAAACGGCGCGAAACATGCCGACAAAATAAGATCATTTCTCGACCAGTCTCTTTCCTGCTGGCATGGAGCTTTCAGTTTGATGCTTGATGCCGGTAGCCACGTATTATCCGTGTTCTTTAAATGCGATTTAAGTATTTAGATGTCCTCCTGTTTTGCTCCATTTGGTTTCTGGCTAGTGCTTTTCGCTGTTATAGGACTGGAAGCATAAAAACCCGTTCTTCTGAGCATGACGACAAGCATCCATTCTCGGTTTGTAGCCGAGAACGAAGTAATACTTTTGCTTGGACCCTTTTTTCCAACTTAACGGCGTTCCCTAAGCTTCTAAGAGTGAAGTACGAGAACGTTCTTTATTGCAACGTCATAAGTGAATGCCCGCTCCATGAGCCATTATAATCAGTGTCAGCTCACCCTCTACTCCAGTTCCCGTGAGAACTAACGTGATCTACTGGAAAATATCCGCATTCGCCCAAGTGAAGCCGGGCACCCCTGGGACGCCCAGAAATATTAGTTTCATGCAGATAATGCGCCAAAGAGCCGGGGTAGTAATGATTGCATGTCGCGCCAATGGCAGTGCCCAGTAACATCAAAGGAATGCAATTCTGAGAGGACTCAGGTTATGTCCACGTCTAGTGACGACGAACGTTGAGCGCTTGTGCCCCCGAGTGGAGCACACCTATTTCTCTGAGTTTTAGACAGACAGAAATAAAAGAAAATTGTGCATGCCGCATGCCACATCAGAGCCTGTGTTCCTTGTCTTAACGCGCCCTGATACAATCATACAACTCCTAATTCAGCGGTGACTGCGCAGAGAACATGCCTTCGCCTTATGCTCGCAGGTGTCGCTTAATAATGCATGGCAGAAGGTGCTAAAGGCTCTCCAGAAACGGCACAGGCATCTCGCTATCTTATTTTCGCAAAGACCGCAAAACAGGTAGCGGAAGAGTGTGTTGGTAATTTTTCTCTGATTCTGCTGATGGATGGCCCTGTCGAGAAATGTGAAGCTTCCTGGTCTTGTTCTCGTCACTGCGACCACTTTGTGAGAGGAAGCCGATAATAAATCGCCGCTCGGAAGCCCAAACCGCGTATCATAGCAGCAGTGGCGACTCGCACGCTACCCACGGTCGCGTTCTCCACGAAGAAGACAAGATCCTCACGACACTCGCCTCGCATGTGTCAAGATATTTCGGTGCGTACAGTTTTAATGGTCAGTCTTCGGAGGAATAAAATTGCACACAGCACACCATTTCGAAGTCCCCATTCATACGCATCTGCCTGTGCATCACACTGGCGGGAGCCAAGTCCTATTTGCTGCGCATACGTAACCGTCCTTGCCTTTTAGAAGTAAACAGTTGTGAATTGACTTTTCTACACTGTTTGTGAAAGTGTGCACGTCCACTTCGGCGAGGGTGAGCGGGTTTAATAGAGACTTGCAGTATAACGGAATGTCAGTGTGCGAGAAACAACTCGAAGCTGAGCTGTACTCGTGGGATCTTAGTCAGCGTATAAAATTACGTCAGGGAACCTAGCATGACTGTGGAAACGACAGTTAAGAAAGCACGGGGATGGCGATGATGTTGTCTTTTTCATTGGAGAGTTGGTCCTTCCCTAAAAAGGCCCATCTCTTCATATTTTCCGCACGCGCGCTTCGGAAGAACGCGGTTCGCTTCTCTGTTTCACTCTGAGAGCTCAAGTCGTAAGGAATGTACGTTAATTTTACCCGAAGCTACTAAAGTAATGTTAGCATATAGGGGAAACATCTGCTTCAAAAACTCATCGGGACCTGGCATTTTATATTTGGATCAGCACTCCACGCAATATGTGGCGTTCACTTAAAATGCGTGACTATATTTTAGCTACAATCCAGAGCGGCGCTTCTTAATGGCCTAATTGGAGAAACACGTCGCCTCGAGCAGATGCAATCTGTGGTGGCTTCTTTTCTCGCTATAACAAGCTTCTTTCTGGGAGATATGATTTTCACAAACGTTTTTGTGTGTGTGTGTGTGTGTGTGTGTGTGTGTGTGTGTGTGTGTGTGTGTGTGTGTGTGTGTGTGTGTGTGTGTGTGTGTGTGTGTGTGTGTGTGTGTGTGTGTGTGTGTGTGTGTGTGTGTGTGTGTGTGTGTGTGTGTGTGTGTGTGTGTGTGTGTGTGTGTGTGTGTGTGTGTGTGTGTGTGTGTGTGTGTGTGTGTGTGTGTGTGTGTGTGTGTGTGTGTGTGTGTGTGTGTGTGTGTGTGTGTGTGTGTGTGTGTGTGTGTGTGTGTGTGTGTGTGTGTGTGTGTGTGTGTGTGTGTGTGTGTGTGTGTGTGTGTGTGTGTGTGTGTGTGTGTGTGTGTGTGTGTGTGTGTGTGTGTGTGTGTGTGTGTGTGTGTGTGTGTGTGTGTGTGTGTGTGTGTGTGTGTGTGTGTGTGTGTGTGTGTGTGTGTGTGTGTGTGTGTGTGTGTGTGTGTGTGTGTGTGTGTGTGTGTGTGTGTGTGTGTGTGTGTGTGTGTGTGTGTGTGTGTGTGTGTGTGTGTGTGTGTGTGTGTGTGTGTGTGTGTGTGTGTGTGTGTGTGTGTGTGTGTGTGTGTGTGTGTGTGTGTGTGTGTGTGTGTGTGTGTGTGTGTGTGTGTGTGTGTGTGTGTGTGTGTGTGTGTGTGTGTGTGTGTGTGTGTGTGTGTGTGTGTGTGTGTGTGTGTGTGTGTGTGTGTGTGTGTGTGTGTGTGTGTGTGTGTGTGTGTGTGTGTGTGTGTGTGTGTGTGTGTGTGTGTGTGTGTGTGTGTGTGTGTGTGTGTGTGTGTGTGTGTGTGTGTGTGTGTGTGTGTGTGTGTGTGTGTGTGTGTGTGTGTGTGTGTGTGTGTGTGTGTGTGTGTGTGTGTGTGTGTGTGTGTGTGTGTGTGTGTGTGTGTGTGTGTGTGTGTGTGTGTGTGTGTGTGTGTGTGTGTGTGTGTGTGTGTGTGTGTGTGTGTGTGTGTGTGTGTGTGTGTGTGTGTGTGTGTGTGTGTGTGTGTGTGTGTGTGTGTGTGTGTGTGTGTGTGTGTGTGTGTGTGTGTGTGTGTGTGTGTGTGTGTGTGTGTGTGTGTGTGTGTGTGTGTGTGTGTGTGTGTGTGTGTGTGTGTGTGTGTGTGTGTGTGTGTGTGTGTGTGTGTGTGTGTGTGTGTGTGTGTGTGTGTGTGTGTGCTTTATCCGCTCGCATTCAGCGTACGCTCTCGTCCTGCCGCATTGCGTCTGGCGAGCCTGGTATAGAACGAACATGGAGTGCCGCATAAAAAGTGCAGAAAATATAAAATGAGGTTCCCACACAACGTTGCTTTGCCGCCACGTTGCACGCTCTTTTGCTGCCGTGACTGAGACATATTCAATGGAATTATGGTGCCTATACATGAAGTGATTCCATTGAATACTGTCCATCACTTGAAACACCCACGCACCGCAACATCAAACGTATAGCTGGTACACACAAGGAAGACCGGAAGCGAGCCGGTGTTCGTGGATTGTGTGGAGTTGAGAAGAAATGCCGAGAGCTTCAAGCGAGTGCCAGTCGTTTCGCAGTCGTTTCGCGAAAAAAAAAAAAAGCAGAGACTTTTTTTTTTTTTTTTTTCTGGCCTCGCATTTCCATCTAACCGAATGCACTTGAAAGGAGTCAACGAAATGCAGTGCTATTCGGAGGGAGCCATGGAAATGGAACACTGTCGACAAAACTCCCTTTCTGAACAGGTAGGCTCATACTAAAATTCATCAGATTACGAATTGAAAAGCAGATACGTTAGGGATGTGAGTGCTCACAATACGGTCAATAATTTATGCAACAAGTAGAAGAGAAAATGGTGGCAGTCGACGACCGAAGCGACGGGGTTTCCTTTCCCAATGCAGCTGCTCTTAGGACCTTACTTTGCAATCAGTTTGAAGCGAGAAAGATCTACTTGACGCAAGAGAGTCAAGACAGTGGTACTTTGAAAATAGTTCAGCTTTACGTCGTGCAAACAAATTAGGCACGCAGTCCTGTCCTTGAGAGTACTTTACCTTTAAGCTAAAAGCTACTACTTTCGCGTCGTCATTAACCCAAGAGCCATGGTCGAGCGGGCTTGGGCCGCGGCCGACGCCAATGGGCTCCCGTAAGAGGGAGGCCACCTAGTTTTAAACGCTCCTGCTCATTCCTTCCTCCAGCTCCCTTTAAGCCTAATACTCTCCCCCTTTCTAAATATTGTACATTCACTCGATCACCCTCAAGCATAATAGCATTTTGTAGCGTAGTACAAGGCATGAACGCGCGAGCCCAGTACTCTGTCAAGATGGCTGCACAGCTCCTTGCGCTTCGTGCTTGTCTCTCCCTGTAACCCAGAGAGAGGCATGTGCCAATACTAAGCACTTTACATTATGAAGCTATGTCAAAGCAATCTTGGCTATGCTGGCATTTGCCTAAAAACGACAGGTAACCTGTGTAGGTATGCGTAGGTATGCAATAATCTCACAATCTCCTGGAAAATTGGGGTAATGGTTTATTTCGTCCCAGTAAAAAACAAAAAAAAAAGAGTAGCAAAACGTTAAAAGGTCACTTAAACAAAATTTCAGAGGGCGCTAACAAAATAGCGCTGCTTGAGAGCTTAGTTTTGGAGAGGTAAAAGTCAAATTTGGATGAAATCATAAAATGCTAAGTGATAATGTCTTTTAGGTTTTTGTCTTTTTTTTTTCTTTATTGCATTATATCCGTAGTCGCCAAATCTGGCGCAATTTCTAGGTTTGATTATAGCGCTGAAGTACCCAAGCAAGATAGCCCTAGCTAATTTCCCGAACTTATCGCGAAGTCTCTCAGGGCGACTTTCGCTAAATTGGTGGAGATGTGTGCCGGCGTACAATCTATCTATCAGAATAAGTGCTATATTTAGGAGTTTCTAGCACAGCGGTGCAATCATGCATGCAGAAATGTTGAACTGGTCGCATGCTGTGCTCTGTAATAATTACACCGCGTGCAATAATTAAATTGCCATAATAGGCAGCAACAGATGTGTATACGAGCCAAAACTTCTTCCGCGACATTATATGCATGTGCTCAGAGTTTGCAGCGCCCTAGTACTTGACAGGTCACAAGGGAAATTAGGGAAAAGTTTAACCCGGCTAAACGTAGGTAACCAAAGCGAAAGCAGCGACACGTTTCGCTCGACCCGCCTCTCTCTGTGCGGCGGCCTCTCGGCGAGCTACATCCACTGGATAAACGGATTCGGCCTGTCGTCTTCGCAACCTCTGAGACGCAAACAGTCCACGAGGCGTCTTGTCTGGACCATCCATCACGACAGCTGCCTTCAAATTGTCGAGAACTGTTGTGATTCGTTGGCACCGGCTAAGAGGCAGCGTAGGCTATCTAGACAAAACGAACGCCACGGCCCCAACCTAGTTGCGGTTGAGTGACGTCATAATTGTCACGTGACCACGCAGAGGCGAGCGTGCGGTTACCTCGGTTTCTTCGGCGGCTGAGTGACGTCATAGCTTCCTCGTGATTTCTCCTCTGTTCAAGGGCAAACACTTGTAAACGGCGAATACGCCAGGGATATAGTAAAAGCTCGAGATAGCTTTTAAGGCTGTGGTGCGTCCTGATGAAGCCTCTGGTAAGTGGTGGTTGGCAGGTAACATGCCCAGGCGCTGTTTGCTCGACATTTTGTGCGACGTCACGAGACCACGTCACATGTCCGATTTGGAACGACTTTGAGATAGGAATCGGAAATGGGGCCTTTGGATACCGTTTGAGAAACGCGCCTCCTAGGCCACGCAGGCACATTCGAGCTGGTTAGCTGAAGTGGAACTTTATTCTTACCTTGGGCGGTCTTTCACATAACCCGGTAGCTTACGACTCGGCGGCGTATGTGTGAGATATAGTTAAGGGGAAAAAAGATGATTCAGGGAATGTCAAAGTCCGTGTAGCCGAACAAGGGGTTTCGAAGACGTTAATTATAAACACAGATAAAACAAGGTGCATAAAGCTAACATGGCAATATGCGCGATCACACCACAGTCATAGTACGGAGTCATGCATATCGGGAGCCATTTTTCTAGATACTTTTTCTTCTTTCGTTCTTTCGTGTTTCACTTAGAGCTGCGCGCTTGCACATGTAAGGTTTGCTTTGATAGCTTTCGCACATCTTTGTACTTTTTCCTCCTGTGTACGTAACAATTTAATATGCGGTAATGAGAGTCAGCCTTACGAAGCTTGAATTTTTTGTACGCAGTAACGATTGCATCTGGAGTTCTCTCTCTTTTTGTTTTATTTGCTGTTTTTCGGCTTTATGTTTCATGTTTCCTTTTCAATCGATACATCGTTCTGCTTTTTAAACCTTCTCAGAGTTTTCTTTTGTCTTCGCTCCTATATATCCAACAGCGGAGATCCCCTATGGAGCCAACGTATTGCTGCCTGCATCCCGTCCAATAGCACTGAACCCCAGCCTCGAAAATAGGGCACTCTACAGACATATACAGCTCTGGCGGTAACTCCTATATACGCTTCCGAAAGCAGTGAGGTACCCGCATCATGTGCTAAGCGCCCAGCGACCACTGACCAAACGTTTTAGGCGCGACGAACAGCGGGTCCCTGTCACCACGTTAGTAAAATAATCAATTCATTTGGTTAAAACGTTCGTCGGATTGGTGGAATGATTGGAGCTTGAAGAGAAAAAGAGATAGCGTTCAAACTATTCGGCCTTCTAACAGCAAAAACCTCACCTCGGAAGAAAATTTTTTTTTTGTCTGCTTCGGCGGCAGGCAGACGGCAAGAAGCCGAGTGAAGCGCCTCATTGGACTGGACTGTTTGTCGGTTCGGCTCGTGCTTATAAATACGCTTAGCGGAGCGCCGGCGGCGAAGCCTACTGCGGGCGCGCAGCTCCATAATGAATGCAGGGGCACCGCTTGCGGAGTCGATTTCCTAAGGAATGGCAAATGAGGCGGCCGAAAAGGAAAAGCTGCGCTTTAAGTGCGGCCGGGTGCCGAGCTTTCATTGAAGCGAGCGAGGTGGCGGCGGTCGTCTTCGGAGGGCCACATTTCTTTTTCAATTAAATCAAGCCTTGTGGCACTTCATAACTAGAACAAAATGCGGGAAGTACTTTTGTGTACAGTATAAAACCCTCATAAAACCTCGGAATAAAAAGGGAAGTATACTGTGAACTGGCGATAAAACAGGTCAAAGTCTGCACAGACCCTCCTTTCGAGATTGGTGCCGAATTCAATTTAATTTCGGCATGGGAGAATGCCTTATTGACCTTAGAGCTGTGGCGACTCATTATGCACTAGCCCGTACAAAAAAAAAAAAACCGTCAAACAAATTAAACCTCGGTAACTGAATAAAGGAAGATGTAACCTGTCTCGGCAAGGCCTGTGGATTTTCAGCAACGATTTCTGCTTTGTTGACACTAGCTAGCTGTTGAAGATTAAAGAAAGAGGAATTTGGGGACGCTGAAGCGATGACTTAGGAGCAGATGCGATAGCGCCTTAACACCGCCTTTTCACTGTATGCGAATACTTTTATATTTTTTATTTAGATTGGCTTTCGTAGAAAGAAAAACGCAGTATCAGGCACATACGTCTCGGGCACATATGTTGTCTATTCAAATCCCCTGTCGCATACCTCCTGAGAAGCCGAATGGTATGACACCAGCGACGACGCTGCACAAAGAACCGCAGCGTCACAATTTCGATATAAAGTTACGTACGTACCAGCTGCGACACCGTGTTTCTCAATTTGAGTTGCGGGAAATGGCGATGGATTTCTGACCGAACGAGCTGCATACGCCAAGCATATGGCCAGGACGTTCTTGAAGGCTAGTTTGTATATGAATTTGCCCGAGAAGTTAGCGCAGGAAAACAGACACAACAGTCAAACTCGAGACACAGCGCTATTAAGAGCTCTTGTTGTTAGTAGCGCTGTGTCCTGTCTTCAGTGTGCCTGTCGTCCCTGTCTTCCGGCGCTAACCTTCTGCCAAGCGCATAAAACATTTCGCTTCGATATCGCTGTTCTTTAAGGGTAGAAAATTGTTCTATATCACCATGTGTGGCACGGTGATTGATCGATCACACACACACGCACATGGTCATGCATACATAATTGGTCGCTAAATTAAATAAAAAAAACATGCACGAGATCATGTCCTCAACGGTCGCTACTTACGCCAAACCCCGCCGCTTTAACGACTTGGCGCGCCGAGCTGCCGCCAGCTTCTTTTACGGCTCAACACTGGAACACTCGAACGTTTTCCTTACTGAACGAATAATTATCCGAATAATGAAAACGTTATTTTGCCGACGCCCAGATGCAAGTTTCTAAATTATTCGACTTGCTATTTCTCGCATGAATGTTAATTTTCTCGTGGGTCCTTCTATACCACAGGTCGTTGTATGGGTAAAGTTCATTCTTTCGATCCACTTTGGGCGTTGTTTCGGTCACCATGCGCCTCTTACCATCCAGGAATAAGACCTTAGCCTGTAATCGCAGCGGTGGAGTAATCTTGGAGCATATCTCTGCTGTGCACGCCGCACAGGGCTGGAGCAATGTATCGCTGAAAATACACCGGCTTTTGTACTTCGCACAAGCTTCCATGCATACGTGCACCGTTGACAATGTTGAGCTAAGCGGACCAAACTGTGCAGAGGGTAGTGACCTCCAGACTCTGGTCGAGTTCTTTTCTCTCAAGACCCTAACATTCATAGGCTATGCGCTAGCAGTCGCATTATCAACAAACGTATATATGTCACGTGGTGGTGAAAAGGTCGATGACACAAATGAAGAGTCGGTGATTGCACTGAAGAAACTCTTCATTGGGCTGACTTGCGCCCGCAAAAGAACTAAGCAACTCGGCGGCGGCGATAGAAACAAACGTGCTCGTCGATCGTCGAACAAAGAATGCCCGTCGCACTCGTCAACGCTCAATTTAAAGGCTGCTCAGAACGATCTAGATAACGTCTTAAATAGCTACCAGCGCAAGTTGGAACATAGTAGAAAGACACACGAGTGGCCGGAATCTTCGGGACAGATCTCGGTGCATCTTATGCTGCAATGAAAGCGATAAAGGTGCGACTCGCGACATCGAGCATTAACAAACAAAGAATACAAACTGATACGCGATCCAGAATCAGAGTGATAAGGCCGTACGCCGGCGGCTGTTAAAAAAAACAACAAATACAGCTTTGAACGTTTCGCGGCTATGTGCGGGCCTTCCTGCTACAACAAACGAGCGTCCCATAGTGCTGTGTCCAAGGGTGGTTCTGCTGCGGCTGGATGTTTGAGAAGTATCCAAAATATTTGCGTACATTGACTCTAAATACTCATAGCTTGTCATCTAGTGGCACATACTAAGACGATTTGCTCGTCTGTATAGGCCTAAAAATTGTTTGCTCCCAGGAATTTGAGACAGGTTCCACAAAGCCCAGCCTAGCGGCCTATCGATTATCTTCTACAAGCAGTACTATGTTGCTGACGTCACTGATAGCCTCAACACCCTATTTAACCTTCAAAGCTACGCGCCACGGGGTGGCCGCCAAAGGAAGTAGAAGCACGTGTTCCGGATTCTTCTAAGGCTCAAGCAGCTACTTAGCTGTGAAACACCGAGAACATCTCTTGTTTTCAAATCTTTCCTAAATTGCGTTGACTTCCTGCAAGAGAAGAAAAAAAATATTTCGGCACCTAAGTTTTATTGTTTTAGCCCTAGGTTTGAATCCTCCGCGTTACTGAAAAAAACCAAAGAAACGCGCACAGACACGTGCGCACCCATGCACGCGCGGAAACACACGCACACAAAGACGATTTTGCGTAATCTTTTTTGATGAATGTATAATACAGCAAGCCGCACTATAAGGTTTTTTCGTTTTTGGCGCAACGTCACGGTTCGACAAATTAGAAAGAAAGAAACAAACCGATCTAATCAAATCAAAGCTTTCATATTCGCTAACAAAATAAAACAGCGTGGCTTTTTCGCATGCTGAAAGGCTATTGCGAACGGTCATTTTCTGGCATCTGCTGGGGCTATTGGCTCAGTTGAAGGCAAGGAGGAAAATAGCTACTGCACGCGATGTCCGTCACTCCTCTTCGGCGTTTTTCTGGGGCTTCTTTAAAAGCCGCTCGTGCTCTAACGCCTCCAGGTATGGAACACACTAGAGCGCGCTACGCAACGAAATGCTTGTAACGTTTTCAACCATCACCCCTCTCTCCCTCCATACATTTACGCACAAAAAAAAAAATAAATGCTGCCAGCTCTGAGACATGACGACAAATATTTTACGAACAATCCTGTCTACCGTGACTGTACACGGGAGCTGAGGGGGCTTTTACCGATCCGGTGACGACACTGCGGGATAATGGAAGCAAAACGAGCTTTTGCGATGGACACACGCGTAGCGGTAGCGAGAAGGCTTTTGCGTGTTTGCTCTGTGCACTCTTCGCCGTCTCCTCTAACCGGCTGTGTTCGCTTACGCTTCTCAAAGCATCGCGGACGGAGGCAAGGGGAAAGGAGGGTTAGGCTTAAGTACTAACATGCTAATTTGTGCTTCTGCACACGCACGCTTGTGGTTCTGCTTTGTGCCGAATAGCTTTCGCTCCAGTAAGTCGCAGTTATAAGATACACGAAAGAAACAAGCACTTGCTGAAATAACGGGGAAAATTAAACAACGCTGTTGTTCTCTTCTCTTAGTAAAAAAGAATATGTAATAGCAGGAGCGTGCGGTCTCTCTATCTTGTGTACTCCTCCAAGTCATCGTCTGTTGAAAATAACTGCTCAATAGCTTTTCTTGCCTAATCAGTGATCCATAAAAGGCTATTTTCTGTGCTGAATTTCTCTTAGTTTCAGTGATTGCTAGCTCCTTTCGTACCTTTACACGCCTCTCAACAGCTTTAAGCTGCTTTAGGGGACGCGTTGTTAGGGTTGTTGGTGCGTTATAATTTCAGTTGACCTTAGTGCAACGTGAAGACGCAAACGCATAGCACTCGTGTACTATATATGCATGCATGCGCTCACTCTGCGTCGAGAGCGCTGGTCCTGCCCGGCCTTTGAGCATTTCTGCTTCGCTAACAATAACTGGACTACTATGTCACAGTCGGGATTAGAGTTTGATAAGCCCATACGTCAAGCACGTCAATTACCGAAGCGCTTAGGTAAACTGTGCTCGAGTGAGGAATTTATATACCTTCGCTGAAGAAAAGAAGTGAGAGGGAGGGACCGGTAATACCCCCACGTTCATGAAGATTCAAGAAGCGCAATGGAATTGAGGTATCACAGAGTTGTCACCTTCGCTGCCTCTCCTAAAGAGCGTTGACGCGGTCATTTTGATGCAAGATGCGCCGGCGTGCTGTGCGATGTTAGTGCACAATAAAGATCACCGGGTGGTCAAAATTATCCGACAGACCATCAGTTAGTTCCCTTTTCCCTTCCCTCAACCCCCTCTTTTATACCTTATCTAACAGTACAATTGAGGTGTACACCGGGAAATGAGGCAGTTACTTTGATGCCGATGCACTAACAGGGCGATAGAGGCGAAATCTGTCATTCGTGTGTGTTTAAAGCCTCTGTTACCTGCTGCCTAGGGTAGGTGGTAGGTAGGTGGCACAAGACATCCACCTGCCACACTGGACAGGTGGCAAAATCGGAAGAGATAAATATCCCCTTTCTCCTCGTAGGGGACAGGTAGAAGTAGGTAGAAGGTAACAGGTAACAGTATACGTAGAAGACGAAAACGGGAATGTTACGAGACTCCGTTAAAACGCAGCGCTTTAGATCGCTTCTCGTTCCTAGATAAGCGGAGTCGAAAAGGCGTATCCTTTCGCATTTTGTCCCACGGAATTGATAGCGGGAATGTATGCCCTTTCCCTAAACATTTTTTCTCTCTACCTCGCGCTGCATTGAACGCCTGTATTGTCGAACTCGGTGGTTCTACTTGGACGGTTTTCGAGCTCTCGCTTACGCTGTTTCGTTATCACAAAACTTTTGCCAGTTTGTTAGTCATTCATCCGCAAGGAAAAAAAAAAACAGTCAGATTCATTGCGAACTTCCAGTTTTTCTTTCTTTTAATCTCTTCAATGACTGCGCCGTTTTCAAATGTTTGTGTCACACATTTTTACGATCCTCTGTTTTTCCGCATACGTCTTTGGTACGCAGCCTTTCCCGTTTTCTTCTCCATAGCAGTTTCGCACATAACGCATTATGACTGAAATTATTCTAACAGGAAATTGCGGACTTCAAGCTTCATTCTGAAATGGGAAATAAATGTAAGCTCATATTTAACGTTCACGCTTCTCCGTCAGATGTTCCAGTGTCGCTACCTTTCCTGGCTGAATGCACTACGCACTGCCAAGACTCTTGAACAGCTGACCTCCAGCCCCACCCCTTCCACTATACACACGCATACACGTACACCTTCGTGAAAATCACTTTATGCCACATGGTCGCGATGCCCTATTTTTCCCAACGAATACTCAAAATATTAAATTAAATAAATAAATTGGTTCACAGGAAGGGAAAGGCGCAGTAACTGTCACACTTGCTCTGTGGACACCCGAACCGCGCCGTAAGGGAAGGGAGGGAGGTGGGAATGAAAGTGAAAAGAGAGAAAGAGGAGCCGTAGTGGAGGGCTACGGAGTAATTTCGACCACCTGGGGATCTTTAACGTGCGCTGACATCGCACAGCACACGGACGCCTCTTCGTTTCGCCTCCATCGAAACGCAGCCGCCGTGGTCGGGTTCGAACCCGGGAACTCCGGCACAGTAGTCGGGCGTCTTACCACTGCACCACCCCGGCGGGGCTCAAAATATTGGTGATTTAGAAATTTGGAAATCCTTCGTTTATTTCCGTAGCCCTAGGTTGTTCCTGCAAAGTCAGGAAGAAATTAAATAACGTCACTTACATGAACCGACCCAAAGCTGCTAGGACTGAAATGTACCTCCCCCTCGACCCCCTCCCCTCGATTTAAATATAAACGCTGAAGCTATCATACCGAGACCGTATTGCGCCAAGGGCATACTCACTACCTGTGAGATTATTGAGCCTAACCACTTGTGATCGAGTGTTTATCTATGCGACAACGCCCGTCGAGTCGAGCAGTCGGTAGAGCGGGAAATCAAGGCCGGAGACAAAAACCACACTTGACAATTTTTTTTTTTTTTTTGCTCGTGTCTGAGACCGCGTAATTGCTTCGAAAGTTCCGAGGGCCTGTTTCCACACACTGAATAAGCAAGCATCGGCACTGCGCGCCACTGCATTGCCCCTTTCCTTTTGACCTGTGATTCAACTTCGTACAGGCGGCTGTGCGGCCGTCGAGCTTCTGGGCCGTCTTGGGCTTCTCCTCTCGTGACGTGTTCGCGCTAGCGTGCGCTCTGTTTACATGTTTCAAAAGATGATTTTGTGTGGACAAACAGCAGCGATTCAATTCCAGTCGTTCTTCTGTTTAAAGTAAGCCAAACGCTTCAAGCAATGGTATGGCGTATGCGCTATTTACTTTTATTGGGAACTTGGCGGTGCAACCAGGCTCCCTGCGTCTTTCAACTCTGCTCCAGTTTCAGTTTGTTGCTGAAGGGCATTATTACATGCACGTGGCAGAGTACCTGAGTATCAGTTGTTCTGTGAACCAGAAAACAAATGTAAAAATAATGTGGGCCTCGTTATGAAGTACATACAAACAGAGCAAACAGCAATTGACACAAAGGAAGTCATAGGGGACTTTATTTCTTTTTGAGTGAAATCCTTGCATTTTAGATAATATATGTGACTATCAGACGGGAAAAGTTTCAAGAAATGTTCATTTCATAATGCTTTCCTGCTCATAAGGTTTATTGCAGTGACATTGTTTATGCAGAGGCGGGAGTAATCTTATAGTCACCGCGAGCAGGGTACGACGGTTCCGCTTCCGGACACCGTGAACCGCAAATATAGGAAGGCCAAAGAATTTCGCATCCCCGCTTTCGAAGCAGCCATTTTTGTGTCGCAAACGTCATCCTTGTCCTGTCCCATATACTGCAGTGCTGATGGTCAACGAGCCATCTCTGCGTCGATTTTAACACTTCGTCCTGATGCTGCAATTTCACTATGAGGGGTGCACCCTAGTGGAAGACTCTGGAATCAACTTCGAGCAGCGAGGGTTCTCTAAGGTGTCTAAGGACTTGGCCCCACAGAGACGTTTTTGTTTTCGACTGCGTGGAAACGGTACCGCCGTGGTGACGATTTAGTTCCACGACCTCGAACTGATCGGCTGAACGGCAAAGCCACTGAGCGAACTTAGAGATTGCGCAGTCTTTAACGCGGTTCAAAACAAAGGGAGAAGTCGGACTTTGTCCCTCTTTAACGGGGTTCATAAAAAGCGGAGAAGCTGGACCATGTCGCTCTGCTACATTAAAGAGATCTATACCACTTTGGCCATGGTAAGCCCGCTGAAAAGAATAAGTGTCGGAAAGTGTGGGAGAAGATGACCACCTTGAAGAAGATGGATATCCCATAGGACGCGACCGAACAAAGCGCCCGCAGGCGGTGATAAAAGAACTTCTCGTAAATCGTTTCAGCCGTTTTCCAGCGTTCCGACTTGGCGTTCCTGCCATAAATTTCTCTCGAAAGCAGCGAAGAGACGCAAGCGCCGTTTGTACTGTGCAATAATAAAAAAGAAAAGAATAAAGAACGAAAGGGCGTGTCACAGGAACACGCCCAGAGACAGCATCGCAAAAGTGGAATTTTGTTTAGGAACAACTGATTTTCCTAAATCGCCTTTAGTTGTTTTTTTTCTATCCCATTCTATTTTATTTCCGCGCGCCGACAAAAACTCGTTCAGTATCGTTTTTGCTCTTACCGACGGGTAAGACCTTTTTTTTCTTTTTATTTTCGGCACAGCTTACATCGAGTGTTTTAAAACTTTTCCCTTTGGCGCAAGAGCCAGCGAACAAAGAATAAAACAAACAAACAAGGAAAGCAGCAACCGAGGATCTGGCGTGACATCCGAGTCACGAAAGAAAAATTCCGAAGTCAAAAGCTCTTTCCCAACGCGCTGGCCTAGGCAAACGAAAGAAAGAAGCGAAAAACGAAACAATGGGGAAGCATCGGCGGCCGGGCTTAGCCCCAGGGAACTGTTCCTCTTTGAGACAGAGTGTGACAGGTGAACAATGCGAGGAGCGTCGCGAAGGGGGAGAGTTGGTCGGAAGGAGATTCCTTCCCCCTTTTTCGAGCTGCGCATCTCGGTCGCATGCGCAGCAGCGGAGCTTCGCCAGCTGTAGCTGGAGAAACAGAATCCCTTTCTAGTAGCAGAGCCGAGGAGAGTGCGCGAATAGTCGGCTGCGCGTTCCTTGCGAAATGCGGGCGCGAGTCAAAGCTCGGTAGCGCTGAACCATGAGCCGGTTTGAGAACATTGCGGAACGGGAGAAGAGAAGTAAGATGACTCGCGGGGAGGATCGGCCTAAGCCCGAGGGAAGACACGATAGAAACAGAGAGGAAGAAAGTCTGAATAGGGCGAGATTTCTTGGTGTTCCCTTCACCCATGTAAATTTTGCTGTCTTGCTTTTTTTTTTTTCGGTGTTCGCACCTTGCTGTGCGGAGCAAGCATAATCTATTTTCTTTCTTTTTTTTTTTTCAATGTCTTGTCGCCTTCGGTCAACTCCACACAAAGGATACGATTTCCTACGGCTCCGCATACGAGTGTCTGCGGCATTAGATCTCTTGGAGAAGAGAATTGCGGCACTGTCTGGCACCGAGGTGAAGGCCCCATCGTATGACTCGCATTAAGACACGGATTGTTACACTTTGATGAGGCCATTTCTTGATATTTATTTTGCTATATGTCGCAGCCAGCTTCAAGGCTCTCCCCATCTTCCCTCATTGCCCCTCACCCTCATCGTCCGCACGTCACCTGCTTCCGTTGTTCTTACACGAGTAATTTAGACTTCTCAGAGAAAGCGCCCACCAAATCCCGAAAATAAATTTGTGCACGAAGAATCGCTTCGACAAGGGTGATAATGGCGTTGAAAAACCGGTTTTTAAGATGTCAGGGCATTTTCCAAGGCGAAATTTCTGAAATCTACGTACATCCACTCAAATATCGATCAGTGGTCACGATAGGCCGCCTTTTTTGTAATTCTCCACCATTCTAAAAGAGCTAATAATCCAAAAAGACTGGAAATAGATTGATACTGCATTTAACCCGCTACTGCTCACACATTTAAGATAATCGCGGGACAGAGACACGTTAAGATTTAATTGAATCGCGGTTTAACAGTTAAACGGAAGGCATTGAGCAACTCGCATCATCATTCAGGAACGATACAAGCAGTGCTTATCAGAGGGCACCAGGCGAGGCGATGCAATGTCTTCGCTATAGTCAACTATAGATTCTAGTTAACTATATTTTTACTGCTGTTCACCGCGTATATACCGGAGGCACTTAGGCGATAGAAATGTGAATAGCCGCGCATCAGAGCTAACGAAGAAGGTCTATGGAAGCTCCGATTTCCTTTTATCTCGTTGCTATGCTGGAAATATCGGGGAAAGATGAGTGGCGCATGATTATAGAGGCCTAAACACTCAAGTTACAACGCTGAGAGTAGAGACAAAGACTACAGTAATTTTGCATTGTCTAGGGAAGGGGACGGTATTATAAATCATTATAAATTATGTTAAAATATAAGTAAAAAGCCAACTATTATAAAAAAAAAATGTGGCAAAAGAATGCATTTATCTGGGGCGGGCAGTTATTATAGAACCCGATCGTGAGTATGAAAAGGGTGAGAAAGAGATAGAGTGCATTAGCTGCAGTTGCTACAAATAGCAGTGTATTAATCTTAAAGGGCAAAATATGCAATACTTGTACCAAGCAAGTATCACATTCTTTACTCTTCATTGGTAAAATATAAAAGAAAAGAATAAAATAAAAAGAAAATGGAAAGCAAGTCATGTAATGCTAAGGCAAGATTACCGCTGGTCGTTAAAAGTAACGAGGTGGATTCCAAGAAACGTCAAGCATAACACAAGGCACCACAGAAACTAAAGTTAACAGGTGAGAACAAAATTTGAGCTTATTTAAGGCAGCCCAGTTTCCGCCGAACAGTTTATTGGATTCCAGGAGAGAAACCTTAGTCACGTAGTGGACTTAGTTAGGCTACTAATGCTAATAAGCATGAGATAATAAACGCGATCATGACTTCTTCCTACCACAAGAAGCAGAAGACTCTTGGCCAAGCGGAACCTTTGCTGCTATTTTCTGCCAGCCAAGCGCACTTTCCGTGGCCTCAGCCCTATAATCTTTACTCCCTTTCCTTTTTATACGTTCCTAGCTCAAGTTAATGTTAGCTGATTCGTAACGGAAAGTAGAGATCACTGCGTTCAGCGCCGAATAGCTGTATAAAAGCATCGCTCTTTCTTTTCGCCTGCGCAAAATACCAACAGTCTCCTAACTAGAATAAAAAGACAGCGCAATAAGAACGACCACAGAAGACGGACACCAGAAACACGATCCCGTTCGTGTCTGTGGTGTCTTTCTTCTTTGGTCGTTCCAATTGCGCTACCTTTATATTCTAAGTATGTATCACCAACTAGCCCAGCAACAAACATTCCCCTTTCATGTCGAAGCAGCATGGCTGCTCACTATGCACCGTCATCAACTGCGAACTTCCAAACCAAACACTAAACTTGTGAGCGCTGTGCTCCCTCAATAGCGGTGTAGAACCACGCCGAGCTACTCTGATTGCGGCATGCTGGTAAAGCACCCTAAATCCCTCGCATAAAGGGGATGTTCGCGCCTCGCACAAGCATGGCAGCGTTGATGCGTCTCTACAGTGCTCACAGCAAATGTCCATTCGTAAGTTTGGTTTGGTTGATGAGGCTTAACGTCCCAAAGCGTCTCGTGCTATAATAGACGTCGTAGTAGAGGGCCCTGGAAATTTCGACGAACTGGGGTTCTTTAACGTGCGCTGGCATCGCAATGCACACGGGAGCCTTGCTTTCCGCCTCCATCGAAAAGCGGCCGCTGAAGCCGGGATTCGATCCTGCATCTTCGGGCACAGCAATCGAGCACCCTAACCATTGCAACCCCACGGCGGGGTTCATTATTAAGTTCGGTTCGGTCTGTAGATTCAGTTGTAGTGGTATCGACGCTGCTCAGTCAACAGTCGACAAAAAACAAAAAACGCTGCTTAGCATGTCTGTACCAATACTGGCTCTGGGATTCCAGCTGAAGACACGGTCGTGTCTACCCCTCATAAAATCTAAGACGATTTCATTAAAAAACGAGTGTCGAATATCGCTAGCGTAGTACCCACAAAATTTTAAAGATAGCAACTTGAAACATGGGGGATAGTAAAGTAAGAATAAAAGGCAGGTGATAGAGTTATTAGTTAATAATTAGGTAGAGAGGCCTGGTTATTTCTCGAGTAGACCAACCTCTGCCGCAAACCGAAAGAGTGAAGGAAAAACCGCGTATCGCGGCTTCGCTTCGCGGAGAGTCGGTGGGGAAACAATTCTCCCGATGCCGTCCATCGGGCAAATCGTTTCCTTTCCTTTATGACGCAGCCCGTCTACGGTCACGTAAAAAAAAAAAAAAAAAAAAAAAAAAAAAAAAAAAAAAAAAAAAAAAAAAAAAAAGAGAAAAAAAAAAGAAAGAAATAAAAAAAAAAAAAGCTCCGTGGCCCGAAGGCGAAAATGACAGCACAAAAAGGTCCGGTGGTCGCGGTGGCGCCCCGTCTTTTTCGCACGATGGTCACGTACTGTGGCGGCTTCTCAGCCGCGTGTGTCGCCCGGGCAAGGTCAGAGATCACGACTGCGACCGGGCCGATGGTCGTTTAGTATTTCTGCACATCCGTTCTTCAGGGTCCGATAGTTTGTAGTGGTACCAAAAAGCGATGCCATTGCATCTGCGCTGATAGAAATGGATATGAATTCGAGCTGCGTTTGCGGATGAAATTAGAATGTCTGCGCACTGCGAAAAGTCCAGGTTACCGCTTCTCCTTCATTCTTTTCCCGCCATGATCGTGACCGAGCATTCATGGCCCTACATCATGAATAAATGCACGCCACTTATCGGTGACGCACTTCGATTTTCACCGCAGGACTAATGGTTTCCAATACTGCTTGAATATCGACATGTTACAGTTAAACGTAAATAAGAGCCTGGTGGCAAACTTCCGGGCAAGACGCGGGCACGTTCGTTTCTTCATCGCCAGTTTATCGATCTGCCCGTATAAGCAATTGTTCCAGGAGCTAAATATCCGAACGAAGCTCATTTCTAGTCCCAGAAAGCAGGAGCAGTATGGAAGGCCAGCGCTTTGCCATCGTCGCGGGTATCGCCATTTTAAAAGGTTCACTTGAAAAAAGACAAAATCCTCACCTATTGTTACATCTTTGTACGCGTGCTAGATTAGTGAGTTTATCTTATAAAGCGTGCGCTAAATCGAACGAAGCCTCTCTTTGCAAAGCTACTGAAGGTGAACGCTGAGCGGGTCAGGCGTTAAGTAACAATGGCGGCGCGCTGATGAACAGGCGGCAAAAGAGAACAACAGTAAAAGGAAAGCCCGGTTTTCGGGATGGGACACTGTGTCCGGACCGAGAGAGATAAAACAGGCATAGGCCGGCAGCCTCCATCAGAGTCGCTGCCGGAGTGTCAAAACCGGCGGCTAGCTGAAGACAATGGCGCGGCGGTGATTAGGCTACTCCCTCCGATAACAGCAGCAGCGCTAATCCCGAAGCAAAACTGTCTCGCGGCTTCCGAGAGACTAGTGAATTAAAACGACCCGGCCATGCCACGGAAAAAGCTTTTGAACTCTCCATATCTCCCTCGGAGCCAAGGACTACGCAGGCTGATGTTTACAGAGTAGACCAGAAGAAACGTGAGAAGAGCACGGATGATGGCACCGTCCAGTGTTGGGTGGCTTCCGGACACCGAGCATCATTACGCTCTCTCTCGGCTTTTCGCTGGTGCCTGGAAGCGGGACGGAGATAACGAGATGTTGTGAGAAATCTGCCGAGAACGCGCTAGTGTGAGTGATTAATAGGCTGCAGAGACGTCTACCGCCGCCGAAAGGGTTGCGGACTAATTAGGACAGCGCTTGTTCCTAGCGAGCGGACACCTCTAAGCTCCACTGTCAACTCCTAGCTAGCTCCACACAAACTAAAAGAGAAATAGAGACTACAAATGGTGGGACACAAGTTTAAAACGAGGTATCGTTTTACGATACCTCGCATTTGGCATTTGGCAAGCACTTGGCAAGCGCATTTGGCAAGCACTCGCAGATTATGACTAGCAGCTTACCGGTATCGCTCAAGAGGAAAGTATACAACAGTTGCATCTTGCCTGCACTCACCTATGGGGCTGAAACGTGGAGGCTAACCAAGTGAGTTCTACTTAAGTTGAGGACAACCCAGAGGGCTATGGAACGAAAAATGGTAGGGGTAACATTAAGAGATAGAAAGCGTGCAGAGTGGGTCAGAGAAATAACTCAAGTTAACGACATTCTAGTGGAAATTAGAAGAAGAAATGGACATGGGCAGGGGCAGGACACGTAGTGCGAAGAGAGGATAACCGATGGTCGCTGAGGGTAACAAACTGGATTCCAAGGGAAGGAAAGCGTAGCAGGGGGCGGCAGAAAGTTAGGTGGGCGGATGAGATTAAGAAGTTCGCAGGGGTCAAGTGGATGCAGTGTTACGACCAAGCATCCGCATTTGCGCGCTCTATTGTTCGCCTGTGGGCATGGAAAAGTTTTGTGAATATGTGGTGATGGTCCATTGGCTCTAAGTGAGCCTGTTTCCAGGAATCCTGTTTTGTAAGCATGTTTTGCTTTGTGGACAACCTGCAAATGCCAAATTGGCCCTGTCAAGAGAACGTCTGGAAAAACACAAAGAAACGTCCCCCTGCGGGAAATAGCAGGAAGTGCTTTCTTTTGTTCACCCTTCCAGTCGAGAAGTGCTATCCTCCAGTGATGAATGCCTCCTATCCAAAGGAGACGACAGAGTGACATGTCCGCTGACGTGTAGGACAAGAGAAGAGCATGACTCATACGGCCATTAAGTGATTTCCCGGGAATGCAGGAAAGATTTGCAATTGTCGAAAAGGGACCATGTTGGGAGCCCTATGCGGCGCCACGTGCACTCGGGTTTCTGAGAAGTAAAACCCCCAGAACCAGCCTGTGGTTTCTTTGCTGAAGAATAGAAATGTACCTCCTCTCCTCGCCGTTCCCAAGCTTTTCCCGCCAACAAGTGATCACGCCCAACGAATGAATGCCGGACCAGTCAGTGCTTCAGACCATCAGTGCAGTGATGTGTTCGATTGGATGCCGATACCTGAGGGGCGTGCCCTGGATTTGGTTGGTCAGCATCTTCAGAGAGGGGCTGGACATAGGGGGTTTTTAAGGACGCTGCAGAGCACGAAATGTCGCTCTGGGCCCTGGGTAAACGGCTCATCCAGTCGCTTCTCGCTATGAACTCTTAACGCTTGTCATTTTGCTGATGTACCCTTCTTCTTCATGTAAATATTCTTGTAAATACGTTTTCTCAAAGTGCCAGTAAACCTGCTTGTACATATTTTACCAACTTCGAAGATTCAGTCCTTCTTCAACCCGGAGTCTCTGCACGCTACCAAGTGAAGGCCGGGTCGCCATAGCCCCAGCGTCACGACGACTGGTGATCAGCGGTGGGATCTGAACCTACAAGCCACAACATCTGATGACTGGAGGTGGGATCTGAATCTACAAGCCACAACATCTGGTGATTGGAGGTGGATCTGAAGCTACAAGCCACAACACCTTGTGATCGGAGGTGGCATCTCAAGCAACAAGCAGGAGCAACAATCGGCCAACAAGAGGGCAGCTCGGAACATCGATCGCATGTGTGGGTGAGTGCTTGGCTTTTCTTCTGATGTGGACCAGGTTCTAGAACAGGGTTAGATTTTAGAACTGGTAAAGAGAGTGTGGAAACGCCTTTAGGTTTGGTAGTTTGCACTGTTGTTTTGGAAGTAGCCGACACTCGGAGCGATCATGGACCTACAAAAGCTGCAGAAACCGGAACTGTTGCAATTGTGTGAGGAATTGGGAATTGATACAAGTGGTTTGGCACGAAAACCTTTGATTATAAAGGCAATCACAGATTTGGGAGCCGATGATGAGGAGCTCAGTGAAGCATGGAACCTCATCGGTCAAAAAAAGGAACAGCTCAGACAGCAGAAGGAGCGGGAAAAAGAGCAGAAAGAGCGGGAAAAAGAGGAAAAGAGGCGTGAGCGTGAACTTGAGAGGGAAAAAGAGGAAAGGGAGCGCGAACGTGAGTGGGAAAAAGAGGAAAAGAAGCGTGAAAGAGAAGCAAAAAAGCTGGACCAAGAAATTGAGCTCCGGAAATTAGAACTAGAGTTGAGCAAGAGGTCGGGCAATTGTCCCCAGCTAGCGGTACCTCTTCTCAACAAGGAGGCAGATTTCAAGATGTCAAAGTACATGCAGCCATATGTGATATCAGGGGATATCGGTCTGTATCTGGCTAACTTTGAGCGAACCTGCGAAAAACTGTCCTTCCAGCGAGACACTTGGTCTCAGAGATTATTGACGGTTCTGCCCTGCGAGGCAGCGGAGGTTGTCGCGCGGCTAAGCAAGGAGGACGCGGACAACTACGAGAAGGTCAAAGCTTGCCTTCTGAGAAAGTATAGGCTTAGCGCCGAGGCGTTCAGACAACGTTTTCGGAAAGCTACTAAGTCCAGGGACGAGAGTTACCCTGAATTCCTGTACAATTTAAGAGTTAATTTGGGCGAGTGGCTAAAGAGCACAGATTCCTACAGTGATAGGGACGCTGTAGTCGAGCAAATTCTTTTGGAGCAGTTTTATAACTGCCTCCCAGAAAAAGAAAGAAATTGGTTACAGGACCGAGGCGAAATTAAGTCGGCAACTGAAGCTGCCGAACTTATTGAGGAGTATGCTTCGCGCCGACAATTCAGCAACCCAGCAGTGGATAGGCCCCGCAATCCCAAGTTCAGTGTGAAAAACCGTCAGGAAAGGCACTTTGCTAGAGTTGGAAACGAAGAAATGAAGGTTTCTTCAGGCAAATTCCCTAGAAAGGACGGCAGTGAGAAAAGTGGGGAAGTGACCAACGTGCAGAACACAAAGAATAAGCTTGAGGCTAGGAAGCCGCTCACATGCTTTAGGTGTAATGAGCAGGGTCACATTGCCGTCAACTGCCGGAAAGAAAAGATTGCTTTCTCGTATGTCAGGGACTGCGATGAAAATATGCAGCTTTTAGAACCCTACCTGCATGACCTAGTAGTCAACGGGAAGCCTTGCAAGGTACTGCGCGATTCGGCCGCAACGATGGATGTTGTCCATCCGGCGTATGTATCGCCTTCCGACTATACAGGACAGTGTGCATGGATCCGACAGGTAGTTGAGGAACAGAGTGTGTGCTTGCCGATCGCGAACGTGGTCATCGAGGGCCCTTTCGGCGAATTAACAACCGAGGCTGCCGTTTCAGGAAAGCTTCCTAAGTGCTATCCGTATTTGTTCTCCAACAAATCGGACATGCTGCTGCGAAAGAGGGGCATCCTTTTCGGAGACAGAGTTGTGCAAGCCTTAACACGTTCAAAGGCGCGAGAACTAGCTACACTGCTCATTCCAGAAAAATCCACAGCGGAGGAAACAGCAGTTAAAACAGTGGTCGATGCGGAAGATAGCGGGTCAGAAAACTTTGAGAGCGAGGCATCTCAGATAAGTCAACTTGAAAGTGAGCTTGATGAGACGCGGAATGAGGACGTTCTTGAGAGTAACCTCTTGCCGCCAGTGTCTAGTAATCTCACGAGACTTTTAAGTGGAACCCGAGAGGACTTAGCTATGGAGCAAGCCAATGATCCCAAGAATAAGCTCGAAGTACAGTGGGAAGGACCTGCTAAAGTCGTTGCAGAGCTTTCTGACACTAACTACGCAGTGAAAATTCCCGGTAGGCGTAAAGAAGTGCGCATTTATCATTGCAATCTTATGAAGCCTTATGTGCAGAGGGAAGCCGTGGTAAATCTAACGTTAAACCTTCCCGAGGAGATGGGGGACAACTTGATTTGCCTCAGCGGAAAAGGAAGCAACGCTCAGGAGCTTCTCAAAAAGACGGAGCAGAGAGGAGAACTAAAGAAATCCCAGCTGTCCGATCTGGGCGAGATAATAACAGAGTTTGAGGCCTGCTTCGTGGACAGGCCAGGCAGAACTGATTTGACTGAGCACGATATTGAGCTGACTTCAGACGTGCCAGTGCGATCAAGGTGCTACCGATTTTCTCCAAGGCAAAGAGAAATTCTGGATAGGGAAGTAACTCGCATGCTGGAATTGGGAGTAATAAAACCCTCGGAAAGCGATTATGCTTCGCCTATGATCTTAGTAGAAGCTCCAGGTAAAGACCCTAGGCCTGTGGTAGACTACCGAAAGCTAAATTCTCTCACCAGGGATCAAGTGTATCCTATTCCGAATATTGAGGAGAGAGTAGAACAGGTCAGTAGAGCGGCATATGTGACTACGCTGGACCTTACTCGAGGATACTGGCAAGTACCGCTCACTGAACGCGCCAGCAGATACGCGGCTTTCGTCACTCCGACGGGCAGCTACCAGCCAACAATGATGAGTTTCGGGCTCAAAAATGCTCCATTTTGTTTTTCCCGACTCATGGATAGGGTTTTAAAGGGGTGTGAAACATTCGCGGTGCCTTATTTAGACGACATTGCGGTTTTTTCCGACTCATGGGCGGACCATATGGTACATCTAAGAGCTGTACTGAGCCTTTTGCGTCAAGCTGGACTAACCGTAAAGGCCGAGAAATGTTGCCTGGCAAGGGCGACCGTGGACTACTTGGGTCACAATGTAGGTCAAGGTTTCAGGAAACCCAGCGAGATTAAGATTTCTGCGGTAGCAGACTACCCGCGGCCGAGCACGAAGACGGAAATTCGAGCATTCCTGGGTCTGACTGGGTACTACAATCACTACATCCCTAACTATTCAGCTTTGGCTAGCCCTCTGACCGACGCTCTCCGCAAGACAGAACCGACAAATGTAGTCTGGGACGAACAAAAGGAAGCCTCCTTCGTAAACCTGAAGGCTGTGCTGATTAGCCGTCCGGTATTGCGAGCTCCAGACTATGGCCGAGAATTCACGGTCCAGTGTGATGCCAGTGATCGAGGGTTAGGTGCTGTTCTCTGCCAGAGAGATGACGACGGTAATGAGCACCCCGTGCTCTACTTGAGCAGAAAACTGAGTTCTAGAGAGAGGGCTTATTGCGCGTCAGAGAAGGAATGCGCTTGCATTGTATGGGCCATTCAAAAATTGCAGTGCTATCTTGGAGGGGCCAAATTCACCGTAGAGACGGACCATTGTCCCCTGGCTTGGCTGCAAACTGCGACATCGAAGAACAGTCGCCTTCTTAGGTGGAGCTTGATTTTACAGCAGTACAATTTTGAAATAAGATACAAAAAGGGGAAGTTAAATGGGAATGCGGACGCGCTTAGCCGCTCTTTCTAAGCGGTCCGAGATGTTCCTCACCATGTATCCAAATTGATAATCAGGTTTTTTTTTTTTTCTCGTGCGCTTGAATATAGATGACTATGTAAAGCAGCACGTTTGGTTTTCGAGGCATACGTGGGTCCTGAACGTCTTGAGAGTGGGCTTTTCTCGAACAACAATGGCAGTTTTCTTTTGACCTGGTCTCTTCAGACGGGAGCCGAGTGCTTGCTTCGACATGTGGTTGAGTTTCAGATAGCTCAAGCAATTTGGCCTACAACAATCAAGACAACGCGACATGCAACAGCGAGCTTCAAGCGTTCACGTGCAGGCCATTAAGTCGTCTCTTCATGCAGCAGCTGCGGCTGCTGCCCTCCGAGTCTCTTCTGGCGGGGGAGGAGGCTGTTACGACCAAGCATCCGCATTTGCGCGCTCTATTGTTCGCCTGTGGGCATGGAAAAGTTTTGTGAATATGTGGTGATGGTCCATTGGCTCTAAGTGAGCCTGTTTCCAGGAATCCTGTTTTGTAAGCATGTTTTGCTTTGTGGACAACCTGCAAATGCCAAATTGGCCCTGTCAAGAGAACGTCTGGAAAAACACAAAGAAACGTCCCCCTGCGGGAAATAGCAGGAAGTGCTTTCTTTTGTTCACCCTTCCAGTCGAGAAGTGCTATCCTCCAGTGATGAATGCCTCCTATCCAAAGGAGACGACAGAGTGACATGTCCGCTGACGTGTAGGACAAGAGAAGAGCATGACTCATACGGCCATTAAGTGATTTCCCGGGAATGCAGGAAAGATTTGCAATTGTCGAAAAGGGACCATGTTGGGAGCCCTATGCGGCGCCACGTGCACTCGGGTTTCTGAGAAGTAAAACCCCCAGAACCAGCCTGTGGTTTCTTTGCTGAAGAATAGAAATGTACCTCCTCTCCTCGCCGTTCCCAAGCTTTTCCCGCCAACAAGTGATCACGCCCAACGAATGAATGCCGGACCAGTCAGTGCTTCAGACCATCAGTGCAGTGATGTGTTCGATTGGATGCCGATACCTGAGGGGCGTGCCCTGGATTTGGTTGGTCAGCATCTTCAGAGAGGGGCTGGACATAGGGGGTTTTTAAGGACGCTGCAGAGCACGAAATGTCGCTCTGGGCCCTGGGTAAACGGCTCATCCAGTCGCTTCTCGCTATGAACTCTTAACGCTTGTCATTTTGCTGATGTACCCTTCTTCTTCATGTAAATATTCTTGTAAATACGTTTTCTCAAAGTGCCAGTAAACCTGCTTGTACATATTTTACCAACTTCGAAGATTCAGTCCTTCTTCAACCCGGAGTCTCTGCACGCTACCAAGTGAAGGCCGGGTCGCCATAGCCCCAGCGTCACGACAGCAGCTAGCACAGAACCGGGTTAAGTGGAGAGATATGGGAGAGGCCTTCGCCCTGCAGTGGGTATAATCAGGCTGATGATGATGATGATGATGATGATGATGATGATGATGATGATGATGATGATGATGATGATGATGATGATCGTTTTACGAGGCCGACGGGCTCACAGCGACAACACGTCGAAGGAGAAATTGTGCGCTACATGCATGCTCGCCCTAGTCCCAACTGATTTCTGCCCCAGCCAACCGACCGACAGTTAGCGACAGTTATGCCGTTAAAAGACGACCCAGACTTGAAAGTGGTAAGTTACCCCTTAAAATTTTCAAGCATCTGAAATTCGCCGAAAAGAAAACCGAGACAGAGTGTAAAGTTGGCATATACGGCTTCCATATACCGCTCCTGTGTAAGCAGTGCCGTTCTCTTCCATTTGCCCGCGTAGAGCATTCCCTGTTACAATGCTTGAGGCCAAAGGAAAAAAAAAGAATATATTGAATTCAGTCCAGACCGGCGCCTTCATTATTGTTGTTTCGCAAATTATGGGCAGTAATGAAAAAAATTCGACCGTCTTTTTACTTTTTACTCACCTGAATTGTAATCCAGGCACCAGGGAGAATGAAGACGTTCATTTATCGATCGCTTTTGCTGAAACAGCCGCAGTTGGTCATAATGACAGTTAATAAGCTCCTCTTGCATGCAAGCGCCTTAGCTTAGCCCGTGAACAAGAAAACGATAATGGCGGAGCACGAACAAATATGGTCTATTACATAGAGTTTCTTACACTAATTAGAGGGAAAACTGAGGGCGCTGCACTTCAGCCATCATAGGCGCGCTACGAATCATGGGCCGGTGTGCTACTTGTTGCGGGACAGTCGGTTTTTTTCGGATGCGTAAAGTGGCGTTACTATGATGTTTTCTTTTTTTTATAATCATCATCATCATCATCTCGAGGTGCGTACATAGACCGCAAAAACCATAGTAGCGAAAGCGCAAAAGCTGACGTCGCCAATATATAAAGGTTTCTGTTTCTCGAAATGCCACTAAAAACTTTCTCAAGTAATTGCACAACCATAAATAATTCCAGAACGTTTTTTTTTTTTTCCTTTTTAAAGTGTGCCTATTAAGTGCGAAATATTGGTACTTATGCTGCTCAAAACTAAGCCAACAGGAGAAAGAGCCATCGCTTATATTCGATAAATCTCACACTGACATGCTGTTTCTCTCCCTTTTTGAAATTTATAGTCACAATATTGAATGATAGGACATTATTTATGGTAGAACAACGTTTATCTTTGCATTAGTTTTGGCCAAAAGTTGTAGTTCTGCACTCGGTAGCTCTCCGGCCCATGATGCTTTGAGCGCCCATGGTGGCTGAACTGGTCGTCCGCAAACTCTATGTAAACTCCCATATATGGCAGCAGAACTTTCCCTCTAGGTAAGAGTAAGAAAATCTATGGTCTATTAGGAGGGCAGTCGAAGATTATCGACATCATTGCAGTATGATCAAATGCTTTACTTTCGAAATGTGATTGGGGGGATGGATAAGCGACTACGTGAAAACAGAGGTGCGTTGGCAGGACGACGACGAAGATTAAGACTAAATGTAATTTATGCGCATGAAATCGGCAAGAATAAAAAAGGGTGAAAAAAAACAAATTTGCTTCAATTTCGGTGGGACCAGCGGAGAAAACAATTTTATGCTCAAGCGATCGGTTTTCGAAGGATTTAAACAGAAAGGTTACGCTCCGTGCATTTGTTTTTTTCTTTTTGGCAATCAAGACGAGCAAACAAACGAGGCAAATTGAGTCAGACGGCTTCAGGAGCCGAACTATGGAAATTGAAGTTCTCAAAAGTGATGTACGCGAGAAATAGTGTACAGGAAACTTCTCTTACAAAAGTTTACGGAAAGAGTGAGATGAATTGAACGTGATAGAATTATTGCTTTCCCTCATTGCAGTCCCTCTTATTGCAGAACAAATAAAATCAGCTGTTAAGACTTTAACGGAAATATAAAGATAGCGAAACTGAATAAAGCGTACAGGAAGAAATAATACGGATAATCCTAGCATTTTTTCCGATAAGAGTGGGAGGATGGAACCGCCCCGTAATGGGAGAAAGCGGAGAAAAAAGTAAGCAGCAATCGAAGTGCGCAACAGAGTAGACTGAGCAGAAGAAATTTAAATCAAAATAGAAAAGCATCGAGTTGGCCGCCATTTGGTACAGAAGCGGCAACAAAGAAAGAGCTCATCGATTTAAATGGGGCAGAAAAAAGCAGCGTTCTGGCTCTATACTGCCGCATGAAGGCGCAGGAGCTTGTGACGAGGAAAAGAAGAAAACCCGAAAGGAAAAGGAACGGTAGCTCGCGCACCTGATGACCTCGTATGCTCGGCCCGGTCCCCGCTCGTCACGGTCATTAGGGATGGAAGAATAATCAGCGGACCGCCTCCCTCGACGTCTGTCTCCGTTCCCGTCTTTATCTCGCTTTCGTTGTTGCAGTTTTTTTATCTTTACCACTTCGTCCTGCTGCCTCCGGAAGCTGTTACAACGGTAGTAGTGTGAGCGGCAAGGCAGCGTTGTTGGGTTATCCTGGCTTTCGGGTCGCCCCCCGCAGGCGCTTCTGTATTGCTTTATCTTTTCTGGAGCGGTTTCATTCTTATCGGCATCGCGGCGTTTCCGATAATTTGTTTCCCTTCCGTGCCCAGCCGAGCGTGTGTTTGCGGGAGTGTAACCGCTGGCCGTTTCACGCCGCAGGCTCGGACGCGAGCGAGCTTTCCGGCCCAATGGTCGGCGCTCTCGTCGTTAGCGGAGCCGAACGCAGGATCGAGGTCTTACTGCGGGCGATGCCAGCCCTCGCGTTTTTTATCGGGGGAGGGAGCGCTGACTGGACGAAAGGGAATGAGGTTAACCCCTTGTTCAAGATGACGGGGAGGGAAACGATATAAGGTGGTATAAACAAAACAACAGAAAAGGTAGGAGACAGCCAACAGCGAGCTTTATGCATCCCTACGTGCTTCAGTTAAGCCGTCTATAAGCATCGACAGCTCCTGCAGTTTGGTAGCGACCTATTTATACTCCGTTTCATACATCAGGTGCAACGCAGCGAAAGCTACGCAAGTAGTCCGCAAGAAAAAAACAGGAGGCGTATCACTACGCACTCGTTCTGTAGGCGAGTGGTTCCTGCCGAAACGGGCTGTATTCCGAGCATATACGTTTGCAATAACATGCTTCGCATGCTTAGACATCTTCACAGAGCGGATCTTATAGAAAAAATGCGGACCAAAGAACCATTTTCTCAAAAAGAGATGCGCAGCGCGGAGGGCACAGCCAGCGCCATCTGGTGGCACAGCTGGCAAGGTTGCAGGGCAGCAAAACGCGGCACGAACAAAAACGACATAAAAGAACATACAAATTAGCCGAATCCGACCTTTTCTCCCTAAAAAAGGTGCTTTTTATGAAGTTGATGGCAACTGTATAATGTATTAAGCTTGCAGACAAAGCAACTATTATTTTCTATCGTCAAGAGCAGGCACTATTTTTTATCGCGGATGCGGAGAGCGCAAACAAGAGCTGTAGCTTTGGTAGTGTTGCACTTGATGTATGAAACGGAGTATAGTTAACCTAATCGCATGAATATGCGCTATATTGTTCGTGTAAAGAACTCCCCTTTTCTCTGCGGTTTCCTCAGAGAACACCTGTGACTGTTACAAAGAAGCGCACTCTCACATTTAGAACGCTTAGAGGCAGCTTAGGTAGCGTGGATAGGTCCAGAATCTAGCGCACTCAATGCGACGCTGTGTTGACTTTTCTTTTTTTCGTTTTTCTTTCTGTCATCAACAATCAGAGAAAAACAATGACGATAGATTTCATCTGTACTTCGTAGCGACGATATGGAGGGCACGTTTAAGAAAACTCGTCCTTAGCCCGAGATACTCTTGCGTCATTAAAATCATCACCACAAAAAGCCATCACGGAGCGAGTTGTGTCTGCAAACCGCAGCAAATGCCCCATAATGTACAAAATACACAAAGTGACCGTCTTATTAGACCAGGGAGTATCGGATTTTATATTACACAGAGTGCACCGCCCTTGCGCCAGCTCATAGCCATGATATGATATATCCGCGGATATATCATATCCGGATAGCTCACATTCATTCTGATTTCCCGGCGTGCATACAATGTCGAAAGGCAGAAGCTATGCCTTGCATCGGAATGTGTTGATATCCGTCCTCGGGCAGAAATAAAGATTTTCAGCGAGTGGTAGCTAGGGTCGGCCCTGCATGGTGGGCTATTGCTTTGCCGCGCTTTATGCTAATGTTGCTCCCCTAGTAGTAGCAGAAAACATTCATTTGGGTTAAGTGCGTTAGAGATTAATAACTGGTTTGGTCGGGTCGTCAGTCGGAGACTCCGTTGGCTTTTGCCGCTGTCTCGCATAAGATGCGGTGAAGTCAACAACAGTTTCTTAAATATGCAGGTGTTGTCAGCTCGACACGAGGCTTGAAGGGATCAGGGAAGTCATGCGGTTCGATAATGCCTCTGCAGCGGTCCAGAACTACCACTGTCGTTTTGGGCCCTCATAATTTGAAATAGCATTGACGTATTATTAATTTACCTACCCTTGCTGCATTGCTGATCTGCAACCCCATTCTAGCAAGCTTAGCGTTTGCCAGCTAAACTGGGAGGGAGCCCATGTGGCCGACGCGACATTCTTCCGAGGCTGTCGGCAGAGTCCACCCGGGGCTAGGTTCTCGGATGTCCCTATTTCGTCACCGACATAGAAAGCAGCGATTTCCTCAGATAAGATGGGAAGCGCCAATGAGGTGCGTTCACAACTTCCGACACAGTTTGGAGCGGGGAATGAGCCAAGGGAAAGGCGAAAAGACAAAGACCCCCCCCCCCCCCCCCAAAAAAAAAAAAAAAAAAAAAAAATACGGGCATAAACACAGGGTGAAAATAACTGCCAGCACATCCAGAGATCGTCGTTTCGAGCGGCGTCAGTGTTTGTGTGCTCAACGGCCTTCGGGGTTCAAAAGTGTGACGCAAGCGGATGGCTGCGGTTGGAGCCCCTGGCGTGCCTGCGCATGGGCACGCTTGCGCGCGTGCGTGTGTACGAACAAGAATGAACCTAGACACACGGTCAGAGGAGGCCGCAGTGGGAAGAGAGAAAGCAGCAAGGTCGAGGTCGGGCTCCCGCCGGCGTTATCTCGCTCACAGCAGTCGCTATATACGGAATTGCCCGCTTGCGCGAGTTCGATTCACAGGTTTGATGCGGGTAGTTAGGGGCATAAAATGAACGGTTAGTCCAGCCACACTAATGTCAGGTTTTTGCATGCTGGCAGCAATCATTTGTTGGACATTTCGGGCAGTCTGCAACGAATAGAGATGAAGGAACGGACGGATGGATGGCATATAGTGGATGTATGTATACGGCACATAGTATAAAGAATTGTGAATTCTGTGCGTAGTCCCCTTCTGTCATATCATTAACTATTACTGTCATTAAATGTCACTCTCTTATCAGTAACTATCTATCTAATCTGTTTACATTCTACAACTTTGCTATCTCAGTATCATTATCATATCATTAACTATTACTAACACTATCACTTTAAGTAATCTTATAAGAAGATATTTATCTAACCTGATAACGTTAAACTATTACCCCTGATGCTGGCTTAAATTCCTACGGAGTTACATTATCAATCACTCTCATTATCATCACTACCGTGGCTAAGCAACAATCCGTACGTTGCGTAACTAAGACTTATTGTCAATAATGATATACTGTTCATTATCAGGTTATCAATAGTTATCTTCGTTATCTCCTGTATAGACACTGCTTTCTCATTAAATACGTTTCTCTCATGCCTCCGTCCCATTCTGAGTGAAGACTGCGCCAAGAGGACACATGCTGGTTGTAACAAGTAGGCACCATCTTAGTTTTTTCCTGTAATTTAACATGGTATACGACAAAAGCAACTCGTGTGCTGATATGAGTTGCTTCTAAAATTAATGCAGCAGCAACTCCAACCTCTGTGGCCAACAATAGGAGTGAAAGCCTCTAACATAATTACTTAAATGTTAATGTTAAACACTAGCCCTCACAGTGTTCCCGGGCGTTTCATTTAGCGACTGACGTTCTCCGGCAAAGAGAAGATCGAGATCCTCGCTGTGCGACATCACTCCTCACAAACCTGTCTTCAGAGCTTCATCGCAGAGTGAAACCCTAGTGCACCACAACAAACAAAGCTTTCGAACAGACTGCAACCTCAAAAGTAGAGCTGGCGGCTTGTACGAAAAACTTGGAACGCAAGAAAAAAAAATCAAATAGCGGAAACATGTAAGAAAAATCAATTTGAGTGATTAAAAAATAGATATTTCTTGACACGTAACTCTCTTATCTGGGCAGTTCCTCCTTTTAACAAAAGCAGCCGGGAGCGGTCGCTCTCCACGTCTCCCGGGCGGCCTTTCGGCGACGGAAGAGGGATTACGAGCCCATAAGCCGGCTAGAGCGTTGAGATTGCCTGCAGCGAAGCGAAAGGGGCCAGCCAGGCTGTCACTGAAGCCGACACTTATTACATAGGTGGGCTGCCTCGAACGTCGCGCGGATGCGTTGCCTCGCGCCAGCTCGAAAAACGGTAAGCAACGCGATTGCCCGCGTAGTTGTCACTTTACTTTTCGTGCATACTTTCCCGCGTCTTTCCTTTTGCTTTCAACCGCCGGTTGTAGTCGATAAGGAGAATGGCCGCGCGCAATCGCCGAGGCACGCCTGAGAGAACACGCAGACTGCGTCTCGCTATAGAGAAAGGTGCACCGGCGTGAGAGCTAAAGCCGGTATCCAGCCTATGAGGGCCTCCGATGTACAGTCCTGTTCGTACTTTGTCGCGCCGTCTGCCGTTGTGATTGGCCAGTGAGCGCGCACCGACCACTCATTTGTAGTATCCGTCTTTCTTGCACCTGCCAGAAGCCGTGTAAGCTGGATTTCGGGTTAGCGGCTGGCATGGTAAACAAAACTCTCCGCCTTTTCCAACGCTGCACAGCATCTACTGCTCGCACCCTTCGCGTGGCTTGCGCGTTCTTCGCTTATATTCCGGCTTGTTTTCAGACTCGGCAGCGGCAGCAGCGGGGTTTGCGGCCAAAATGGCAAATTCTTCAACTGCAGCTTGGTGCAAATTGTTCGCCGACGCTGCCAGCAAGTAAAGCTTCTTTTTTTTTTTCTTCTTTTTGCGTGCCTCTTTCGAGCGATACGTTTTCGGAAACGAATGTTTCTTACGAGTTGCCTATGTTTCCGACCACGCAAGAAGGGGGGAAGAAACGCACTCGTAATAAATGAAAACAGCAGTTTAAATTCACTGCCACTGACCAGCAGCGGAAATTTCTACCTGCAGACAGGTTTTCTGGCCGCTTCAGTATGAGACGTCCCCAACCGCCAGAGCAATAAGAACACGATTAAAAAAAAAACTAAAACGAGTAGTTGATATACCGAGCACAGTACAGGTTTTTATGGTTGGTTTCGTTCAAAAGCATCTTTCTCTTATTTACTTTTTTCTTTACAAAAGCGCAGCGGCCCGTTCTCGGTCCTCTTGAAAAATAGCAATTTGGTATCGCCATTCCGCAAGAACGGACCACTCTTCTGCCGCGTCTCCAAGCGCCTTGCCCCCATTTCAGATCATCATCCTGTTCGTACCTCCGCTCGCCGTGATCGCTGCTATGTAAGTGTTTATTTTTTTCTTCTCTCTCTTTCTTACTAACTCACTGACCATTATCGCTACTCTTCTAATAAATTGTGACTCCTAACGTGCAACGGAACGTAAACGTTTACGTGGGCGCAGTTCATGTGGCCGACAAGCAGGTCTGGCTATACCAAACTATAGACAAGGCGTAACTTAAGGCACAAAAAAAAAAAAATAAAGAGACGGTAATTCTTATTGGTAAGCAAATGTTAGAGAAGCGGTGAAAATATGAGTTATGGAATATACAACAAATGTCCAGGTGTACGAACTAGGGCCATTTATATCTGTTTTTTGTGTTTTTCGAACGCTGGACCACTGCTATAGCGAGAAGGAATCTCTATTTCAAGAACAAGAGGCGGCTTGTGTCCCTGTGGACAACAAAGAAATCCCATTGTCGGCACTGCTGACACGGCGAGGTGCCGCAGAAAGAAGGAAAAAAGGGGGGGGGGGGGGGGGGGCAGTAGATCGGCGCTAAATGGGGCATGGCTCCAGCCCCGGTCTTATATAAACAAAAGGCTAGCCTATATGCAACGTGTACAGGTTACCGTTCCGCAGTTTTTATTATGGGAAAGTAGTGAGTTTCTGCGGACCCACCGCGGCCGCCTTGCTCGAAATACCTGGCATGTAGGTTAACGTAGAAAAGCTGCGGTAATGTGAAAGTCGGGGCTTGCGAGCAGCGCTCCGCCGGCTGCACGGTCGTTAGCCGCTGGTTTATCACTGCGCACAGCGGAAGCAAGTTACACGGAAATCCGGTTTGTGGCGCTAGCACCGTCTGCTTGCAACCATAGACTGGCCCTAAAACGCCGGTTGTGTATGATACGTCGATATTACTATCCGTATATATAAAAAAAGAATGTTCGAATATTTACGAATGGGACACTGCAGTTACTGGCGCCATGAAGATGGTGCCCTCAGTCTTCGTCGTATTGTCATTTGCAGCGTATACCACATTCATGATTTTTCATTGTAAGGGTCATCGTGCTCTGTAACTGGGATTCTCGACAGATGTTATATTGAGATAATTTTTTCTCCTCCTCTTTCCTCTTCATCATCATTTTGAGCGTTGCTTCTTATCGTCGTGATGATGTTGATAGCAACTCTATTCTTCCACCAGATAAAGCGGCCCCAATCCCCGCCCCCCGGCACGGAGGCCTAAGGGACGGGAGCCGAGACCTCCGAGATCAGAAGCAGGCAAATAGGTCTTGGTTCTTCGCGGCTTCTTCAGGCAGGCGAATGGCTTGTAGCTGTCGAGCAGGGACCTCGCTCCTCAGCAGGGCTTCCCAGGCTTCTCTGCAATATATATTTGCTTTAGACCCTGGGGAGCTAGCACATTCCCAGATTATGTGGTCGAGGGTCCCTCTCTCCCCACAGTGCTTGTTTTATTGTCTGTTTTTATTGTCCACCTGGACATAATATGGCCAGACCGGGTTTACAAAGTTTACAGCTTGCGGGCGCCGCCATGCGACTGCCTCCCTATTATTTAGACCTTTATCCGGTGGTGGCACCAGTCTCCTGCTTAACCTGTAATTTCCAAGAATCTCCGTATAAGTTTGCAGACGCTCGTCCATGTTCTGGAAGTCGGGCGGCTCCACAGTTACCCGGAAGTAGAGAGCTCGGGCTAACTCGTGGACCGCTTCGTTGCCAGGAACGGACGCGTGTGCAGGGGTCCAAATTAGGCGAATTTTCCTGTTTAGTTGTTTACTGGCCGCTTTTGGCGAGACCCTACCCTTTCCAAAATTCCAAATGGCCGTTTTTCTATCGCTGATTATGAAATTGGCTTGCGTTCCGACGGAAGCGAGCTCTATTGCAACTTCTTCAGCCGGATGGATGGAAACAACTTTATTTAATAAAAAAAAAGTCTTCCAGGGTGGTCCCCTACTAGTCCAGGAGTCCACGGGCTTTTGCTTCACATAGAGCCCAATCGACCAGCCATTTCTAACAGCCGTTTCCATTTTGCGGCTTCTAATGGCGGCGGCTGATACCGGGACACCGCGTATTGCCAAATCATATCCTGTAGGAGCACTCGAGCAGGTGACGCTCTCAGCAAGTTTCTCAGTTTCAGCAAGTTGCTGAAAGGTGTCTCCGAACGCAACCTAAAGGTAGCATACACTCACTCTGAACGCAACTTAAAGGTAACATACACTCATTGAAGGCAGGAAATGATAATGGTGAAGGTAATTGCATCCGTTGTCATACCGTCATCTCGTGGTTCCTTTTACGGCTGATTTTTAGGCTATTAAGAACCAAAAGAATCACATAAGGCAGCCTATATTAAAAAAAAAACAGAAAAGTTGTTAGTAATATTTTTAATGTGAATTTTCAGGAAAGATTACACTCATGGGATTCGAACAGTTGTTTTCTGTGCAGAGGTAAGCAGTATTATGTATTAATACAGCGCGCCACAGAAGCGGCACGAGCGGCTGCCTTTAAATGCGCTCTTATTCCTTTTGACAATATTTCCTAGGGAGCCTACATGTTTCGTCTACACGGCGAAACATGTAGGCTCCCTAATATTTCCGCTTTTCGCGCGCCACCTGGCGTCAAATCAACGGCTGATTTTTAGGCTATTAAGAACCAAAAGAATCACATAAGGCAGCCTATATTAAAAAAAAAAACAGAAAAGTTGTTAGTAATATTTTTAATGTGAATTTTCAGGAAAGATTACACTCATGGGATTCGAACAGTTGTTTTCTGTGCAGAGGTAAGCAGTATTATGTATTAATACAGCGCGCCACAGAAGCGGCACGAGCGGCTGCCTTTAAATGCGCTCTTATTCCTTTTGACAATATTTCCTAGGGAGCCTACATGTTTCGTCTACACGGCGAAACATGTAGGCTCCCTAATATTTCCGCTTTTCGCGCGCCACCTGGCGTCAAATCACGAGCCACGCGATCACGCGACAAAATCACGCGCCATAGCGTCGTCTGCTCGAGTGCGCCTACAGGATTTGGTTTGGCAATACCCTACCGGGGCACCTCGGCCGTCGACCGACCACCGAGACGACCGTCGCCCCTGTTTTTGCCACTTGCCGCATCCACGTACACAACCGACCTGCTGTCCATCGAATCGAAGCGTCTGATTAGTGCTTCTGCTCTCTTCTCCCTCCTCTCTGTGTTGAATATGGCATGCATGTTACGAGGGATGGGGGAATGATTAGATTTTCTCGGCAGTCCTGTGGGATGCTTGATTTTTCTCGTAGTCCCCTATCTGTCTGCAGGCCTACCATTTCGAGTATAGTTCTGCCCGTGGTCGTTCGACTTAATCTTTCCAGCTGCGTAATTCTGACAGCCTCCGCTATTTCGTCCCAGCTATTGTGCCCTCCCATAGAAAGGAGCGCTTCTCTGTGGATGTGGTAATTGGTAAGCCCAAGACCCTCTTTATGCACCGTCGAATAAGACAGTCTAATCTCCTCTTCTCCTCCGACCTGGTATTTAAGAATGGTGTGGCATAGCTCACGACACTTATTACATAAGCTTGGGTTAGTTTAAGCAATATTATTTCCTTCAGGCCTCTTCCTTTGCGTCATATGGCTGCCGTGACGTCATTGGCGAGAAAGTTTGAAAACACCCTCGCCATATGTGTTTTGGTGCGAGGTAAACGCGTGTGCTCCAGGTTTGCGCCAACACGACTGAAATTCTCCGCCCTCAGCACTTTCGGTCGTTGCTCGTGCCTTGGAATTAGCAACCCGGACGTGTGACGTAGAGCGCGTGACTGAACTGCTACGTTCTTGACGCCCTGGGCGAGCTTTGTTGCGCCCCGCCCTTTTCTGAGAACCGCAAAGCGCCTGACCGAAAACGTTTTTCAGGATCGAAGCGATAGCGTGTTTGCTGACGACCTTCAAGTGCCGGAAGGAAATGCACAAGCAGAGGGCGTGCACAGCTGGGCGCGTGACATCGGTGGCCCCTCGCAGCTGCGCCGGTTGCCGCGAAAGTGCGAGCACGTGGCGTGCGTGATAGCGGCCACCCAGAGCTCACATGCATAAGCGAATGCATTGTTGTGTCAGCATTGAAGAAGTTCAGCGGGACGTTCTTTATCTGTTTGCTTACTATGTTTTCCGAAGCGGTGCGTTTTCGATGATGGAAGAGCGTTGTTGGGCGACACATCCTGTCGGGGCGTCGATCAGGCTGACTGACACGGATCGACAGGGCACATGCTGGGATTCGCTGGAGCACGTGCAACAACTGAAGATTAAAAGCGTCGCAGCGAAATTTGAAAATTACTCGGGTCTTTAGATGCCCTGCCTAGCCTCAAGCATGAAAGTAGCCTTTGGTGTCAGTACCCCGCGCAGAGAATACCTTTATGCCTGAAGTCGAGCCAGAGAGGTGTCCACATTATGAAACGCTTACACGGGAATGCGTGCACAGATATCAGGAAGCCTTTCACTCTATTCTACAGTTTGTGGGCTGGTTTGTTTTGGTTTGTCGGGTTTAACGTCCCAAAGCGGCTCAGGCTATGAGAGATGACGTAGTGGAGGGCTCCGGAATAATTTCGACCACCTGGGGTTCTTTAACTTACGCAGACATCGCACAGCACACGGGCGCCTTGCGTTTCGTCTCCACCGAAAAGCGGCCGCCGATGACGGGAATCGAACCGGAACCTCGGGCACAGTAGTCGAGCACCGTAACCATGCACTGTGCCACCCCGGCGAGATTTAGCGCCCTGCATAATTACTGCACTTAGAACAATGGTATGGGCGTGGGTTCATCTGTTATAGCGTCTCTGCACTGCTGAAGACGCACTCCAAACGGAAGTGCAGTGCATTTGTACGGCACTCGTCAGATGAAGAATAGCTCATATGCCTTTTGCGCGCGTTGATTACAACCAGGCAGATGACGGTTTCGCGCGAATTCAGGAGTGGCTTTTATAAATGGCGTCACGAAGAGTTGGTGCGGTAATTAGATGCATGATCAGATGTTATGTCATATACAAACACGTGAAGACTCATTGACACCGGCTCGTTTACGCCATTTGATGCCCGATAGCCGGCTCTCCGTGCAGGAGATGCGGATGAGTAGCCGGTATACCTCAATCATTACAGCGCTTACGTGACCTAGCTGCTGCTGTCAGCATACTGTGCGAAACCCTCTCCTGACCCCCCCCCCCCCCCCCCCCCCCTTCGTGATGTTCGGAAAGGAAGATGGGGCCATGCGTTTCCCGTGGAGACTGCAGAATCGGGAGCAGCTGTGTGCTGATCATGAAAAACAAAAGCTGCTCGCCTGGGGCGGGGGACCCCACGAACGCGGATACGGCCAGTTGTCTCCTATACTCGTTTCGGTGACCCAATTTAAAGCAGCGGAATCGGAAAATCCTATCTGCATGTTCTTGTCTTGTTGCGGGAAACGAGAGTAAATACAAATCGCCGCACAGAATTTGCCTATAACCCGTTAATGGTAGTAAATTTATTTTTTCATGCTTCATCGGTTTAGGTTTTAAGATCTCGACAGTCATCAGCTTGGATTCAGTGCCACGAAGGGGTGAAAAAAGAACGAAATATAAAAAAAAAAGTTTTTTTGGCCGCCTAAGCGCACTTCAGCACGAGGTCGTGCACCCGCGCAACCATAGAGTCAAGCATCATTTCGGGTTTCGTGCGGTGAAAACTTATGCGGGCCCCTGGTCATACGTGCACGTCGAGAGGCGCGCAGCGCATGTGTGTCCATGACAGAGGCCACCAATGTATGTAACTGAAACAAGAGGGAGGGGAGGGAAGAACCTCCTCCGTGTTTGCACTGGACACACGCTCCGGCATAACAGTCAGGCAGCCCACTGCTCGAACCGAACCGGGACCGGGGATCGCTGCGTGGCTACGCAAACTTCTGCAGCGCGTGCCTGGAATTATCGCACTCCCTTTTGAGCATGAATGCTACACGAAATCAGAGACGGGCGAAAGTGCCCGCATTCGCGATGAGAACTCGCGAGCACGTGTTTTCAACAACTTTCTCTAGTGCTCATCCTTCTGACGTGCATCGATGCGACACAACACATGCTCTAGTGTTTCCAGTTCGCGGAAGTTCATATGCATAGCGTGACTTTATCTCTTTCCTGGAATCACCATTCAGGTTCAGCGTGCACTGAAAAGCATGCACGTGTTTGCTTGCGCGTGTTCCATCCTCTCTTGTCAAGCGTCGCTAGGTTCCGACATCAGCCCAGCTGGCAACAGCGGAGCCGTGCACCTATATGGACAACTGCGCAGTGATTCGCGCGTGATTCGATTAGGGCCCCGGCTGGCTGGGCGAACAATTTATGCTCGGCGCAGCGACAGGACGACATGCCGGTCGCGGAAAACGTGCCCCTCCATATAATCATGGGACGAGCTTTCTTTGTTCTTTTCGTCAACAAAGCGGTGGTATGGTAAGTTCGAAGACGAGGGCTTCGAAGCGTGGTCCCCCGCGATGCATAAAGTATACCGTGGGCCGTTCGGAGGTAAGTGGATGCCATGTGCGGTCCGTAGGAGGACCAGCGAAATAATAATACAAGAAAAGAAGTGGTTTGAATTAGACCAGTTGCAGGGAATAATAGACGGCCTTCTCGGGCCGTCTATTACATCGGTTGGAACTTGTCTCTAAATGTGCAAGTGCCCGAGTCACTTTTACTGAGCTCGCCATTTTCCAGCAAGTCCCGCCGATTGTTGTTGTTTTGAAAAATGACACGTACCCACCGTGGAGGATTTGCCAACGTGTGGTGTTGTCCACAAATGCAAAGGTTTTTTTCCGCATTCTACAAGCATAAGGTCGGGGCTATAGACAATTATGGATTTGATAAAATTAACCGCCGCAAGGCACCTTGGAATAGTTAGCTGAACAGAAGGCGTCACAAACGTTTTTATTTCTTTTTTCCCCCGTTGCGGCTTACGGCATTCTGGATTGCAAAATTCCTCTTTTATTCCAGACGAATTTCTAGCAGGATGAAGAGTGTTAGAGGGAGGTGGGCTTGGAAGAGGAAAAGGGGAGAAAGAAGCCATCTCTTCCGGCCTCCCCCGAGTCGACAGAAGGACAGAGGCTAGCTGCAGGGAGATGAGACGACGCATATGACCTAGGAGTAGAGTAGACAAAATGCCTATTTGATGTCAGTCAGGATTATCCCCAAGACTTTTAGGCCAAATGAGGAGCGACATACGGACCACAGCCAGGCTCTTCGAGAGAGTCGTCACGCACGGAAGGCAGCGCGTATGACAGCCGATGCGGAACGAATGGATGAGTTATCTCGCAGGCCGGACCGATCAGAAACAACAGGAGCAGCAACAACGTGATGCGGAGGAGGCTTTCATTGGGCATGGCCCTCTCAGCGTACACGTTGCTCTGTTTCGTCTCATGTTGTTACGGCTCGCCTAATGAAACATGCCCGCGTCGTTTTGCTTGTCGGCCTGCTTTCTGCGCAGTCTGTACGTGAGGGCGTCCGCATGCTTCCCGTGCGTTCAGGCACAGGCGCAGAGAGGAAGGGGCATTCGAGGGCAGCAAAGGCGGCGGAACCCGCTAAGTGCTCTTCGGTGTCGGACATGGCCCAGCCCCGTTTACACGCCTTCCTTCTTCGCGTCCGTCTCTTTGCGGAGACTCAAATCTGGGGCCCACAGCAGCTTGCGACAAACTCCCGCCCAGAGTCTTCGAGCTATCAAGTGGTGCCCGTAGTACGCTTCGCTGCTCGGCCGGACAGTTGTGTGCAGTCCTCTGACAAAGAACGTTATAGCCCCTTTTCAACGCGTAACGATATAGGCACACACGAACAGGTGCAGGCTGCGTGCTTCGACAGAGCCCTCTTTTTGGGACTGAGTAGTGGACAAGTTGTTGAAGCGTCTTCGCATATGTGGGAAAGCCAACCAAAAAGGAAGCTACGCAAGAGAGGGAAAAGTACAGAGCAAGCACCGAGCCGTTTTCTCCGGCTCTCCGCTGTTGTGTGCAACACATCTCCGATTTTTACTGATCTGAGCTGTCTAACGCTCCGTGAAGTTCCATTGCAGGAACTTTTGCTAACCATACACATTGTAGTTCGCAGTGCACTGCAGCTGTCTGCCTCTCAGGCATATCCCAGGGCTCCCTTTTCCGAGTGGGGGGAGGAGCTTAAATATCCTGCCCTTTTTTTCAGAGCACTGGGGGTCGATGCAAGGCGACTTCTTAGAACTGCTTTGAAGCACGCAGCAGACGCCCTTTTTATTCACTTGCTTTAAGCCTGATTAGACATGCAGAGTCGAATATGCATAATAGACGCTATTATGCAAAGGTTGTATGCAAAGTTTTCACCTTCTTCCACTCACTACCTTCGCCCAAAATATTGACGATGGTGAAATGCCTTTTCGGGCACTGTTCCAAGATTGAAAAGAGCAAAAAATTCGCGCAAGGAACAGATAACAATTCATATTCAGGAATATTCTTAATCTGACTTCCGTCTCTTTCCCTTTGTTATTGAATTTCGCAGCGACTTGCATCTGTGGTGTGTATTTGATTATGCAAATCTATTTTATTAAACAATTTCCTTTTCTATAATTTAGTCACTACCTGCGCAGTTCTATACTCCGAAGCAGACACTTGCCGCACGCTTACCTTTCCGAGAGAGACATCCAAACGCTTCTGCAACGCGACGTCCACGTTGACTGGTTTAATATTATGTCGCGCTGCGCCACAATGTGGATGTGACAGGGCTACCGCTTTCGTCTTCGATCAGTAAGCTGTAAATTGCCATTACTTTCTTATTTGGTTTTGTGTTCTAAGGAGATTGACGTCCCAAGAAAAGTATTCCTGATCCGCAAATTATTTGGTAGTGCGAATTCTTCACTAGACTCCCGCCTAGTCTCCAGCTTCTTCCTTGCCTACCTTGGCAATAAATTAGTCTGTCAGTACAGTATAATACTATTTTTATTTTACTCTTTGCAATTCTGAGCCTTTAGAGAAGCATTCGACCACCTTGTAATCATGAGTAGATATGAGCGCTTCGGCCTAGCAGTGCCACCTGTACATGGTTATTCACTAAGAATTAGCTACCTAATTCTCCGCTAAAAACCGCAGTACCAGAGTGAGTTCCCAGCCTTTAGTGCAGTATATGGTCGATAATTGTACATCTGATCTCACTAAGTCCTCTGATATCTTATTCTAGGTTCAGTTTGCTTATTCATTATGCAATTCTGTCTGCACGCAGTTTTTTTGTTTTTTATTTTCTCGAGAGTGGGTGTGCACAATTGCGCTGCCCCGGGATTCGAACCTACGTCCTTTTGCACGCGAGACGAATGCTCTTCGTGCACACCAACGCTTCACTTGAAACACCAGCAACCTACTATTTAATTATTCAAAAGCCATAGGCACGAGCTGGTGCGTGCGTGAACGCTAGAGGTGTTCTAAAGTGTTTTTTTTTTTTTGTTTTTTTTTTTAACACAAAAGGTTCATTACGACATCTGTTATGTTCTCCCAGCCGTAAAGCTGCATTTGGAACACTGACGTGACGTTACTTTAAAATGCCAAGTTAGCTTTAGTGCTACGAACGGCAAGCTCGAGGCTTTGCAAAGCGAATCGGGCTCCCGCTATGCTCAACCGAAGTACAGGAGCGGACTTGGCAGCCACGCTTCGAGCACGACCGTTCGTTTGCACGGCGTTACGCATCGTTTCGCTCCATCAACTCCGAAGAGAGCACGATCCACGAGGGGCCTTCCCCCCTGACAGCAAGATGGCCCCTGGCAGGCTTTTGGCTCGCGTCCGATCGCTGTCCTTTCTGTCCATCACTGTTCGCGCTGCCGTTGGTCGTCTTTGCAATGATCGGCAACCGCCTGGGCCACCCGAATCTCATCAGATTCTTCTCTCTCTCTCTCTCTCTGAACGAAAAGGAAGCTACTTACGATCAGTTCTGTTGCCATTAGAAGATGCATGAAGTTTTTCGAGTATTTAACACGAGCCTGCCTAATACGCGATTCTTCTTCCCAACGTGTGCATGCCACCATTTTCGATGACCGGCACCAAGTAAGAGCAAGCCTGCTTCTGCCTTTTCCAATGAGTGGCTACACGCTTGAATTTACTGTAGTATATGGATACTACATTACTGCGGCACTACAAGGCGGGTGTCCCGCGTTTATGTAACGATGCTAATCTTAAGCATGAACAAACGTAGTTTAAGAGCCTACCAGCCAGTGAAGGTCGCCCAGTAAATATAGGTCAATTTTCCCATAATGCTGCTAGCCCTGTCAAGGCTCTCTTTAAGCGAATGAAGGCATTGGACATCAAACCTTCTTCTTCTTCTTCTCTCTCGTTATAATGGCACATACCCACAGTGGGGGATTGGCCAGAATTCGTTTGTGAAGGTACTGATTCGCTTCTTTGTTCATTCTTATGGCAACTTTATTTGCTGCTGATGATGATAATGTGTGCGCAGTGTGCGTACTCTTGGCACTTCAATGCAGGCCTTACTAAGGCGTGCTTGCCCCCTCTGCCTAAGACACATCCATAACGCGGCGGTCGAAGAGTGGGACAACAGGTGGGTTGCAGCCAGCCCAATTAGGTTTATGGACAGGCGAAAGTTTCAGCATACAGCTCAGTGAGCAAACTACGCAGAAAGGCACAGCTGCTGACTGCACACCACTCGCTACCTGGACATGGTTCTGATACCTAGACAAGCTGTTATCAAGCCATTTTCATTTTATTTGTCACCTCGAACAGTTGAAAAAAATAAAGAAAATAAAAAAGAGGGAGCCAAGACCACCAAAAGCTTTACAGGGCTTAAAGCCAATTAATAATAAATAAAAAGTACCAAACGCTCGAAAAGAAAGCTTTTTAAATACAAGGAAATAAGAATTATTATAAGAACAATAAAAAAGAGAGAGGGAAAAAAAACTAGATCCGTGTCGCAAATAGGTCCACGCTGGCCAGAAGAAGTAGGAACCAAAAAACGCCAGAAGACAGCATCCAGACCTGCAAATAACGGAGAAACAGGAAACAGAAACGGGAAACCAAAGAAGAGCAGAAAAACAACTAATATACGAAAAATGACAAAACATGCGGTGAGAGAGAGAGACGTACAGAACACAAAACAGAAAAAAAAAAACAGACTGGAGAAAAATGGTGAACAGGACAGTGCACTCCAAAAGGAAATTAAATAAAAATAAAAATCGGGTGAAAAACAGGAACTTGGCAGTCGCTTATAACGCTGTAATTGTTGGCTCACAAATGAACAAAGAGAGAGCAAAAACTATAATCAGGAGCAAAAGAATGAACCAAAAATAAATGAGAGAAAGTGCTGAAACACGAAACACAAGAGAGAAAAAGTGAGAAAAAGGTATAGCCTAAGCAAAACAAATGGAAAGCCAGGATGCATCCAGACGTAACAACGCCACATATGAAAGGGAAGCCTGCGCTGACGCTTTCCTTGCTGACTACAGAGATGTAGCATTTCGCCCATAGGGTGGGAAAAGTGCAAGAAATCCGGGAATGTTTCAAGACGACACCTGCCCTGTCATTTTTCAAGACGCAGCCGTACGCTCTCCGCATGGTATATGTACCGTCTTTGTCAAAAGTAACCAGGCAGCGTGCTCCGCTTCTCAGTCTGGTAATAGAGAATTTTCCTTGCTGACTACAGAGATGTGGCATTTCGCCCATAGGGTGGGAAAAGTGCAAGAAATCCGGGAATGTTTCAAGACGACACCTGCCCTGTCATTTTTCAAGACGCAGCCGTACGCTCTCCGCATGGTATATGTACCGTCTTTGTCAAAAGTAACCAGGCAGCGTGCTCCGCTTCTCAGTCTGGTAATAGAGAATTCATAAAACTTCCGAAGCTCTACACATATGCAAAGTAAAGGCGAGCTCATGTCCTCGATTTTTAACAAGTTTTAATGCTGTGGGATTGCATGTTGATTTTAGAATTCAAGCGAGAAGCAAAACATGCAGCCTGGTTACTTTTGTCAAAGAGGGGTACATGGATAGCATCTACGTAGACAGTAGCATCAGGCACAATAAACCAAGACAGGCTATCCGGAGCGTGTCGCTCGCCCTTTCAAATACCGTCTTGTTTTCGCCGCGACAACCTGCAGGCGCCCAACTGCTCCTGCTTTTAGTAGCGCAGTCGAACAATAGGGGCACATCCTGGTAACCGCGAGTTTGATGGTCCTTGTATATCCTCGTATATATACAGCCTGGCTTGTCGCGTCTATGGTGGCGACTCTTGGTTTGTAAACGCTCGTGGCTTGTATCATTGAGGACAGGAGGGCGTCGGTATCAGCATGCATTTCTTTGCAGAAAAGTGGTTATAAAGGATCGTTCTCACTTAGGGTGAACACACGAGCACGTGGCTGCTCTCTTTGGAACTTCAGTGCGTCCTATCGGACAGAGCACGGAATCGAAACGGCAGCACATCTGAAGCCTAACCTCCGGGTCCGTCTTTGCCTGCGCTACTTTGCTTCTAAATGCATGTGGTCGTCTCAGCCGGAAGTGTGCTTTGAAGTGAGCGGCCCATTCCACGCGAATCAACACTATCAGTGGACGACCCTGTACATATTCACGATGGATTACTCTCTACAAAGCTAAACTCTGCAAGTCAGATTTCTCCTGTGATTTATGACGTCAGCGAACAGTTAAACGATGCCCCGCTATATAATGCGGTGCCTGACCTGTGTTAACCTCTACTTTCTTCCCTCCTGGCTTAGGGTGGTTCAAGCTTCCACTAGATTCCTACCGTTACTGGGCTTTCTTTTTCTCCCACGGCCCACTTGCTTGTAGCTTTCTTCGCAACGACTAGCTTAGACACACATTAGAGTTACCAACTACATCATTTGATGTCTCCGTAGAAAAGCACAAGAAAAAGCATTGCATTTACCGAGTCCTCCACCCCACCTTGTAATCTTCGATCAGTTCGTACCAAACGTCACCATTTTTTCCTCCTCCAATCGACGTCTACTCTGTTCTCTCGTAAAAGAGCCTGCCAGGGCGCCTGCGTTGCTGAAGAACATGGCGAGTTGCGGCGCAATGGTACCTAACACACCCTGGCAGGGCACAGCCACGCGCGTCTAACAGACCAAGCGTGTTGCGCCTCTCCTTGCAATTGCCTTCTTTCAACACCGTCCAGTAACTACACCACAGTGTGGTTCAAGTGTGCACTCGAGGTGCTATAGTAGTCGCTTGTTTCTTTTCTTTGCGGACTCTTCTTGTTGTTGTTGGAAGCAGGGGTATCAGCGCATTTCACTCATGTCGTGTTCTGCGGGAACAATCAGAGATAGGGTTTTTTTTTTTCCAAAGACTAAAACAAACACATTTGGGTCACAAATGTTTGTCTTTAAGAGCCTACATTATACTTTCAAAGGATTCAGCAGATTATCTGAGAGAGATAGAGAAAGAGAGAGAAGGCAGAGAGGTTAACCAGGAAAGCTTCCGGTTTGCTACCCTGCACTGGGGAAGGGGAATAAGGAGTTTAAAGGAGAAAGATAGAAGAGAATGATAGCAAAGGTAAGGCGGCGAGGAGCACAGTCACAGTTTCTCAATCAAGTTTGTGTCTCTCATAAAACACATAAGTGCTTTGAAGGCTTTGCCGTTAGACGCCTTCTGTGGCCATGGGCCGAGGATTTTCTCCTCTGTGAAAGGACGGCTGTCAAGATGGTCCAGAGCCGAACGCAGCGCATATATTTCGCTTGAAAAAGCAGGGCACTCGCAAAGGAGATGCTGTGTGGTCTCTTCGCAGCCGCATCTTTCACAGTTAGGGCTATCCGCCATTCTCATCACATAAGCGTATTTTTTGGTGAATGCAACACCGAGCCACATACGGCACATCAGTGTTGTTTCGCGCCGCCCTTTGTTAGGGGGAACACGAAGGCGCAGCCCAGGGTCTAGTTCCCTGAGGCATCGATTGGAAAATTCTCCTTTGTTCCAGGCCAGATTATCTGGAAATCTGTGTAGGTGATTTTTATTCACAGATTATCTGGAAATAAAAAACACCTACACAGTGAAAACAGCGCAATCAGGAAGCGTACCGTTATTAGATTTTAATGTAGGGTAAGAAATATAAAAGCTCCCGATCAAAAAGCACTTTAGTCTTGATTCGTGCAAGCATGTCATTTGCAGCCAATAGAAAAGGCCCTTCTCCTGCGGTAAAGCTTGATGGGCAAAGTGGAATCTGGCGAGTTGTGAATGTGCCATATCGGCGCGACTAGTGGCGCTGTTATCATTGTACGCCCAAGGCAGCTTGGAAATGATCTTCCAGCTCCTGAAATGAGACTTGATGGGCAACGTCTTCGAGCAGCCGCCGACGCTGGCACCATAAGCGATGTTGCGCAATGTTCACAGTGTGATTATCCACAGCCCGGCGGACACGGCTGTCCAGCTGGACAGCGCTCCGGATGGTATTGCGACAGAGTTCGCTGTCCCTTATGGTACTTTCCGTGTAGAGATATGTTGTCCGGTGACCTGGCTGCAAAGGATCAAACTGCGCTCGAGTAATTGCTGCTCTAAATATATAGACCATGGCGGATGCAAGAGATTGTTTCCATGCTTTTAGAAATCACCCCTTGCAAAAACTTACGTCACAACTGTTTTCGACTACCGACGTACTTTCTTCCTTCTGCAGGTCTGCAGTTCTTTTCGTGGAAAATTCTCGATGTCTAACAGACACGTGCACCTGCGGCGGTACGTCAACTGCGCTTGAGATCGTATTCCTTTTTTCTCGTATTCCGATCTAGTAAGACCGTTATACTAGTGTGTTAACAGCACTTAGCCACCTTTTGGAGGTTTGCACACCGAGATGCTCGTCCGCGCACCGTGTCAGTTCGGTTTAAAAGCGCGCAGCAATTACTGTGACGGTCGCACGATGATCCGAGGCTTGCAGCGATAGCTTCGTGCTTAACGAAAGTAGACGCACCATAGCTAAGAGAGATTTATTTATTGTGACACGGGAACTGGGCAGTGCAAAGTAAAAAAAAAAGGAATAAAAGCAGGTAAATATAGTCTGCAGCATTAACGCCACGCAGCACTGGTCAAATCATGGCTGCCGATTTCGCGACACTGCTTTAATCGGACTATTATGACGTGAATTAGGAAGTGTGCTTTAAATAGCAAGTTTAAGGGCTTCAAAAGGAAGATAAAAGCAGCCTGCCGTGCCGACGCTCGAGGCAAATGATTTTCTAAGCCCCGATCGGTCAAGTACATACATCGAAGCAATGCAAACGATCGGAAAGCGGGCGTTTTTAGGGGTCGGTTCCCAAGGGACGCCGCGCCCTTTTTTAACGCTCACCCTGCTGAAGGAATCGAGCTAGGGAGTAGTGGATGGAAGAACACGAAACCGACACCCTTTCTTCTCGTCAGGCGTATTGTAATAACGAGCGTCTCGCGTGACTCTGGCAGTAACTGGGACAGCGAGAAAGGGCTTGCCCACCACCACACCTTGTTATGAAAACGGGACAGGAACACTGAGCTTCGTAATAAAGGAGTGTTGCGAAAAGTCCTTCTCTCTTTGAGACTAAAGGGAAACTTCCCAAGCACACGCATATATAGAGAAAAAAAAAAAATCCGCGACAAAGCATCACACTACCTTGCACAGAGAACTGACTTAAACAGCCGCGTTATGTTCAAGCGTCTGGCGAAGCCAGTTGCGCCTTCTGGGGCATGCAGGTTGCCGCGCGGCACGGAGCCGTCTAGTCGTAAACAGCGACCTGGCGTCGCTTCCCCTCGGCACAGTCGTCGGAGGTTGCGCAAGCTAGCTCATCAAAGCGGCTCTGACGGTGCAAGGCTCGCTTGGCGTAGACGCTCTGGAGCAGGTATTCACCGCGCGCTTGGAAACGACGCAGAAAACGTGCTGAACTGGCCGCGTCCGGAGGACTGGGCGTTATTATTAACGACGCAGCTGAAAGGCGACGCCTATACGCAGAAAATTTTCAACAGTAACCGCTGACGTTGCCGAACAAACATCACAGCCGCTGACTGCCGACTAAAAGTTAGTTGCAAACAGTGCTAGCGAAAACACTTTAGCTAGGGTCAACGTTTGTCCTGCCTGCCTTCGCCGTGTTCTTTGCTCGAGCCTCGCTAATGTTTCAGAATAGAAGAGCAGCTGGCAGGGTCAGAGCCGAGCGGTCTGGAGCGCCTTAACAGTCTGACGTAGAAAAGAACGAAGTTTGGCAATAATTGATGTTTTGTACTTTATTTGCATGGAAAAGAAAAATGTGTCCACCGCAAAACTATCGCTCATAGATAGGCACTGTCACACTCTAGACACAAGTAAGCCCAAATGGGAGTAAAACGGGGGTATTTGGCCTTCTAGCGCTCACAGCGTATTAATGTCAGCGCATGCTGCCCGAGCCCGGGGGCAGATTTTCATCCCTGTATATAAGGAAGCTAATTCTGTCTTCAAAATATGCGAAGTTCTAGCAATTGCGTAAAACACTCAAACGAGGTTTCGATGTCGTCTAATTAATGACTTCAGAACTTCTGGTGCAGCGATTAAAAGACTTCTTTCGTTGCAAAGTACATGAAATAAATATTGTTTAGGAATGAAATATGCTTCTGTTATCTAACGTATAACATGCATTAGGCATAATTAAAATCTGCCCTAGGGCTTCGAGAGAGTATTCAACTTAGGAAGAAGTGCGCTAGAGGCCGTCCTACTCCCTTTTTTTCTTCCTTATAGGCTTATTCGTGTTTAGAGTGGCGTCACCCTCTCCGCCATCCGCCCTTTCATTAAATCCGCCTGTGTCGATGTGCCATTTCACGTACGAGTTCAAATATGGCATGGTGGCCGTACATAGGGATTCACAACCTAAAATGACGTTGATTATGAAGGAGCCCGTAGTGGAGAACCCCGGATAAATTTGACTACTTGTGGCTCTTTAACGTTCACTGACATCACAAGGTATACGGGTGTGGCTGTAGCGGTTGGGGGTCGAAACCGCGTGCTTGGCCTCAGCACACGAGCGCCTCAACCACTCGTTCACCGCCGCGGGGCTTGAGTCGGAAGCTCTGTGATTGTATCCAAGGTCGCTTAATAGGCGCCAAGATCCTGCCAGATCGACCGAACGGTTTCTCGGGAATTAGCTGGTATGCGCCGCACCCCGCGAAGACTCAAGGACGTACAAAGCCCCACGAGCAAGAACTTCACACTGAGTGCGTTGTTTACTAGTCTGAACCTAACGCAACAATGTACACGCTTTCAAATGTGTACACAACGAAGAGTCTACTACGTGGAGGCAGCAAGAAAGCAGTGCAACAATGGCTTCACATCCTCGTCGCCAACTCTCGTATCCCGGCATCCCATCGTGGCCGCTGAGTTTGGACGTGCACTCCAGCGGTCTTGGCTACCCGATAGGACGCACGCCCGCTCTGTTTCCCTTAGCGCAGCAACACTACGGCGGAGACAAATAAATGTCGACAGAGCAACGACGCAACGAAGCAAAGGAAAAGAGCAGCGTCGCGCGACCTTGGTGCGAGGGGCGAGCGAAAATCTACGCGTGACCTGCGAGGTCAGTGAAAGCGCGCAGCTGTCGCACCCGTGTAAAATAGCAGTCCTTTTAGCTTTGTCTCGCGCCAATGTTGCCTTAGGGACGCGTTGGACTGAGTAGGCACTACGGGGCCTTTTGCTGAACGTGTGCGCTGAGGAGGACTGCACACGTCATCGAAACAAGCGGGCCCCTGGGCCCCTTGCAAAAGGAATAAGGCAGGCAGGCCGTCGGCCGCCCACTGCTCAAGAGTGGAACATACGAGCGCGAAGCGACCTGCGTGGCTGGCTCCGGAGTCCAGACACGTGCGCTGTTCTCGCGAGCATGCGAGCAGGGCGGATTCGCTGAACGTCTTCGACTCGCGCTCGTAGCTTCTCCCTGCTGTGAGGAGTTGTGAAATGGGGTGCGTGGGCTGCTCTTAGGATTGGAGGGAGATGGCGAAGGGTGGGTAATGCACAGCTAGCATTAACGAAAACATGTAAAGAAATACGAACTGAGGAAGAAGTCTAGCTTAAATCTTCAAAGGTACTTTTTTTTTTTCTTTAAGGGCTAAAGGATGAGGAACGGAGCATCACTGAGAGGAGAAAGAGGATCCGCCCGCTAGTCTGCGAGAGAGTTCGTTTCCGTTGATATCCATAAACCCCTGTTTTACGCGTCCTGAAAAGCGCGATAAAGAAACCGTTTTCATACCTTTCCGTCCAGCCACGTAGAAGCCACGTCGTTATCAGCTCTGGACCGGAAAAGTGGTTTTATTTAGTTGCTCTGGCATTCCCTGCACTTTACTACTGGAAGCGCCTGCAGCGCCTGAAACGGAAGAGTTTATTATTATTTTTAACGCAAAGTTCGGATCTTCTTTTGGTCAAAGCCAAGTCTGTGATATTTTTCGCTATAACCGAGCCCATGATTGTGAATAAACTTGTGGGATGACTGCGCCTGATTATTTTCTTTCATTGCTTACCCTGAAGACCTGAGAGGCTTCACAGAGATGAGGTGGACGCTGGAAATAACCGAAAACAAAATCTGATTGCGGAAAACAAAAAAGCGGATCACGAAGCGCATACAAACACCGAAACATTATCGAACCGTCGCATCGGGTATTTCACGCATTGGATAGTTTAGGTTGACAACCTTCGCGAGACGGTCTCAAACTTTTCATCCGCCTTCACAGCGGATCCTTCGCGCAGTCATCCGTTCGGGAAGCGATACACATTGTTGAGCCTTGTTCGTGGAGGATCGGCTCTGCGCTGATCCCGAGACGAAGTTTTCGTCTCGAGACGAAGTTTTCGTCTCTGTTTCCCACGCGACCATTGAGCCGTGCAGTTAAGCGGTGCCCACTTTCAGGGCAGCAGGGCTCATGTTTTATTACTTGTTCTTCTTGAAGCAATTGACTGACACCAGATGCAAACTTCAAGCTTCACATATTAAATGTAAGCTCGCTGGGGCAAACCAGGTACAGCGAACGGCTTTGGGCACGCAGCCGCTCGCATTCAGCGTTTTTCTTTTTTATTTGACTAAGCATTCCTTCACGCCCGCGATCTACATATTGACTAAATCGATCAACAATCGACCAGCCCCCACCCCCCTCCTCCCCCCTTTCTTTTTTTTCGACCCGAGTATAAGCGCTTGCGCTGAAGCACACCTTGTTCTTTCGTCCATCTGCACGATCCTCCCCATTCCAGGTAGCGTTTTGAAGATCGAAGCAGGCGGTGGTTTCAGCGACAGCTAATTTTGTTCCCAACCTAAAATACCCCCTCCCCTTTTGCCGCCTACCAGTTTGCCTCATTCCGTATACGCGACGGTGCGTAAAAGACGACGCGTTGTCGTGAATTTGTCTGGCTATATGCCAAAAGCGCACGCGTGCAGTGTTTTGTTCCATGGAGCCGATATCTGGCACTAGTGGCAACCAGGTCTGTCGTCACGCATGACATTTACTGGCGGCAGAGGAAGCGTAGTTCATTTCTGGGAAAAAAGAAGAAAAGAAACGGCCGTGGAAGCTCTGGTTGACGTTTGAGTTCCGGGATGTCTTTGCCGTTCGTGTTTTAGGAAACGGGCGCGTGTGTTGTAACGGCATTCCGTAACAATGCTTTGACACGCGTCTTCCTGTTTTCTCTGTGACGCTTCAAAGCTTCGAATGTTTTGAAACTACGAAATTTGTGGTTTTACGGCTGTGGCTGTCGTCGAATGGCCTAAACGATGAGAGGTGGCTGCTTGGCTGGTACGCTTACAAAACGCCTATCGATCTGCGATTTAGTTAAACCTGGTCTCTTTTAATGCATGGAGTGCCTTCTTTGCGGTCTACGTTCCAACTTTCTCATCTTGTTTTTCCCGCTGATCATTTCCTCCATATATCCGCCAATTCCACTCCGTCGGTCCCTACACAGGTCCACACCCTGAATAAGTCTGTATACGGCGGTTCCGCACCTGGTGGACGCTAACCGGTTTGAAACGGGCCAACATTTCTTGCTTAACTGTCGGTGTAGCATGCACGGCATCAGCGGGAGCAAACCACGGAAATACGCGCGTTAGCTCGCCTGGACAACAGAGGCGAACCCGCACGCCAAGATGTTCAGATGAAAAAGATCAGTGAGGGCTACCTTAAGCTAGGTGCTACAAAAAGGCATATATACCTATAGCATATATAGAGATATAGAGAATTTCCCAAAGGTGCGGGATCGAATCCCGGCCTCGGCGGCCGCTTTTCGATGGGGGCGAAAAGCAAGGCGCCCGTGTGCTGTGCAATGTCAGTGCACGTTAAAGATCCCCATGTGGTGGAAACTTTCGGAGTCCTCCCCTACGGCGTCTCTCATAGCCTTAGTCGCTTTGGGACGTTAAGGCCTACAAACCAAACCAACAATATAGAGAAGAATCGCAGTGTTCTGAAACGCCCAGAGCATTCCGAATTTTATTTAATCCAGTGGTATTGCACGGAATTAGCTGCAAGCTTTTCTGCGTCGTGTCTCGGTAGCATGGACTTGGAAAATTTTTCATTCTCCCTATTAATGACAAATGCAACGGAAAAGCGATAAGCCTGTATGTGCGCCTGGCGGTAATTGTTTCTAGAAAGATGTTATTCAGCTAGTTATAAAAAAACAAACTCGAATTCGCTGATGGCACCGCATAGTTGCGAACTCGCCGATGGCAGGTAATGTCGGTCAATATTTTAGGAACCTCTCGTCTGCGCGTAAACAATTCGCTCTCAAGAAACGCAGTTGCAGTTTCCAAAAACATTTCATGTATTCTTCAAATTTTGTGGATCTCACTGGGACAGGTTTAATGCACCGCCATGGTTTTGTGCTGAGATTTGCTTTGGTTGCTTTGGTTTCTATAGAGTTTAATGTCCCAAAGCGACTCCGGCTATGAGAGACGCCGTAGTGGAGGACTCCGGAAATTTCGACCACGCACACGGGCGCCATGCTTTTCGTCTCCATCAAAAAGCGGCCGTGATTCAATTCGACATCCTTCGGTACAGCAGTCGAGCGCCCCGACCACTTCGCCACCGCCGCAGCGTGCTTGTGGCAAGGTGATGTATCTTTGGTAACTTCGACTGTACAATTCTACAGTTTTGGCACTGGGTGTCCATGCACTGTAATCGCACTGAATTTTCACGTTATCCTGTTGTAGTGGCTCGTCGCCGAATGCTGAAACGAGTAAGTATGCTCCTGCAAATGCGTGTAAATTTGCAGGAGCATACTTACTCCTGCAAATGTGTGTAAAGCTTTTCGATGGAAGCGAAAAGCAAGGCGCCCCTGTGCTATGCGATGTGAGTGCACGTTAAAGAACCCCAGGTGGTCGAAATTTCCGGAGTCCTCCACTACGGCGTCTCTCTTAGCCTGCTTTGGGACGTTAAACCCCACAAACCACAAATGGGTGTAAAGGTCACAATGCGTTCAAAGGGACGTTCCTTGAGTCAGTGAGACACTCACTGAACGCGGCTCACTGTACGTCCAGCCGGTGCATGGCGTGACGGGTGGTTGTAGAAGCGGTGTAGGGACCTTTTGGAGCGAAGAGCGCATTCCACTCTTTTTAAATTTAGCAGCGTCGTCACTGCGATAGCTTCGAAAATCCGAAGTGATCTGCTTCGGAACAATTAGGACAGAATGTTTCTGCGGTCTGTTACTAGGCGATGAAGATGTGTCTGATGGTCGGTGCATGAACAGGATAGGTGAGGATTTTTCGCGCAGCAACGCGGAAGGTCTTGTAAACATCAGAATCGGTTAGGTTATAAATATTGTCCGGGGTTTAAATTGGTTAGACCGACGCTACTGCACAAAAGCGGTGTTTGAATTACCCGCACAAGGTCACGGGGCGTCGCAATCCTGCAGGTAATTCAGGAGTCAGGCACAGCGATGGTTGACAAGATTTTTGCTGGGATGTGATGTCCGCACGAGTGCGTTCACACCAATAATTTGTTAAGTTAGGATGACTGTTTGTTTATACAGCAAATTATATTTTCTCCCATGTAAGTTTCTCAGATGAGCACGAAGTCCGTGGCATGTAGTACGTTTACGTTGTCAGTATGTAGTAGAAAGAGGGACGATTGGGGGGGGGGGGGGGCGCATTTATACCAGTAAGTTGACCCCTGAGCACACGCTTTGGGAACCACTAGGCCACCGAGACCTGAATTTGATGCTGGTCCATCCGAGCGCTGAAATGAGGTTTGCTGGCTGTCCACTGGCTTGCAACACTCATTTCTGCTGCGACCTTTTAAAGGGACAAAATCAGAAACAAATCGGGGTTGATGGCGAAAGGACGGGACAAAGTTCTTTAAACATTCAGTCCTAGAGAAATGCGTGACATTCGTTCCCAGCAGCTACAATGTTACCGGTCTGTGTGTTTTCATCACGAGTTCTTCTAGTTAGTTTGACGGGTCCGTTACGACCCTTTACAGTCCATATGCGAGTTTCGCGCAGCATTTCGTGACCACATATACCGTCTATATTGTCGCAGTTATGCTCGGGCACGCCGTGTAAAGATTTCTTTTTCTCTCATTTCCAGCATTGTTTTCTCGCGTAAGTGCGCATTTTCGCTCAGCGCATATCCTCCGGTGCATTTTCATCCTGCGCAAGGTCTCTTTGTGGGCTTATGCGAGCATACAATGTGAAACTGCGGCACGACTCGCTTGCCGCCCCATTTCCGCAACAGCGCCGTTTCAAACTCAGGGAAATTCGTTTCGCTGTTCAAAAGACAGAGAGATTGAGAGGAGAGGAAAGAGTGTTAGAAGGGCAGTTGCCGGGCTCCAAACCGTCCAAACTTCTCGCGCGGGCGTTCCGCGTTTCTCACTACAACGAGCCGCGTCAAGGGAAGCAAAAAGCGAAGCACCGAAGTGTATAGAAATGCAGGCAACGGCGGCGAAACACGCCCGCTGTATGCCCGCCCAGTCGGATTGGCGTTTTCTCACCGGCCTCACAAACGCTAGGCGGAAGCGATTTCCCCTTCGGCGCCACTGAAATGCGCTCGCGATATTGTTTCTTTCCCCGCCCGGCGTCTTCCTCTCGTTCGTTCCCGTTGCGATTCCCGACGTCTTTCCTGATTCGATCCTTCGTTCGAAGCGATGCGAGGCGATGACTCACTCCGAATCGGCGCCCAGCTCCTTGCGAGCAAAAAGGAGGCCCTCCCTTACAAACACGCTGCGATGCGCCATCGAGAGTGGGGGAGAGGGAACGTTGGAAGTTCTTCCCAGTGCGCTAAGTCATCCGTCTTTGTCACACCGGGATCCGCCGTCTCCGCCCTCGCCTGACCCCGAGGGAACGAGGTTGGGATTGGAGGAGCTAACGTCCCAGTGAGCGTTGCTTGTTGCAGACCTTGTTCGTCGGGAGTGAACCAGTTTGAGTTCGTCTAAAGCGCATCTACGCGGAAAAAAAAAAAAAAAAAAAAGAAAGGAGGCTGCAACGAGCTTCCATCATCACCTAACTTTCTTTTTGTCTACTTATTTTTTTTTTTTTGTGCTGCTCTCCGTGAATGTTTCAAAACAGAGCCGGATCAGAACTGATGTTTGTGTGCCGGCAGCAGAGCTTAGTTCCTGGCGAGCGGCAATCGAAACGTGGTGCGATGGCAACGAAGACGAACAACGAACACGACGGCAACGAAGACGCAGAAGTTGTATCTAGACGGTGTGAAGTTCAGGCGTCGTTACAGAGGGAGACACAAGCAGAAACGGTTATAATAGTAAGGCGCGCGCTGTTTACAGTCTGTAGCTAGTGCACAAAGACAGACAAAATTTTCTGAAATGCGGATGTTATGAAAAATAAAACATCTAAAGACGCTTCCTAAAGCGAAATGAGTGCATCTGTTAAATCGTTTTGCGCCATGTTGAGGCGAATAATTTGAGAGATACTTGTATGTACGTCCCGTTACAAAGTACTATATGTCTCCCGAACCGAAAATATTTTTTTTTAGAATGGAAAGAAGAACCACGAGCTCTGAGCAGCTCGCTCATGACTTTTCTCTTTTGCTGAGAAATTTTCTTGACTCGTGACTTTTTCTCTCGCTTGCACCGGCAACGGCACCAACGGAGACACTGCGCAACGGTCGAACGGACGCGTAAGAACTGCGCTCTGAAGAAAAAAACTTGTGCTCGTCTACAGCAGCTTCAAGTAGGAAACTGGTTGAAAAATAGGCGTATCCCCCATCCGAGGCTGGCTCAGAAATAATGCAGACGCCTTGACAACTGGACAGCTACCTTCATTCATTGTGTGGTGTGCAGCTCAAGCAAAAAAAAAAAAAAAAGTTATGCTTCCCGCATATGACAGACATCATGCAATAATAAAACAAACAAGCTACACAGCTTGCGCTTCGAAGTGGGAAAAATACTTGTCAAGCTCGCACGAATACACGCAGCTGCTACGACCTTCGAAACAAAAATTCTATTGCCACTATCTCTTAGTGATAATGCGGACAAACCTCAAGCAATTTTGGAACTTACTTACACCCAACAAAAGCAGTTCGAACAACATCTCCCTAAAGGGAAGAGATGGCTCCGATGTTCCAATTTCCGAACGCTCCGATGTAGTGAATTCCTACTTCACCTCCGTTTTTACCCAGGAGCCAGCAGCAAGCAACGTTTCAGTACCACGCCTAAATTATGCACCTATATATGCTACCTGTTACCATCTCAACAAAGTAAATTTTAGACCTCATTGATAAACTAAAGGCATCCACTTCCCCTGGATTAGACAACATCCCTGCTAAGGTTTTCAAAGCAACTAAATATTCCACGAGCCGAATCCTGAAAATCATTTTCGCCCAGACTCTTTAAGTGAAGTAGTTCCAGTCTTTAAAGCTGGTGATCGTAGCGACCCCTCGAATTATCGGCCGATTTGGCTGACATATATCGCGTGCACTTTTCGATCATATATTATATTCACACATCGCATCTCACTTAGACCGCAGCTGTTTCTTGTTCCCCAATCAGCATGGTTTCAGGGCAGAATGTTCGTGCAAAATTCCTTTTTGAACTTACAACTGATCTTCACTGAAACCTAGACTCTTCGTTCCAAACTGATATCAATTACGACTTCGCCAAGGCTTTCTATCGCGTCCCTCACCAACATCTCTTTTCTAAACTCTCAGGTCTGCCACTTGACCCTCTTATCTTATCCTGGATCCACTGCTTCCTAACTAACCGCTTGCAGTTCACCGTCATCGCCAGTCATGCATTGTTAAATACAAGAGTAATCTCCGGGGTGCCACAGGGATCAGTTCTTGTACCGTTACTCTTTCTAATCTTCATCAACGACTTGCCATCTGGTATTTCATCTTCTGTCCGTCTTTTTGCGGACAACTGCGTCATTTGTCGCTGTATCAACAATAGCAGAGATCGGGAGATATTACAGGATGGCATAAACCGAACTCAGAAGTGGTTCTCCGACTGTCTCATGCAGCTCAGTGTTTCAAAATGCAAATTCCTGCACATCAGACGCAAACATTCCATAATTAATTTCCCGTACTCCCTCAACTCAATAGCTCTATCTCAAATTCGTACAGGTACCTCGGAATCGAGATAACGGCCAACCTAGCTTGGGCTGACCATGTCACCAAACTATGTGCTAGTGCTTCTATATCACTCGGATTCATCAGGAGATCCCTTTCCATGTCCACCCCATCCACCAGACAACTAGCATATAAAACGTACAGCCTTTATCAAAAGTCTACAGCCCAGGAGGTCTATTTCTGAGCGATCCTATGTGGCTTGTAATGCATTCCCATGTTTATATACTTGCTGAAGACAAGAAGATTTTTCGTCCTACCCTCTCCAATGGCTAGCACTTCCACGAGTATTACAGAAGACATATTATATAGCTTAAAAGGAAACCATCTGCGCTGTAAACGTTTGATAAAGGCAGTACATCCGGACTAAACTAGAATACGCCTCAGCAATATGGAATCCTCACCAGACCTACTTAATAGATTCCCTCGAAGCCATCCAAAACAGGACAGCTCGTTTCCTCACCTCACAGTATAAACCTCGGCTCAGCATCACAACCATGAAATCATCTCTTCGGCCTTAAATCATTAGCTCTCTACAGAAAAAATTCAATTCTTTGTCTTTTTCATAACTTGTACTTTAATTTTTTTCAATACTTCGGGAAAACCTTCTACAAGCTCCTGTACGATCATCTTGTCGTTTATTCAACTCCCTAAACATACAGCGTTTGCATGGTCCCATAAATAATTTCACTAAATCTATTGTTCCAAGTGCGATGGAAGGCTGGAATAACCTCCCCGAACACATTGCCATTAAGGCTAATCCTTCCATGTTCAGACAGCTCCTAATCGACCATCTCAACGAAAAATAAAACTTTTCCCCTATACCCTGTATGAGCCAACAAGACCTACAAACCGGCCAGCCTGTCCTAGCTCCATTTGAGCAAACTCTTTTGTTGTATTATGTCCCAACTTCACTACCTGAATTTGTTACTTTTTTCTCTATTTCTAATAATGCATGACCGCTGAATACGCCTGCATCCCCCCTTATGTAATTTAGATCACCCTTTTCTTTTCTATTTCTACATTTATATTCATATATGATTGCTGCATGCTTCTGTATCCCCCCCCCCCCCCTCCTACTTTATGGAATGTCCGTAAAGGGACCTTTGAGTCAATAAATGATTATGAAGCCTATTGTTCAAGAATGGAAGTCATGCAGTCACAAAAAGCGCTTTTACGAAGTAATCCTATGTGGAATCCGCACTGGACATACACACCTCACACACAACTTCATACTCCTTGGACAAGAAGAACCTACATGTGAGGCACGCGGTGAATAGCTGACAATCAACTACATTTTAATATCATGCATGAAATTTCAGGACATCAGGAAGAAAGATTTTACGTGTCTCTGTAGTGAACACATCCCATTTCATCCAAACCCCTCACTAGGAGAGAACACCGTTGTCGAAATTTGGTCTGTTTTCTATTTTTAAACAGAAGTAAACCTGGTAAACAAACTCTGATTTATTTTTTTAAAAGGAACAGTTTTACCCTGAGTTTGGTGCATGATGGTCTTAGTTACCGATGCGCCATAAAACTAAGCACAACAAAAACCTCTTTAATGTGCTATGTACCCAGAGGATGAAATAAATAAATATTGTAATCTTAAAAGACTAACTTGCACATGGCCGTTGAACAACCTGGAAAGTGCCACCAGGTCAGTCCTTTCATCCAGGGTTTTACCAAGAGTATATTCGGCGTCTTACTCGTTATGAGGTGTTCGATGATTGCTCTACGCAGAAGTTAGAGAGATAAAGTGTTCAGGCCCGTACCACAAAGTATATTACGAGTTCAAACAATTGAAAATTTCTAATGAAGGACTGTTCGAGATGCCAAGATTTAATTTAACTGTTATTATCTGTTATCTGGCTCGACCGTCGCCAGTGGAGCGGGTTAATGGCACAGCGAATAATTTCGGCTGCTTAAGCGGCTACGTATTTGGTCATTAGTTCAGGTTTTGAACCGATATTAGCCAATGGAGGTGTTGATAATACCGGTGAAGAAACACATGGCCCCTGATGACGAAATAGGCGAGATTTTCCTTTTTGCCTAGGATTGGAGATGAAACATTATATATTCTGTGCGGTAGAGTATATAAGTTCCCTTAATAGCTTTGGAGGATGAGTGTCCATGCATTGTCCATTCCTGGGACACTTGCTGGCAGCTAGAACAGCAGCGTATGATTCTTTTTTTTTTTTTACTCACCATCCCATCCTGCTATATTTCTCCCCGACTATAACTTCATCGCCTTCTTCGGTTTCTCCGCCTAGATATAGTTATTTCCGATAATCACAACACGCGGTACGCTTAAGTCGCCTGCCAATATGTTCTGCCTCTCTCTACGCAGTTTGTTGTTGTGCCCTCTAAACTCCTTGTTACAAGTTGCTGTTTGCGCCTTCGCATCTCACGTCTGCCGTGTACGTGCTACTGGCTGTAACTTTGAAGGTGACTACTGCTGTTGGCATGGGGATAGCAAAGACAACAAAAATACAGTGTACCATTATTGCAATCCCCCCCTCGCGCGCGCACACACGCACACGCACACACACACACACACACACACACACACACACACACACACACACACACACACACACACACACACACACACACACACACACACACACACACACACACACACACACACACACACACACACACACACACACACACACACACACACACACACACACACACACACACACACACACACACACACACACACACACACACACACACACACACACACACACACACACACACACACACACACACACACACACACACACACACACACACACACACACACACACACACACACACACACACACACACACACACACACACACACACACACACACACACACACACACACACACACACACACACACACACACACACACACACACACACACACACACACACACACACACACACACACACACACACACACACACACACACACACACACACACACACACACACACACACACACAGTGCATTTATTCAGGTCACAGCCGGGTTCGAAACAGGCGAAGGAAAGAAAGACACTGGAGAATCTGGACTCTCATCATTACTTGGTGCTAAATGATTTTTATTTAGAAGATGCTCAATACTGTCTCTTTATTTACACCAACACGATCACGTCAATTGCGTTTATTCACATTAGACCGCTGCCTACACCTCCCCTGATATACATTTCAATATTTGGCCACTACTAGTTAAAATAACAGCTGTACCTTACCGGCAGTCGCCTATTGGTCAGAAGCGTGGAGGTTAACGAAAAGGGTTCTACTTAAGTTGAGGACAACGCAGAGGGCTATGGAACGAAAAATAGCAGGGATAAGAAGCATTCAGAATGAGCCAGACATAACTCGAGCTAATTATATTGTAGTGGAAATCAAGAAGAAATGGGCATGGGCAGGGCATGTAGTGCGAAGAGATAACCGATAGCCATCAATGGTAACGAACTGGAAACGAAGAATAGCTATTCTTAATTTCCAGTTTCCTGCATCGCTCTCTTAGGAATGAAGAATCTATTCGTTCCTAGGACAGCGATGCAGAGACCATCATAGGGGTAGGCAGGCAAAGTTTGAGGAGATACGTCGGATGCATCTGGCATAGGATCAGAATTGGAGGTAAGTAGTAAGTACGTAGGAGAGGCTCTATTTCGGCGAAGCCGTTCTCACCGAAAAAAAATAAAGGACTTCAGTGGCGTGAATGGTGAGATGTACACTTGGCAAGCCTAGATTTAAAAGCACTGCTGCTCTCGGCCGCGTTCTGCTTAAGTATGACAGGAAGAGTTCTAGATAATGCTTCAACATCATTTGCTACAAAAAAGAAAAGGCAGCACGCTGTTAGAAGTCCTCTGAGAACCAAGTGTCCGCTCTTGCAAACATAAAACAGTTTGCTTGCCTTGCGCAGCAACAAAGGCGATGGGCCATGGTTGTTATCCGAAAACGAATAACAGAAAATAAAAAGATGAAATGATTGCTTCGGTGGCAATTACACGAAACATCTGAAAGTCAAGAGAACTCTTAACGCAGTTAATAGCGTTTTAAGCCTAACGTTCAGGTTTCTCCTCGGAGCTTAAAAGTGTGTCCATGCAAGAAGAGAGAAAAAAAAAAGGGAAAATAAAATATCTCCCTTTCTACATCCGCGAAACTTTCGCTCGTAAACTCCGGCCGAAGCTGCTGGACGTATATTACATCGGGGCTGCGCTGTTCCCCCTGGCGGCCTTTACGTCGGACGTCTTTTCACGAGCGACGTATAATACCCTTGTCGCTGCTGCACTACCGCCATCGAAGTTCAGAAAGGAAGGCAAGAACGTATACTAGGCGTGGAGTGCCGACCGCTTGCTCGAACCGAGGGCCGTGGGGCGCCAAGGTTAGTTTCGCGGACACCATTAGGAGGAAGCCAGCGGGAATTCCCTCCGCGCCAGAATCCCGGAAAGCCTCACCACGCGAGCTCATGGAGACGAGGCCGCTGGGAACGGCCTTGCGAGAGGACCAGGACCGGCTACCTGGGATGGAGGCCTCCCGAGGGCCGCTGTCGGGGCCCGCAAGTGAAAAGACGACAATGAGTATGGAGCTAGAAAAGGAGATAGAATGAGTGGGCGAAAAAGAAGCGAAGGTTTAAATCGGTGGATGCAAAGAAGCAAAGAAAAGAATCTCCGCAGCGAGCAGCCCTTTGTGACCTGTCGGTTTTATTTTGCCGTAGGTATTATGCTTGCTCTGTCAACACGGAGGGGGAACGTGTTTCCGCAGCAGGTGCCCGAGAAGAAAGAAAACGTGTATAAGCGTGTACACGTCGCGAGTCTTCGGATACGCTAGAGTGGAGTCGGGGTTCGCGAACCGGAGTCGCAAAGAAGTCAGAGTTTAGAGAAATCAGAAAAAGACCAATCATTAAACCTATCTTTTTCTATACCTCTTGTTGTTGTTTCCTTTTTTCTTTCAAACGCGAAAGGGGATGTTTAGCTTTGGTACACGGCAGTCGTGAGAAAACCTGACAAGAAAGAAACATGAGGGAAAAGAAGAAAAAAAAAACACGGCTTGCAGATCCCTGTGCAGTGCGCGAGAAACGACGAAGCATTAAGCGGAACTCGCGCGTTGGAGCGAATAGCGTACTGCGACTCGGAGAAAATTGAGTTTCGACTGGCAAAGGAAGACCAGGAGACAGAAGAGAGCGCCACTGTGCACATGCACGGCTGCGCGAAGGCGTAATGGTGCCGGATAGGCTGCGACATCGAAAGTTCTTTCCGCTGCGCTTCGCACTATCCTGGTTTAGCAGAGAGTCATTGTGTAGAACAGCGCGAAAAACACGACAGGGACGAACGAAGACAACAAGACGAGCGCTGACTTTCAACTGACAAGTTTATTGCATGCCTGCATCCATATATATGAACACGTTCACACAATAAACGAAACAAGAACAACTAAACAAACACCGAAAAGTGTAAGAATGCAATCGAACCATGTGTCATCCAGATTTTCACAACGCATCATTTTCTCGTGTTCATAAATCTTACTTCACGTTCCGATAAAGCTATAGACGGGCTGCTGATACAAGTTTCCTTTATCCTGTTGATTTCTTTTGCTTCTAAAATCTCCCGTACTGTCTGGTCATTATGCCGATTGATTATTTTTGCTTCCTGTAGAAATGGCTGGCAAGCGTCGCTTTTACAGTCCCTGCAGTGTATGCCCATAGTTTCTTTTACCGTACCAAAAACATTATTGTGATGCTCCATTAGTCTTTCATTAATACAACGCCCCGTCTGTCCGATATAATGTTTTCCACAAGACAGTGGAACAGAGTATACAACCCCCTTCTGGCAACCCACATAAGGGTCTTTGTGTTTTATGGTACAGCCCTGACCTATGCCTCTCGTACTATTAACTTTTTTACACATTTTCCCTAATTTATCTGGAGCCGAAAGGACAACTTTTACACCTGCCCGATTTCCTATACGTTTGAGTCTATGCGAGAGGTTATGGATATACGGAATGACCACTATCTTTTCTTTCGTCCGCTGGTTCGTGGATAGGCTCTCCAGGCTCGCCTGAGAAGATTTTATACTTGATAAAATAGTCTCCGCTACCGATACCAACAGCTGCTTGGGATATCCTGCGTTTTGAAGCAGCTGTTGGTATCGGTAGCGGAGACTATTTTATCAAGTATAAAATCTTCTCAGGCGAGCCTGGAGAGCCTATCCACGAACCAGCGGACGAAAGAAAAGATAGTGGTCATTCCGTATATCCATAACCTCTCGCATAGACTCAAACGTATAGGAAATCGGGCAGGTGTAAAAGTTGTCCTTTCGGCTCCAGATAAATTAGGGAAAATGTGTAAAAAAGTTAATAGTACGAGAGGCATAGGTCAGGGCTGTACCATAAAACACAAAGACCCTTATGTGGGTTGCCAGAAGGGGGTTGTATACTCTGTTCCACTGTCTTGTGGAAAACATTATATCGGACAGACGGGGCGTTGTATTAATGAAAGACTAATGGAGCATCACAATAATGTTTTTGGTACGGTAAAAGAAACTATGGGCATACACTGCAGGGACTGTAAAAGCGACGCTTGCCAGCCATTTCTACAGGAAGCAAAAATAATCAATCGGCATAATGACCAGACAGTACGGGAGATTTTAGAAGCAAAAGAAATCAACAGGATAAAGGAAACTTGTATCAGCAGCCCGTCTATAGCTTTATCGGAACGTGAAGTAAGATTTATGAACACGAGAAAATGATGCGTTGTGAAAATCTGGATGACACATGGTTCGATTGCATTCTTACACTTTTCGGTGTTTGTTTAGTTGTTCTTGTTTCGTTTATTGTGTGAACGTGTTCATATATATGGATGCAGGCATGCAATAAACTTGTCAGTTGAAAGTCAGCGCTCGTCTTGTTGTCTTCGTTCGTCCCTGTCGTGTTTTTCGCGCTGTTCTACACAATGAATTACCAACATGCCCAAGCTTCTGTTTTAGCAGAGAGCACGGCGGCCATAGAGAACCAAAAAAAAGAAAAAAAGAAGGGTTATTGGGGGAATGCGCGCTGTGTTTGCAGTAATAGCAAACACAGTGCAAGCATGTAAGGAGAACGAGTTCGATGTTGCTGTCTCTAAACCGCACTATAATCACTTTTCGGGCGCCCGAAGAAGCTCCGTTTGACTGATCACTGATCGTCCAAATTACTTGATCGCTGACCGCTAGATTTCAAGGATAATAGTCTACAAGGGATTTGTTTGCATCTTAGTATGCACACGTATAGAAAAAAAAATGTTAAGTGAGTACCGGCTGTGCTCTTTTGTTACACCATTGAATAATTGTCTTCTAAATAAAGGTCAAGCTGCATCATTCTCTTCCCGGTTTAATACAGATAGCCTGGACGGTCGATGCCTTACAAAGAATGTATCGGCGTAACCAGCACTGTCCAGTAATCAGTCGAAATGCGAAGCCCTTCGTGATGTGCAAAAGGAGTTAAAATTCGGGGAAGGTCGCAGTTTAAGTGACGAGCGCTCGCTGGCGGAGCGTGGAAGGAACGCCGGAGACATGGACTTCTCCAGAAGTGGGTATTGATTATATTTTCTAAATTTCTCGGGGATGAGGCAATTAGGATGAAGACGAAGTAGGGGCCATTTTAAGGATCAATGCAAAATTAAGGGCGCATTTAGTAACCATCATGTGATGACAGTGGGGGGCAGCATTTAGTGTTTCCTTAGTTGTTTTCAATTGATCTTGTAATTCGGCTCTGTCATTTCGAGTCATTTTAATGCGAATTCATTTCTTGACTCACGAGTGGCGTAGACAGAATTGCATACAGACTGTGCCCACACGAACTGTGAATGAAAAAATAAAAAAAACATCGCCGCTACTGGGTTTCGAAGCCGCGCAAGAGCGAAGACATCAGCTTACCTGGCTCATGCATGAGAGCGCTATACTGTCGCCGCAGCCGATTTCTTAATTTATTGCCAGGCTTTAATATACATATACCTGCCAACAATCAGCGCAGCCGATCACGCCTCGCGTAAAACTGCAACACACTCCCACATTGTGCTGTAAACATCGTCGCCTTCATCGACTCAACTGCAACACATCCTCGCACTCTGTAATGAACATTGCCGTGCTCACGAAGTTCCACCTACGCTGTTCTTTCGTTCAACCTAAGTAAATACGCCATACACATACGTCCATCTGGTCGAGTGCGGCGGAGGTCCACTAGCGTGGTGTCGGGCGAATCTACTAGGTGGCATAACAGCACTCGCAGTGCTTTCGCAATATTGCACATAAGCATATTTAAGAGTCACCTGAATTTTTTTTTCGTGTTTCTCAAGCGACTGTATGTGATTTTCAAGTTTTGGAGTCGGTCTCTGCTATTTAGGCGAACTCACTATTAGTCGCTTTAGATTTTTTGTGTCAGTCTTTTTCATTCGTGCTGTCATTCGTGTTCAGTTTCATTTTTGCTGTCTCCCCATAGTCATTTATTTTTGAAAAGTAATGCTTGGTCTTCACTTGTCATCGCTTTTGCAAAAAAATTTCCTTCCTTTACCTTTTTTTAGTTCTCCCGCAGCAGCTCCTTCCCGCCTCACACGCACAACGCCGACACAGCTTGGTATCACGGCAGAGCTTCCTGACCTAACGCATTAAAAAATTCATTAAGAATTAAGAAGGTATTTTAAAAAAAGCGAGTGTACGCCCCTTTCTCCTTCCTAGGGGACATGTGAGAAAATCGCTGTCCGGAGGGCCGGATTTCCTGAGAAGAGGATGTCAGACACAAGTCTCATCGAATCTCGATCGGCCTTGTTCAGCACGGTGTTGCGTTTTGAAGTGCGGTGTAGGATCTTTACGGGAGCGTTTACAGTAACTCTAGCCGAACTGAGGCAACGGCGTCTTCTTGCTGCGTCTAGCTAGGAGAGTACTTTTCATGCGTACGGTGGAGATAATAATAATGCGTGTTTTACTGCAAAATCAATCTCACTGCCCCCCCATAAATGGGGTGTCTGCTGAAGCTAAGCTGCACCCGCCAGCCACCTAGCGCCCACCTACCGACTAAATGTATCTTTGTCACGTTCCATCAGCGCCGCCATATCATGCTATGCATCGAGCCTGAGTTAGGGAAAACCATGTTGATCCGAAGTTCGAGCTGGGGAAAGAAAGGCTGAGGGAACGGGAGTTGCGGAAAATTCGGAAAATCAAGTGGGTTTCATAACCTTATCCGCCCACCTAACTTTCTGCCGCCCCCTGTTACGCTTTCCTTCCCTTGGAATCCAGTTTGTTACCCTAAGCGACCATCGGTTATGCTCTCTTCGACCTACGTGTCCTGCCCATGTCCATTTCTTTTTCTTAATTTCCGCAAGAATGTCGGTAACTTGAGGTATTTCTCTGACCCACTCTGCACGCTTTCTATCTCTTAATGTTACCCCTACCATTTTTCGCTCCATAGCCCTCTGAGCTGTCCTCAACTTAAGTAGTAGAAAGTAGAAGAAGGTGGGCGGATGAGGTTAAGAAGTTCGCAGGGGTCAAGTGGATGCAGCTGGCACAGAACCGGGTTAAGTGGAGAAATATAGGAGAGGCCTTCGCCCTGCCGTGGGTATAGTCAGGCTGATGATGATGATGATGATGATGATGATGATGATGATGATGATGATGATGATGATAATAATGATGAAGTGGGTTTAGTGTAATAATTTATTGCAGCGCTCCTACCTGCAAAATGGTTCAAAACACTCCCTCTAAGCATTACCTGAAAGAAGTCGCGTCGATTCGAATGCAGAGGAAAATCGACAAATCACACGTAGCATATGCCTACCTCCCTCTACGCCTGCCTACAGCCATTGGAAAACAAGGAATAAGGATGAGCGGAAAGCATTTCGGGCGCGCTATTTGTTAAGGCTTGTTCCAGACACGAGGTCTTCGCGACGTCGATGGAGCTCTTTCGCAGCCCCGTTCGATGGCACGCGCTCGAGCACGGAATGGAGTGCCCCATTTGCTCTCGAGTGGTGTGCGATAGCTCTCGAGTGTCTGTCGCCAGTTTTCTAGCATTCGTCACATTCTCCCTTTTCCCTCTCCTCGCCTTCATTTTTCTTTCCTTGTTGGGTTCCGCACTCGAAAACTAGACTTCCTTCTCCACTTGGGCTGCTTCCGGACTTCGCCGTCGAGTGTCCGCCGGGCTGTTATTTTTCGCTGCCCGTTCGTCGTATCACCACTTCGAAGACCGGGGAATGATAGTTCGCCCGCTTCTTGTCACTTTAACGGTGGAAATCACGGCCAGCTAGCGTCATAGGCGCTACTGGCCGATCAGACATCTGGCGCGACAGTTCTGCGAAAGCAGTTGGACGTTCACTCGATGGTGCCACTCTGTGATGTGGCTCTCTTCGTTCTTTGACACTGCGCTGAGGCTTCGCACACGTGTCATAATGATTTTCCACTGAAGTTGAGCAGATATAGTGTTGATGCTTCTGCAGGTTAGTGACGGGCGCGAGGGAAGCCATTTACATATAGGCGGGCGGACGAGTAAAAGGATCTGTGGGTGGTGTTTCTGAAAGCCAGGTTCCATTATCACATCGTTTTTTATTTAGATTTCGGCTTCGAGTTTTAGTTCGGCTTCTGCGAGAGGTTATAGTGGGTGAAGGTCGTGTAGACAATAAAGGATAATTTATGTTGGTTGGCGTTTCTCGATGGCAGCTTTGGAGGTTAGCGGTAGATAACGCACCACGACGATATTGTTTGATGCTGTACAGCGTACCTAGAGGATAAAGGTGGGTGGAGGTGGGGAGTGCTATGCTCAAAGTCAAGAAGGGCATCGCAAAGCCGATGACAAGGATAAATTAAGGCACAGGAAAACGCAAGACTGGCAACAACCTTCATTTTCTTATTTTTAAAGCGGACATACATGTGCATCTTGTCGCTGAGCCTTTATATGGTGTGGCTGTGACCGCACAGGCACGGATGTGAATCAACGGGGCACACCATCCGGTTGTATGAGCTGCATCGTCTATGTGCAAAGAAAATAAAATATAGCACTGCGTCAGCTTACTGACAGCGCGAAGCAAGGGCAGTTGTATTCCCTGAAATTTCTTTGTGTATAAGATTCGCATGTTTACTGATGAGGGTCCACTTTTTTTCCTTATCACGGCCACTGATTATAGGTCATATCATGAGTGCCGAGGAAACGCAGGCTGAATTAAGCTACGAATAGTTCCGCGCATGGGATTACTATCTGTCGTGCCTTGCAGCTCAACTTCCTGCATTTCCTTGCACAGAGACACAGACGCGCTTCTTTAGTTGAGGTAGAGTGTGCTGCTCTGCCGACTTGGAGATATCCGGTTTGTAACAGCGCTCTCCGCTCCACGACCGGAACCATCAATGAGCCCAAACTTGGAGTTTGCGCCCCGAAGCAGCGTTATCGACTCACGTTCCGTGGCTCCCGGCTCGCTCCTGGCTATAAGGTGCGGTTCCTCACGGGTAGACTCGGCCTTTACGACACGACATCTTCTTGCGAAATGAGCGACAAATGCAGCCACGAGAAACCTCGCGATGGAGCTCTGCTTCTACTCCCTCCAAGTTCGGGGTACACCGTGCTCATTTGCGGCTGTTCTCTCTCATTCTGTCCTTTCATTTCTTCGCGATCTGTGTCTATTTTTTTTCTCTCTATTTTCCTCTTCCACGGTGGTGGAACCGCTCCCTGTTCCGTCGTTGGGCGACGGAAGTGAGGAAATCGATGCCCGAGCGGAAAATTGCGCCTCTTCGTGTCCGAGTGCGGGTCTGATGGCGAACCACGGCCCCCGCCGCCCGAGCAACGGACTGCTCGCCGCCGGTCGAGCATCTACGAGCCCGAGACGGAGGACACCCACGGGAGCAAGCGAGGGGAGAGCTCCGCTGTCCCCGAGATTTATGGCCGCCTTCTCGATGTTCGGGCTCGAGGGCCGGCGTAGCGGGTCCGGCCTTCGGAAACTCTTTCCAACTGCGCACTTCCCTACGCAAGAAAAGAATAGAATACCAGCACATAAGAACAAAAACATATCATTAACTCCAAGTGGAAGCTTAAAATGGAGGACAATTTATTCCTCACATCTCGGGGGTGGATAAAAAAACAAGGAGCCGAAAAAGAAACAATTGGGCCAGGTACAGCGCGATTTTGGTTGAATCCCGATGTAAAAGAAAAAAAGAAAAGAAACGGGAGCAGAGCTGTTTTCCGCCCTTGCCCAACTTCTTCTGCGTCGAATTTGAAATGAGGCGCTGAGCCACATGATAAAACGAAAAGAGAGTGTTTCTTTTTATCAAAGTGCTCATAAATTTACGTACATTGGACTGCCCCTGCGCGCTACATTTCCTTGCACGAGGCCCTGCGACGCTTCTCCTTTATCAACCTTCATTTTCCTTCGTTACCCGTGCGTATTCATCACCGCCTATGTTTATTCGGGCACATATATCACCAGTAATGAGCACCTTTGCATTCGGGGAAAAATATAAGCCGTGCTTAACAGCCCTGCTTCGAATACTGTATGTTGCTACATTTTAACTACGTTTTTGTGCCTCCTTTAACAAAAAAAAAAAAATTTCTTGCGTTGTTTGCTTGCCCACTCCCCTCTGTAATGCCTCGGCGCTTGAGGGTATCGAAAATAAATAAAGAAATAAATAAATAAACTCCGATCCAGCTATCATTTCTCAACTTAAACGCTCGATGAGCACACATATTCTGTCTTCATGTAATCGGTGCTAAGAATGCAAGAAATGATGCGCAGTTCATGAGACTGACAGTAGTTTTTGCGCGTTTCAAAGCGCACTTTTGTATTGCGACCTGTATATATATAATTCCACCTGCATGTGTGTCTTATGCACCGTATCGATCTTTGAATTTTCATTCATTGTGGCTTGTGGCGTCGTGAGTCTTCTTGCATGCCTATGTGGTGGATGGAGTCACTTGGACAGTGGAGTTTGGCATATGGGTGATAGTTGGACGCTTGTAAGTAGAAAATGCACCTTCCGGAAGCCTACGGTGTACCGGAGGGCGGAGGGGTTGTCGCACCAACACCAACGTCGGACACTTTCGAGATAATGGACGTTTCTGCACTCGTGAAATTTGGTAAACATAGATATGAAAATTAAAGTGATGAGTCGACTGCACTGACAGGGCTGCTGCGAATTTTATACGCTTGGGACGGACCTCACGAGAGATCGTCTTTAGTGCACGCGGAGAGGGAATGAAAGAGCATAGCCACTTCAAAGAAGGTTGGACTTGCTGACTCACGGCAGCGTGAGGTAAAGCACGCTTCCGAGTCTCGTTCCCGTGGATAGCATGCTACAGACGCTACCGTCCACTGGTGTTAGTCACTGGCAATGAGTAGTGCGCACAACGACTGCTGTAGCCGGTATGCTAACGACGACCACACCGGCGTAAGCTAGTCATGGTAGGTGCATAATGTCCTCTGCCCCGTCAGATAAGAATGAGACACGGAGTACTAAGCAGGGAGCAGAGTAAGAGATTGGCAGCTTCGCGGCGCGTGTACCTTGGAAGGAGAACAGAGTTCATGTACGCAGAGCGTGCGCTGCTGTCTCGCTTTGGTCGCCGTATTTATACACTTTATTGCAAAATGCATCTTTATTATAGAAGTGCATTTATTGCTCACGACGCCGATGTTCCTGAGAACAGGGCATTCACTTCGGCAGACAATGGATCTTGAATTAGGCTACCGCAGCATGCGTCGTCTGATGGCCTGCCCGCTGCGGTGGCTCATTGATTGGCGCATTCGGCTACTGACCTAGAGGACGCGGATTCAAACCCGGCCGCGGAGGCCGCATTTCGATGGAGGTGAAACGCAAGGCGGCTATGTACCGTGCATGTCAAATAACCCCACGTGGTCGATCCTCAGCACTCATTACGTTGAAGTCATTCAGCTGTCCTCCACAGTACTTTTTCACATCTTCGTTCTTCCACTCCCTCATTCATCCTTTCCCTTACGGCTCGGTTTCAATGTCCTAGCCGTAGTGGTACACTTACTGCTCGCTTTCATTTTGCCCAAGGGCGGTTCTTTTTCTAATGGTCAGCCGCGGCAGAGCATCTTGAAAAACGGCAGGCTGTAATATTTCCCGCCAATGTACCATTCATGTAGTTTCGTTTGCCGCCTTAAAAGAGGGCTCCCCGACACAGCTACTACCTCAAATCTCTCGCACAGTGTACATAAAGAGCCGCGTAGGGTAAGCGCACTTCTGAGAAGAAGGGATTTTGTTCCCTGAAACGCGCCTTGGGACGCTGAATTAGCACCATGCGGAAACTTTACAATTATGAGAGTGGTCCTTTAGACACAGTAAAAGAAGCTGCACTCTACGAAAATTGTTTCTTGGTACAAGCATTTAAACAAGGTTGATCAACTTCTGAACCGGCGCTTTGATCGTGAACGCAATAATAAAAGAATCAGCAATTAGTTTTCACAAATATTTAAATTTGGGGAACTAAATCCCGAAGGCTAGGCTAGTCCCCTCTGAACAGCCCTAAATTGGTTTCAGTGCGTTAGGACAATCTGTCACTTGTAATAGCTTTGTTACCTTCAGTAGGGCCACCCGCTATTCGCGAATACCAATTTGTACTGTTTCACATAAAACCTCAAATTGAAACGGTTCTTCTCCGATGCAAAATGTTTATAATATATGTGCATATCGAGACCGCTGAAGTAGTGGTGAGAAAGAAGTTAACAGAGAGCTATTGAGTGAAAAGCGGTAGGTGTAACGATAAGAGATCGGAAGCGTGCAGATTGGGTCAGAGAAATATCTCGAGTTAATCACATTCCAGTGAAAATCAAGAAGAAATGGATATGAGTAGGACATGTAAGCCGAACAGAGGGTAATCGATAGTCGAAAAGGTAACAAATTGGATTCCAAGGGAAGGAAAGCATAGTAGGGGGCGGCAGAAAGTCAGGCGAGTGAATAAGGTTAAGATGTTAGCAGGGGCCAAGTGGACATGGTTGGAGGAATAATGGCAGAGGCCTTCGCCCTGCAGAGGATATATTCTGGATGATGATGATGATGATGATGATGATGAAAATGACAGCCTATTTTAAAAGCTTATAGCTTATAGCCTCTAAGGTTTACTTCTAAGCGGCCCAATAGGGCTTCAGTTTTCGAGGAAGCCCTACCCTTAGGATAGTGCACAATGAAATATCTTACTTTTTGGAGATCTTAACACTGGGCATGCACTACGAGATACTTACTCCCTTGGCTCTAAACGCTTGTTGAAAGAACTATGTATATCCCGGCCTCGGCGGCCGCTTTTCGATGGAGGCGAAAAGCAAGGTGCCCGTGTGCTGTGCGATGTCAGTGCACGTTAAAGAACCCCAGGTGGTCGAAATTTCCGGAGACCTCCACTACGGCGTTTCTCATAGCTTGAGTCGCTTTGGGACGTTAAACCTCACAAACAAACCAAACAACTATGTACACATAGCTTTAGCTGGAAAAAAAAAAAGTAACATAACTTTGAGCTCTTACGTTGACTTTGATAAAAAAAAAAAACTACTCTGCTGCAGACTTGCTAGAGATTCGAGAAGAAAATTAATTGGCGCGGCGTTGCAGCGAGGACGAAAGAACGGAGCGAAAAATAAATTAAGCTCGGTATTTCTGTAACCAGAGACAGGCGTTGTCGCTCCAGCCCAAGGAGTGACGGTGCCGCCATAAACAAGGACACGTAATAGGAGAGTCTTGCTCCCGAGAAAAGCGCTGAACAGGCGTCAACGCATCGCGCCTGCAGATTGTCACGTAGCGTCGGGAGAGCAGGTCGCATGCGAAAACCTCGAAAGTAAAATGATCATTTTGTCAACTTTTATCTCCCTCCCCCCACCCCCCCCCCCCCCCTTTTTTTTTCTATAAGAAATACAGCTCAGCAGAGACCGAATGACTATGACTGCTGCTCTCAGCAGCGCTCACTTTGATTATGGTTCACCCCCAGGAGAGTAAGCATATTCGGGGGTCTTCGTAAACCTAACCACATGTTATCGCGTCCTGACGAGCAACTCGTGTCGCAAGAACGTGCCTACGATATCAACGACCCCTTGCACACAACAAAGACCAGATAGAAAACTGTACAAATGAGAAAACAAAAAGGTAGTAGAGGTGTTGAGCCAAGAAGATCGCTCAAAAGAGCCATATGGCCTTAATTTTAATACGCCAAAGCTGACGAAATTAAAATCAAAGCATGTAACCAGGCAGCCATAGCCTGTTTTTTTCTTATGTATATATATATATATATATATATATATATATATATATATATATATATATATATATATATATATATATATATATATATATATATATATATATATATATATATATATATATATATATATATAATGTGAAGGAAAGAAGCCAACAGTCGGCGAGGCCAAGGAAAGCGTTGGGGATGGTATATTTATGTCTTTTTTTTAATGTTTGCTTAGATAATCACAGAAATTAGTAATGTAATCTGTTTAGGGGAAATCTAATTAAACACTAAGTAGAAGAAAAAACAACGTGCCGATGGTGGGAACCGAACCCACGACCTCCGAATATCGCGTCCGGTGCTCTTCCAACTGAGCTACATCGGCCGCTGTCCCCCCTGCTACTTTCTTGGGTATTTATGTTGTCTGTATACGAACCTTGAGAGTGTTCACCAGCGCCACCCTCAGCTACAGCGGCGGACGTAGAACGTCCTTTGTTATATATATATATATATATATATATATATATATATATATATATATATATATATATATATATATATATATATATATATATATATATATATATATACACACATTCGGAGGTCTGTCGTGCGCCCCGAAAGCGCTTGAATGTCAAGTGTCACAGGCATACGTTGATGTCTCAGGCAAAAACGCTTCTATAGGGCAACCATTCGAAATAGGACGGAAATTCAGGGCAGGGATAACCGTGGTGATTCTATCCGAGAGTTCCATTCCATTCTTATCATTTTCTCTCTCAGTCGTCAGCTGCACAAAGCAAGATGCGTAATGCGCATGCACTAGAGAAATAATCGCAATATCACATCGGTGCAGCCAATATCTCTTCGCTGACAACAGCGGACGGATGTTTGACGCTCGCACCGGATTCGTGAGGACGGCTTGGCGTCGGTACGGCTGACGTTCCATTTCGAAACGGCCAATCAATACTGCTGGCCAAGAAAGGGCCCACTTGTCTGTTTGGATGCGAGCAGAGATCGATGGATCGAAGGGTGGCATAAAAGCTGCTGATGGGAAGAAACGTGAGAATGAGTATCGTGTGCGCACACTCTTCCTTCGGCTGTTAGCACGCAGGGCCATGTTCCGTTAAAGCAAACTTGCAAGCTGCTGCCTCTAGGTACACATGCATCAATGTGATGGGGTCGGCACCGCTTGTTTGCTCCGAAAGGACGCGAAGCCATGCCCCAAATGCGCAAAATGACCGCTTCTGGGCCCGATTCTGGCATGGCAGCCTTTGTGATTAGTTTGCTGTTTTTGTTTGCGAAATTGATTTCCTAGCACTCAGATGGCTGCAGCATAATAGGAAATGTGTTGCCAACATTCATAGGCTCGTTGTAACGCTGTTTGCAACCGGACAGATGGGAAAACCAGTCGGTGTTAATATTTTCTCAGTGTTTCGTGCTCGGTATCGACCACTTTCAATGCAAAAAAAAAAAAAAAAAAAAAAACTGCTGGATTGTAAAGCATAGGCTGAAAATTACAAATCAGCACCCTCTTTCGAATACACCCCCCCGCCCTCCCCCCGCCCACCTGCGTACAAAAGAACTCCCAATAGAAGTAAATTAGTTTTAACGCACGTCCGTGGGAAGGTTTTATTTTTAATAATAATAATAATAATAATAATAATAATAATAATAATAATAATAATAATAATAATAATAATAATAATAATAATAATAATAATAATAATAATAATAATAATAATAATAATAATATTATTATTATTATTATTAATATCTTTTTTTAACAAGAGGTTATTCACTTCCATATCCAAGGGAGGCATCTATGAGTTCAAAGTAGTGAACTTTTATCAGCTGCAGATATAGAACGCGAACATTAAACGAGGTTAATGTGTATTTATTCTGGATGGCAACTAAAATAATTTAATCTCTCACAATTTTATCCGTGTTTTGCTTCTTTTAAAACGTAAAAATGAAGAAAGCGACAAGTTTTTAAATCGGGCTTATGTTGCAATACCACTGAAGGGAATCTAGTACGATACTTTTTGAATGTCCATGTTTATGATATCTTAGCTAAAAAAAATAACAACAATGCATCTTCGTCAGTTCTGTTAGGAGCTCGGCATTAAAATCATGTGTCATCACACTTTCACATCGATAGAACGCACAACTTTCTTGTACCGCATTGAAAAGAAAAAAAGGCTGTAAGAATGCATTCGAAGTGGGAGCACTAGTGAAGGGGTCGCGCGAGTAAAAAAAAGTTACGAGGGACCTCAGCGACCAGAGTAGTGAAAGGCGAAAGCCTGAGAAGTCTCATCTTGACTAGGGTTCCTGCCATCTGCAATCCCACACTTGAACGGCGCACCAAGGAACGCCACGTGACAGTCGCCGAAAAAGCCGGACACCCTTTGTCCACGACAGTATGAGCTATTAAAAACTTTTGCCCTAAAATTAGAGGGTCTCTGAAAGCCTACCCTTCCTATCCATCGTTAGCCTCTTGTCGGCATTCGTTGCAGTGCTACATATAACTACAATTGGTTTACAGGAAAGGAAAGGAGCAGTATTTTCTGCGGCAAGTGTGCGTTTGGACCGTACACCATCGTTCCTGTCAGGTGGCGTTCCTTGGCGCACATTCAAATGTGGCATTGCAGATGGCAGGGACCCATCGCGCCTTCGCCAATCAGAACGCTGCAAGAGCGGGACACACTTTGTCCACGACAGCATGAGCCATTAAAGGCTTTCGCCTTAATATATCAGATATCGCAGGGACAAGCTAGAGGCCTCACAGCAGCAGTCCCATGCAGCTCGCAGAGCAATACAGCGACAATTCGGCATCTCTAACAGAGGCAGGCGTCCGTAACGCAACTCAAGCCAACAGCAATCCAGCGACGATGGTAATCAAGAAGACGCCACTTACTTTCATTATCACACCAATGACCAGAAGCCGATGACACGCAATTTGGTGGTGTGCATGGCGCAAAATGGTGGTTAAAAAGAAGACAGTACTCCGTTACAGTCCATAAATCAGACAAATAATCGCAAAACTCGTTTACTACAGCGCTAAAGGTCTATACGAAAAAACAAACATAATACGGGCATGATGCTGCCAGGCGGTAACTGGCATTTGACATGGCCGAGCACTGATTATTAGAAGGTTTGTGCGACTTAACGAGACCACGTGATATTAGAAAGTCGGGAGCACCTGTCAACTCAGTTCGCTCATTTGAAGTGGGAAGGTGGAATAAGAGACAACCTTGCAGCGCTCTCAGATACCGAATCAGGCACGCCACTCCTAGGCCATGGAGGCACTTTCATACGGCTCCGTTAAAGCGGGACTTTAAATATGCAATGGTAGCCTACGCTATCTCGTCATATCCTCAAAGGTGGAGCTTAGGTGTCATCCATATTATATTTTATTCCATAAGTGTGGAGAGAGAGAGAGGGAAAGCACTTTATTTGCACTTATCAGAGAGTATAGAAGAGCGGATGAGACGGAGTTCCCCCCTTTCACCGTCTATCTCCCCCTAGTCGTCGGCCGGAATCAGTTGGCTTCCGGCGGCGGCCTGGGCTTCACGGATTACTTGTATTCGGGCTTGTTCTTCCTGGCTGTGAAGGGAAGATTCCCATGACTCTTGACTGTGACTATGACTGTGAAGGCATAGCAACCCTAAATCACATGCTCTGAGCTTGCCCAGCGCTAAACGGTCTGCATGTAAATAAAGAGTCATAAGGGTGGAGTAAATATTTCCACACGTGGCTCAAAGTGCGAAGCCAACCTTGTACACTCCATTTAGGTTGATTTCTTGTTTACAGTGTTACTACGAGCAGCATGCTGGGCAGCGCATTAGCCGCACACATTTTCCCCTGAAAGTGCAATGAAGAGGCATACTTTTTCATTTGTTGCTAAATTCTTTTCGTTGGAACAAACGATCCCCATAACACCTTTTCTGAGCGCAGCTCAAAACTAAAACAAAGCTTTTTTTTTTTTTTTTAAACGTCGACTGTTCCTCTTTGAGCCCTTTGCACGTCTAGGAGCGGCATCTTTGGACATGGATGTCAGAAGGGCGGGAAACAATGAGGCGGCCGTGTTTGCGCCGGCATACGACCCCTGAGGCCATTTCTTTTTCCCAAGAGGACTTCAGTATACGGCTGCCGTGCTCTCGTGCAGTGGGTGGTGACGCAATGTACGATTCTGCATGACTACGTTGCCAGAGACTCCATGTCGGTCTGCAATATGAAAAGGCAACCCTACTAATGTGGGGAAGCCATACTGCTGCTGCCGACCATTCAGTATAGATGAACATATTAATCCAGTCGACCAACCAGCAAGTTAGAGGGAAGTCTATCGTCCGGGGCGAAATGACGAAAGCAATACCCGCACTATTTTCAATCCCTACCTGTCAGAATAAAAAGATGGCAGCCGAAGCAGCCGCTGCTCTTTTTCCCATGCGACACGGGTCTAACGCTTCCATGTTCCGCAAAAGAAACATTATTATAGGCCAGCATGCTCATAAAACGGACAATACATTCGGACCACGGCGACTTGCAAACAGTGACAAAATGTAATGTTTCGGTCAAGAAACCTGAGTCGACGACAAATAGAAACTACGCCGGCTAATTCTGGAACACGTTGCCCGCACATTCGGCTCTTCGAGATATTTGCTATTTGTATTTCACATATGCGTAGGGATAGCTACCTCACGCTCATGGTCTATGAAAGAGGCTGACCTGTAAAAGGCTACAAGAGCCAGCTATCGCACGTAGTTGGCAGCCAGCGAGGTATAAACTGCGCAAGAAGCGAAGGCAGTGAACCAGGAGATATGAAACTGCGCCCAACATTCACTTTGAAGCGGATGAGCCGCGAGTCGGTTCGAAAGTCACGTTCACGGTGTGAGCTTGGCTTCGCGTTTCCGCTGTCGACACCACCCAATCTCTAACGCCCCGATGCGTGTGCCACAGCCTGAAAAAAAAAAAAAAAAAAAAAAAAAAGGAAACTTATTAAAGAAGAGCGCGGAGACAAGGAGAAAGAAAATGCCACGCAGCCCAACACACGCTCTGTCTCTTCCTTGGGTTGCACCGTCGCATCGGCTAGGACGTGCCTTGCGTTAGCCGACGCCTCCACCGCCAAAGAAGGCGCCGGTGGCCCACGGCGCGTGACATTTCGCCGACCCCGCGCCTCACGGGCCGTGGGCCCCATTGAGTGCCCCTCCCAGTGTTTTGTACATGCACTTACGGGCTGCTCTTGCTGGTCAATGCTGAAGCTGCGTGCTTTCCTCTCTCCTATCTCGCTCGCTCGCTCAATGGCTTCCTGCAATGCAGCTGTGCCTGCAACAAAGCCAGCGCTTCGGGGGCCCGCACAACATTTTATTCTTTATTTCGCTGCGGGATGACGTGCTTTCTTCTGTGCCTTCGTTCACCTGGGCAGACGGCTTTGTCCGCGTGCTGACACGACAAAAGGGGGTAGCAGTGAGGCCTTTTTTTTTTTTTTTCTTTTCTGCCTCCTTCGCTTGGCCAACGCCGGAAGTCCTCAGGCGAAATTACGACTTGATACGGCGCTCTGGCTGGAAAGGGTTTGTTCGATTACCTTTGTTTCCTCCTATTGCTTTGCTTATATAGCCTTCGTTTCTTCCCTCGTTTCATTTATTCTGGACGCACCCCTTCATTCCTTTCCTTCTGGTGCGTGCAAGGCGCGCCATATTGACCCACGCAGGCTACAGCTCCTCCCTCCTCTCTCACTCGGGTGTCGCGACAACGTTTTTGTTCGCTACCCCAGCAACCGCTCCTGCACTTGCATTGCTTTTGAGTAGAATGGGGCGTACGTAAATGGCTGTGTGAAGCGAAGAGAGTAGGAATGGTGCAAATGTTCGATCATAATTAAAGCCAAGATGGAACAAAGAAAGAATTGAAGACCTACTCCATAAAGAAACCACGGTATCCAAACTGTTTACTGATACAGCCACCAAAGGCTGCAGCGCCGAGGTCATGAAGGGGAAATAAACCTATAAATTAGCTATGCATCATCAGCACTTTGCCCAGCATGAATGGAAAGCCGCGTATATCACCCATGCAGTTAGCTATGCAGTTAGCTAGAGTGCACTTCGCTGCGACAGGCGTCGTCATGATAGAGCAACAGCAGCGCACTAAGCGACTTTTCTATACCGGATGTTTCTTTCTAGAAGGTCCAAAATTTAAAGACAGAGGTAACTGGCTTTAGATTTCTTTTAGCACTGGGGCTATATTGTGGGCTGCGGTGGACGCCATGTAAGAAGCAAACTACTCTAATTAGTTCGCTGAATGAGTGAATACGTTAATGAACTTTTTAATCTTCATTTTAATGGGTTTGTTTTATTTGCAGAATTGGAGCTGATCCTTCTAACAATATGTCCGTGAAATATTTTTTTTTTTCACTGTAGCGCCTTTTATAAGGCCTTCAAATGTCACCCTTGCCTGTGACGTATATCGCTCCACCCAGAGATATCGTCACTCTGTTTGCATCACCTGAGAGCTAGACGGACGCACGGTCAACTTCGTTTCCAATTTCGTTCCGACCGCTGCCTCGCTAATGGCCGCCGCCTCGGTAGCCAATGCACGTACTCACTATGCCTGCAGTCCGGCCTCAAAGCGCACACTGGCCGAAATATCTATGTCGGACGTGCGGCTGGCGCTGTGTTGGTGGGTGAAACCACTTGGACGAAACCACTTGTGGGCATTATAACGCCCGCTGCGATTTCTTTTAAGAAAATATTTATCGTGAATACACTATTTGGAGCAGGATCTCCAATTCTGCAAATACAACATACGCCGTAAAATTAAAAAGCAATTAACGTAATTAGTTAATTAGAGAAATAATTGAAGCATGTCGCGTCTTATCTTGTGTCCACCGTAAACCCCTATATAGCCCCATGGCTAAAATTTATATGAAGCCAGTTGTCCTCTTTTTTTCTTTTTTTCTTTTGACCTTCTAGTAACAACACTCAGTTTATTCTTATCTACAAAGCAATGTGAATGAACCCTTTCATGCGCCCCATCATTCAGTCAGCATACCTTCTGAATTAAAACCAAATCCCTGGAAATAGCGGAAAGAAAGTTTGCACTGTTTTTAGATGGCGTTTCTAACTGCTTTTCGTTCCGGCCTCAGTTGAAGATGCTCAGCCCAGCCTTGTATCGGCAAGAAATATATTAGTTCATATTGCTTTTGCCATCGCACTTTCCGCCCGCTCTCCTTCAGAACCAAGGTCCAGATACCGCGCTGTCTCAGACACCGGGGGCTGCCTGTCGGCGACAGCGACGAGAGGAAGAACAAAGCGAGTGTGCAAGTGCGCTGGCATCGAAGACCGCCTGACCTTCTTTCGCTCTCGGAGTGAAACACGGCATCTTTCCTTCCTCCTCCTCATTCTCCTCCTCTCCTTATCCCTTCTGACCGGATCCGGTGACTCTTACACAACGGACTCAACTCACTTTCTTCTGCAATCATTCCCTCCTCCTGCTCTTTCATCATTCTCCCTCTACCCCTTTCCCGGCCGCTATTTCGGTTGCCCGCTAGGGCGGGTGGGGGAAATGCTGAAGACAGTTGAGACGCGCAATATACTTTTCCCACCTCAATATAAAAAGGAAAGGGAAAAGTAAACGAAGATTGCGCTACTCGCTTTGTCTCTACCGTTCCTTCTTCCGACGCTACCTCGTTACAGTGGCCCGCTGTTTGTTGGCCCGGTCTTCTCGACTGTGTTTGTTGTCCCTGCACTACGGAGCCGCCTTCTCGTCGCTATTTCCCTTACTTCTACTCTTCGCTTCGTTCGTCATGATTGAGTCTTTGCAGTCTATTTTGCTTTGCGGCGTTTCTTTTCCCAGCGGTCGTTGTTCTCGTTTGGCTCCTCTTATCTGGCCTGCTCACTTTCGCGCGCCTTCTCCGCCTCGTCGCCCGTCCTGACTTCGCCTTTTCACTTCATCCCCTTGCCCTTCAGCGTACGCCTTCACCCCTTGGCGTTCCCGCTGATTACTCCAATTGGCTTGTTTGCTCCCGAACTCCCTCCCACTGTTTCCTCTTCTTTTTATGTTTAACAGCAGTGACTTTTTTTTAGTTTTTTTCATTCGCAATAATCCTCCACCTTTGTTACAGATCGTATTGTGGCTCGCTTACCCGTTCCTTCCTGTGGGTCTATTTTAGCAATGATTATTGGCTACCTTTGGTTCACGGACTCTCGAGAAATAAGTGTCTCCCACAGAACAGGTTTTTTTATGAGCGCAGATAACCATTACGCTCTTCTACTGATCGACTTTCAGTACATTTCTTAAGAAAGCAAATATTTTAAATTAAAGATGATACCCTAACTCTAAGCACTTCGCTTAACAAATGATAATTCGTCTAACATTGTGTTTGGCGCATCATATCCAGTTTTTCTTTCGCCATAAAATCTCATATAACTAACTAGTAAAAGAACGTCCGTGCAGTGTGTCACTTGTGTCTGCGAAACAATAGCACTGCACTTTACTCACCCAAAGGGAAGAGGAATACGACGCTCGTTGTTATACGCACATCGAGGAATACACAAGGTAATGTATTTAGGGATTACCGTTCATAGCCTTTAATATCCCAAAAAGCACTGAACAAGGGTAAAGGGATAAGGGGGGGACTCAGTTCGCAGGTAGAGTCAACGTTTCGACAAGTGAACTTGTCTTCGTCTGGGCAAAGCGATCATCACTGGCAGGATTTTAAATACACTTTTGCTTCTGAAGAAGAGAGTAAGTCAAGGAGTGAAAAGGGGAAGGGTGGATGGGTGAGAAGAAAATAGGTCATGGAGTGAAAACAATATAAAAAAATGTTTCTTCAGTACGTATATCTCAGCCTGGAACCAGGGATCCTGTGGCCTGAAAAAGGAATAAAAACGACAGTACCTGGAAAAACTACAATGTGGGGTGGATAATTAGTCACCACCTAAAGCAGGTTCCCTGCAGATACACCTTTCTTAAAAAGGAACAGGCATTCCAAAGGTTCCTGATAAGGAACATATCTGCAGGGGATCAATTCTTGAAAACTTTATTGAAGCGTATAAGATATTGTTACGAAATATGTTAAAAAATCATTTTACCGAATTTCTTGTTACGTTTTCATTACGACGCCAATATCAGAGAAAGTTTACGGCGTTGTTGTTTGCCTGTGAAAACCGGTATTTATCTCCCACCCATACACCAGCCTCACCCGACACCCAACCTCCAGAAGGATCTGCCATCTCCCAGCCAGACATATTTAGAAGCCCTCCGATACGACAAATCGATGGTAAATTCAAAGACGTAAATGGGTAGTAGACAAAATTAATCTGCATTTGGCCCATGTAAACGACAGACAGGCTCTGTTGACGCATACAGCACAGCACGAATTGCACTGATCGTCTGTAAATTTTACTGCAAAACCAGTTCTAGCCTAGCACGACGGACTTCGCCGATTTCAGGACTTCTTCCACCTAACCGAGTGTTGCTACGGCAACATACAAGCATAACTTTGCTACACATGGTTATACTAGTACGACTTGCTATCAGTCGCCATTGCTGCCACGAATACCAGACCAATAACAAGGTTAAAGCTAATTAGACCTAATTAACACTGATAAAGCTTGTGTGAACCACAGGTAAGATACGTGTCTGTGGCGTAATTACGTTTTTCTAAGCCCAACTGAGCGCGTTAAAGCCGAGCTGAGAGTAAAGATAGGTCATATTACAGCAGCACGTCACACTCCGAACTTACCGTATTTCCCCGCCCAAACGTAATTAGCTTGGTTAGGCTTAGCTGCGCCTAATAGGCAAGCAAAGCCCATTTAGCTCAAAAGCATACGTCTAGCTTTCTCGTATAAAACTTGCACTTATCTATGGTTAAACCACTGTCATTTCTTTTTTTTTTTTCTTTGGGGAGTACTCACGCAATTTTGAATTTATATCTTGTTTTTACAATGGGCGTTCCGATTTTATGTAGTTCGTTAACGCGATACATTAATGATTTCTTTCTGGCATTTCAACTTCGCAGATTCCTTTTTCAGTGATAATGAACATGCATCGTGATGTCCATTATTTTTTTTTTTTTCATTTCGTAATTCACCCAATCACCCTGTCCTTCAATTCGATTTTTTTTTTCGTTGTGTTTCAAGCTGAGTGCTGAGTGCCTATATATGAAATCTCGGACTGCACCTCGCATATCTTTGCGAATGCGCCCTCATCGTTTGAGTATGTCAATTCACGTCCTATTAATATTGTAACCGGCTTGAGCTGAGGCAAAGCTGAAAGCGTGCACAGCTGGCAGGACGCAGTTTCGGAGATCTTGCTGTTTTGAGGTTTAACCCGGACCCACAAGTGAACTAATCTCGACAGCAGCAAAAGCACTTAGTCCGCTCGACTGTCAATGAAGGCCAGCCCAAGTAGCACCGAAACGGTATAATAACGTTATTTATTTGTTGGAGTCAAACGTTAATACAATGTTCTTAATGACTGTTTTCTATTTTTCCTTAAACTTTATGCACGCGCGTAATTATAATGTTATTCTAACATTATACAGATATTTATATAACAATTCAGTAACTGAAAAAAATGTTAAAATAACAATATTGAGGGACCGAACTCCGCAGTTATATTACGCGAATGTATGCTAGCAGCTTCATCAACACTGCATGAAGAATGCTACAGGAGAAACCACAGCACAGTACAACATAGCGCACTTCCGATGTACGATCACGACGGGGAGCTGACTGGTTTTTCACGTATCCTCTGCCTGCCCACAAATCAAGCAGGTTGGTATCCGCATTGATCGCTTGCGCGTGGTGGGTATGCACCGCTGCCATTCTTAGCACCTGCACGCAAACGACAGCGGCAGTGCCTACGATTTGCACATCGCCATGTACAGCGTGCTTGTATAGCGCAAAACTACAGATAAAGCATGTCTTTATTTTTTCTTTATTGCCAAACTTATAATCAGATTTTACACATAAAGAACATTACTCCACAAACACAAACATGGGTTAAAACCACTCGATTTGGGCTGCGTGATCCATTACAAATCAGGCATGTGCAGCAACACTTCCATTCTGAGAAGCCACTCAGGCACTTCCGTCTTGTGTCTTGAAGATATCAATATCCCTCGCAACGGCTTCGCGATAATACTGCCGTATTTTCCTCGCATCAATGTCGGCACGCCTGAAAACCATTAAGGATTGCCAGATACTGTGCAGGCCCAATAACATGATCATGTCCAGTGGTAGCCCATCATCATCTTCAATCGGTAAAAATCGAATACAGAATGCATCCACGGGTAGGTCTTTTTTAATCGTTCGTTGTAGAGTGTCCCTGAAGAAAAAGGCTTCCCAACAGTCTAAGAAAACGTATTCGATAGTTTCCGGCTTGCGGCATATGAAACAGTGATTTCCCCAATGTACAAAAAAAGCCTTTCATTTCTAAATAAATCTTAACTTCTAGTGTATTGCTATGGAGCTTGAAAAAGAAAGTTTTTGCTCCCCCTGGTACAGCAATATTTTTTACTCGTTTAAGGACAGACTTCTATGGACCTGCACAGTACAGCGATCTGTACAATCGGATTGGGAGAAAGACATCGCACAAGTCCTTGTAAAGTTTCTTTCGCGTCACAGTTGATAAATATTCAAACGGAAAACGGGCTTGAAATACACGACATGACATGTAAACTTTAAGGATTCCGAAAATCCTCCCTTGCATGCTCGCCGAACTTACAACAAAATTTGGTAACACTTTGTTCAACCTAACCTGACACATTGTTATCACGAACGAACATAAAACGGTTATCCACTTGGTGCAAATACAAATGCACCAAACCAACTCCTCCAGAGCGGACGCGATGAAAGAAGCTGATTCGGCAGGTGCGCTCCCAAGTACTTCCCCACACAAAAATAGCGAACACACGGTGCAATCTCTGCACCTTCACACGTGAACAATGCAGTACTTGTAACACGTACCATATCACCATATCTTGTTAGCCAGAAATAAATTACAAATCGTAGCACGTGCAAACATAGACCAACCGAAGAAGTACGTGAGAAGGCCGATAGATAAAGCATGTCGCACTCACCTAATGCTGTAACCCGGGCTCATCCTTATATATGCTACCCATGAGCAGCGCCCTCAAGTGTGTTAGTGGTGAATTGTAAATAAGTGCAGTTATTAAATGATTCTTTAAGTATATGTATAATCTGTAGCTGACATGGTGTCAAGAGGTTTAATTGCAAAGTTCTGTTAAATTCTATCGTAATTGCTAAATTACCCGGCAGAAAGCCTCAAATAGCGGTAAATTACGTACTTGAAAGGATCATATGTTGATCTGGTATTTTAACGTTGTATTGACATTTTCATAACATTATAAGTTAATGCTTCATAAACATTCTTCAAAGACCAATAATGTTAATGAAGAGTTTTGTCTTGAAATTCCATTATAGCAGGGTTACTGTCCTGAAATTGAGCAATAATTTTTGTATTCGTACAAGCTTCATGTCTTGTGTATTTCCATGTTACAGCTGTGCTCGTATATAGTGGTGATTGTCAGTTCTATACGGGACATTACATATATGTTTTGAACATGCGTAAATCCTTTTCGAAGTGTAAATGTGCCATACAAATGTTTTATTGCTAACATTACTATTTAGTTATATTATAAACGTTGTGCAAACGTTCGGAAGTTAACAAAAAACAATAAATGTCGCATCTTAACGTTAGAATAACATTATTACACGACAAATAACGTTATTATAACATTTTGTGCAACCTGGGAGGTTCACCACCGCTGTTTTTCCGTTAACGAAAGCCTTAACTAAGAGCATTCGAGAAGAGGTGCAAAATGCATCTACAGGAATCTCGAACATCGTAGTACAGTTGCACGAAGGTACAATATCATTAAAAAAATAAAAAAAAAAAGTCATTAGGCCCGGGCCGGTGGCTTCGAGTATGAATAAATACGTTAAAAACCTTTCTGAATATAAAAGCTCGACGCACCGCGCTAACCAGCTGACCAACCTTGGCATCAGTGCTGCTGAAACCGCAGCGTGATAATGCATAGTTAGTATACGACGGTTGCTTGCATTTCATCTCCTATAAAAAGAAAAAGGTACAGGAACGAGGGGGTTCCTTGAGCCCATTTATGATCTGCTTTCTGGGCCCGGACAGATAATGAAGCGTGTAGACATGATTACACTTTCCTTGCATTCACTCGTGGACCAGTGCTGTGTTTACACAGTACCAAATTAACGCGAACACCTGCAAGGCACAGGAAAATGCACCGCGTTTTTTATATTTGCGTAGGTATTGTACTTTCCAGTCTGGGCTTTGCAGCGGGTGATACATTGTGTACATGCGTCTGCTTCCTGGTGGTAATCTATTTACCTAAATCCGCTAGAAGGGCAGGGCGACGGTACATAATCTATTTCACAAAGAAAAGAAAAGGCAAGCAAACACTTCGCAAGCAGCCATTACGCTGCAAGACAAGTAGCGCAAATAGAGACGCCGAGTGCTTTTCTAAACAGACGGTGGCGTGCCCGATATTCTCGTCTGTGTTTGGTCTCTGCCGTCTGCTCCACAGTAGCAGACGAAGCCCCTGCTGCAAACGCACGAACACCTTCGCGAAAAAAGAAGAGGAAACAGCAATGAAAGCGAGGGGGTCCTGCACCGCTCTTGGGTTCAGTGAGAGGCAAAGGCGCACCGGAAATTGAGTCTGGGAAGGCTCGCTTTCTGTCTTCGTCTTGCTTCCGCTTCCCGCAGGATACGCATCCGGAATATACGTTCGCATTCCGCTCATCGCCGGATGCCGAGCGCGTCGGGTGGTGAATAAAAGGGCACGGTGAAATGCAATGCATCCGCCTGGCATCCAACTTCGTCGTACAGCATACAGCTCGTGAACGTGATACCGATTACAGTGGTAACATGAGTGCACAAATAAATTAAATAAAGAAGATAAATTAGGAATGGAGCCCAGCATCCGACTTCCCTTCGATGGCGCTGAGCCCTTCGGCTGGTGTGTCGAGCACCGCACGAAGCTCCGTCTTAGGCGCCGGGGAACGCTTCGGCAGATCAGCTGAAGGACGAAGATGCTGCCGCATACTCGAATGCGCCATGCCTGTGGCGACGGTTGGCGCAGCCTCTCCGTCCTTGCCTGCATCGGCGACAGTAGTTGTCGGACTTGGGCTGTTCTATCCACTAAGTGGCCTACCATACCGCTTTGAGAGGGCTCACGCATTCAGGTCACACTACCATTATTGCCTAATTCTGCTCGAAACCTTTCTTGTCTAACTAGCTCACTGTAGTGTACGCAACTACAGGAAGCGGCGGCTAGAGTAGCTTTGACCTGATAACTCTTAGCTGGTCTTCTCCTCTTATGAGAAAAAAAAATTAAAAAGCGCGGTGGCAGCCGCGTTCTGCTATAAAATTTGTTGTTTCGTCGACGGAGTCTACGACGTCATAATATTACATAACATGACCGAGCAGTGATGTTGAGCAGTGATGACCAAATTTGCAAGAGCTCTGGTCACGTAACACGGCCAAGCTGGGTGGCGGGCTCGTCATCGGTTTGCAACTGTGCTCTTACGTGGGCAAACGTGTCAAACGACAAACTGAAATAACTGGAATGTCTATTTATCCAGACAGAGGAGCCTTGAGTTGCACTGTGTTACGAATTTTGTCTTTTTTTTTTTAAGATGACCAGAGCCGAAATTGTGTCCTCAATTTTTCTGCTTTTGTTGTATAGTTGCTTTATATTGTTCATTCGCTTTATTGTAATGCCCCTCCTTTTAGGGCCAAAGCATTGGTATGGCTAGATAAATAAATGAATAATACAGCCAGAACTAACGTCTCGTGTCTCTACCGTGTAGTATGAAATGCTGGCAAGCTGCGATGACCGCAACAGAAATATGTCGCTGGAGAAGAAGTCTCGTCGGCCGCTCAGGCTCGGGGTACGCAACGAGCAGTAATTACCAAAAAATAGAATCTGATCAAGTGGGCTTCTGACTATATTGCCGACTTGAAAAATGTACGTGGTCATTTACTTTTCAGAAAAAAAAAAAAGCCATTGACGTTATTAAGGCACCTGTATTGGTGACGAAACGTCTGTCGTTTTATTGCGATAACAATACTGCGCCAGGTTTTGAGCCGTCGCGTATCCCGAGCGGACGCCCCGCTTGACCTTGAACAGCCGAGGAGGAAGAGGAGGAGGAGAAGACTGGTAACTTACGCTCTCGTGTAAAGGATGAGCTTAAGTTTCCTCAATAATGTATCACCTTACACTGATAGGGCATGATAGGGGAATAATGTAGCAGGCAAAAGAATCTTCCGCCGTTGCTATCGCAATTCAACTAGGGTTAACCAGAGTTAAAACACAACTCTTCTTTTTGTGCAATGTTTGGCGAGTGTATATTCTTCTCAAGTCGGTATAAATTTTCTTCACCAGACATGATTCCTTCATGTCATCCCTCGTCGCAATGGATTAGCGCACTCGACTACTAAACAAAAAAACTCGGGTTCAACTCCGGCCACGGCAGCCGCTTTTCGATGGAGGTGAAAGGCGAAAAGAAAGACGCCTGTCTTGATTTCAATGCACGTTAAAGGACCCCAGGTAGTCGAAATTTCTGCAGCCCTCCACTACGGCATCTCTCACAGCACAGGTGGCGAGTGCGACTCATCGTATTTATAGTCACTCTGCGAAGGCACTCAGCTTAACTGATTAGCGTGTGGGATGATAAGTTTGCTTCCTCGTACCCATTGGGGTCAAAAGGAGCATATTGTGATTGCTGTTTCAAAAGAACTACGGACTAGAACGATCATAACTTCCCAAACTCTCGAAAGAGTTAAGCCGGAAAGGAGAAACAAATTTAACAGATTGCAAACCAACACATTTCCCATTTTCAGATCGTTACACACACGGTATCGACAACCTTAAGCCCAGAACACCGGCACTGTGCAGAAATTGCCGATCTCTACCACATGCTATGCATATGGGCATGCCAGATAAACAATGCCATAAATCATGCCCCTTCCAGGGATACCTCCTCACTCAACGAAGGTCCTTAGGGCATTCGTTGAGGAAGGCAGCATCCTATCCCAAACTCTAACTAGTGAGATGCCGCTTTGCTCACGAAGGTCGTTAAGCATGGTGGCATCCCACTGGTTAGGGTTTGGGGAAGTAATATGCGTTATGAGGCCCGAAATGGCAGGGAAACAGACACGCTGTATTAGCTTAGACCTAAGAAATTCTGAAGTAGCGATTTCAACCGCGAGGCTTGTAGTGAATTCATACTCTCAACTCCAGCGACATGCGTGTGTTTCTCCACAACTCAGTTTCTGCCATCGCGGTTGTCCAGGTATGCTGGGAAAATCGTAGCTTGGACGAGAGCCGAGCTAGAAGTGGTCCTCAAAGTTCTACCGCTAGGTCCAAGGGAGTGAGCGAATGCAACGTGTTCTGCAAAGTATACGGAGAGAAACGGTGTGCAGATTCTGCGCAGAGCAAATTAGTTCGGACTTGAAGATGTGCGCTCTAAACAGCCTCATATACAATTTGCATCGCATAAAGGCAACCGGGCAACAGTTGCTCTTTCCCTGCTTGTGCATTAAGGATGCAGTATTTACAACGTGTTTGGCATTATGCGTGGCGAGCGACGTGTACAGCGTTGTGTTGAACCGTTACGATTGCCATCATTAGTGAGTCTTAGTGAAACCTCTCTGGACCACTTGGTTCATACGTTGCTCCAAACGTAACGACATGTATATGTGAACCACAAGAAAAAAGAGACACGAACTTGCTATAACTGGCAACTTCTAGTCAGGAAATCGCAATTTATATATTGCTAGGAACACGTGTGTTTTTAAGCTTGGATTAGATGCAACTGGCAGAATTAGAAGGCTTATTCTATACATAGGTTAGCGCCACTTGCTTTTGAAATTATGTGCACGGAGAGTAACGAAAGTTCACTTCTTCCCGTATAACATTCGCGCGTATCATTTTTCCTATGCCTTGCACAGTACCACGATTGCTGCTTGTTCGGAGCCATTACAATTCGCTTCGTTCAGAGATGAAAATACAGGCTGCGTCATTCGCATTATAAAATGCTGGCAAAGCGGAGACTGCATGGCCAAGCTATTCCTCGGCAGTTATGCGCTGACGGGAGCCGGGTCACATCAGCGCTAGAAGAACAGCGACATTTTAGAAACAGTCGCTGTACCTTTAACACAGATCTCTGTACTACATGTGGTCCTTAGTTCATGCATCCGGTCAGGAGATGCAGCGTTCTCATCAAACCATGTGCCTCTCAAGGAATGCAGCGCCCTGCCGCGGTGGTGCAGTGGTTATTGGGGGATCGAGTCCCGGCGGCGGCGGCCGCTTTTAGATGGAGGCGAAAAGCAAAGCGCCGAAGTGCTGTGCGATGTCAGTTCATGTTAAAGAACGTCCCAGGTGGCCGAAATTTCTGTAGTCCTCCACTGCGGCGTCTCTCATAGCCTTAGTCGCTTTGCGACGTTAAACTCCATACACCAAACCAAACCAAACCTTCAAGCAGTGCAGCAGCGCCATCCGCAGCGAAATATTCTTCATTGCCGTTTTCTGAACTTTCTTTCTCCTTTAGATTATTGTGGAATATTATTGAATTATGGAAGAGTAGCGAACAGCAAATAAAGTTACGTTCATATTGCTCGATCAGATTTCGGGACCATAAAACTGCACTCAGCGTATTGTTTCACGGTCGAACATGTTTCGACTGAAGGGCCCTTTCTAACTATAGCATACCATTGTGTGGATTGTGGGTATTTATTTATTGCTTCAGTTCGCGATGCACGAAAAATGGACGGGGGAAACATAATGAGACCGCCTGATTTTTATGTAGCCCATGATAACTAGCACTTATGATTGAGAAGCAAGGCACTTGTTTTTTATTAAGTGGCGTTTTTTTTTTTTGTAAAGAGTCTTTTTTTTCTCGATCTCCAATGCTAAAGCAATGCAGCCTGATTTTTGAGTGACACTGGTGATACCCCCGCACAGTTGCTGTTTTCTGTGACGATTGTCTCTCTTTCTGGCTATTTGGGCCTTTGTACGGCATCAAGAGATGCATTTACCACAAAAAAAAAATACATAAAAGTTTTCCCTTCAGTCGTTTCAAACGTTTTTACCCTTGAAGGATGCGTTGGAACCGTTTCAACACCCACATTTCACTTGGAAGATTGGTCTGTGTTGTCTGTACCTTATTTTTCTTTTGCTATATTCTCAAACTTATAAAATTCCGTTTTTGCTGGAAATGATCGCGGCACTATGTACAGAACAACGGCGCAATGTACAGAATTGGCCATATTGGCCGACGTTCATTTTCACAACAGCGGAAAGGATGTCCCATCCTGTCCTCGCTGCGAGAGTTTATCTCCCTCGTTGTTCCGTGCCCTTTGCACAGTTTCAAATATGGTGGCAATAGCATGCATGTTATTCCAGCAGTTTTTGTCTTCTCCGCGTCTTGTACCTCCCCACTTGAGATTGGCATGCATGTTCTCCCGTTTTCTTCCCCTCGATTTATCGGTCAACTGAAGGCCAATTGCCGCCCCGTTACCGTCACTGCCCTTCATTCTTTCTTTCCATGATGGCATCCATCGGCATCATCGAAAGGGTGCGCCTCAGACGTTGACCTTTCGTGGCTCAAGAAAGAAGAAGCAAAGACAGGGGGAGCAAAAACCACGAACACCGAAAACGTGGAAATTGAAACTGCCAAGGAAGAAACGAGGCGTACACGGGAGCCACGGGCTTCGAACGTCGGAGCCTCCTCGCTTCGTCAAAGCAGCGTGGAATTCAATATCCGACACCAACTTGAATGGGCGATAGGGGTTTGGAGGGTGGCGGCGACGAGCGAAAAGTCTACGTGCATTCATATTCCTCACACACACACAAAAAAAAAGGTGAGACGCGCTTCCAGTCCGCGATGCGTGATGCTCCGAGTGTGCTCACTTTTTCTCATTTTCTTGACACTGAGACCTCGTCACTTGCGCTGGCTAGGTTTCCATTCCAGGACCACCGGCTGTCTGCAATCGTGTCAGGCCTAGACTGCGAAAGGAGTTCGCTGGAGCCGTGTTTTGCCACCTCTTTTTGGATAGCCGTGTGAACAGAGCGTAAACACTGTTCACTCGCAACGGCCGTCACGTGCAACCCCCCTGCAAACAGCGTTGCATCAGCTTGTCTACATGAAGTGAAAGACAGCGCTGCTTCTGCCTGCCTCGCTGACGAATCGTGAGGGAGGGGGTGCCTTCGAATGCCGAATTCAAACTGGGGCCGTTGCCACGGTTGGAATTCTAATCGTGCCGACGCCAGCGAGCCGAAATATGTAACATGCTGCGGAGCCCAGAGGCCTTCTTATGCAACTGATGCAGCATGGAGTTCATTACCCCAAGCTGCTTGCCACGTGCCTTTATAGAGGCGCACGAAGCCTTCAACGTGGTTCACGGACGAAACAACTGCGGTCAACGAACGGTATAGGCAGTGCCTTGCCATGCATTTTAATAAAGGTGGGTGGTTGTTTTCGCTTTTGTTCTTTTATTTTAGTTCCTATACAGTCATGCGGACAGAAGTGAGAGAAAACAACGAAATGAAGGAAAAGCACCTACAGAGTACGATACAGAGCTAGGTGCATACATAGAAGCGCATATGGTGCGAATAGCTTTCTTTTTGTGAGTTTTTTTTTTTTTTTTCAAATCGTGATGTAAAGCAAGAACTAACCACGCTGACCGTTTCATTGAAACTTAACCAATAGCTCCCTCAGAAGTGACGTTGTCACTGAATATGAGGCAATAAAGAACTCCACTCTGTGGACAAAAAGGCAGCGCGTCAGTTCAAAATATTTTCCCCAAACCTGTGGGGAAAAGGGGCCATATACCATCTTGTGCGCGTTTTAACGCAATATTATTTAAGGCGTCGTTTTGTAGAACATCCGACGTCGTGAGCGAAAATTCACGGGCATTTTCTTCCCGGGAATAATTAGCAGGCGACACAATCAAGCAGTGATTGGGCAGTGCGCTCTCTGACGTCACGAGCCTTCTTGTGGCAGAGCTGCCAACTCCAGCTTCTATTTTTACCTGGGAAAGTGGATTGGGAACCGAATCTGCAGAACTCTATTGGGCCTTGTGTAAGACACACTGCCCCGATGCCACGCAGGCACTTTCGTGCGGCTTTGTCAAAGCGGCTCTGTGACAGCTTACGAGTGCTAATCCTAATACGTGAGATCACATCTGCAGAAATTAGGAGTCGGTTGATTAAGCGAGTAGGAAATGCATTACGTGAACAAGCATCCGCAAGCGGAGCTGCAGATGTGAGCCGCTTACACTATTGCTTCACGACGTTAAAGGCGAAACTTGAGAGGCGAAACCTAACTCGCTGGGCTGTTCGCTCATTGCAGATGATGCACAAGTGCATGCGACTTCAGAAATATCAGCTTATTCGCTTCCTGTTTCCGTCGGGAGAGTACGTTGCTGCGCCTGCAATTTACGAAAAGCAGTTCTGAATGCCATTTTCATTTTGCCACTGTAAGCGTACATACGGACTGCAACCGTCCGCACTACTTCTCACCGGAAGGCCTAAATGTCACCACCGAGGTCCAGATAAATAGCAACCATGGGATGGCAATCACGGCTGCCATGGGGTGGTACAAGAACCCCTACTTACATATGCAGTGGAAGCATATATATGTGGCGTGTCAATGTCGAATACCGTGCATGTATTGAACGTCGATGTCCACTTGCCAGTGACATGCGCGAAACCTTGACACGGAAACCTTGGAGATATCGAGTCGATGGAGAAGTAACATAGGCTCGTATATATACCTCTCCAGAGACCTTCGTCGATACTACTTCGGCTTGATGGAGTCACGCTATACTCCGCGAGGGAAGCTTTCAGACTGCGTTGGTTGGAGGCACCCCACGGAAGCACTGCGTCAATAGGACACTGCTTACCGGTCTCGTCCGAGCCCTGTTGGCGAAGCGTCTTCACGCAAACGGGAAGCAATCGACTCACGGTTGTCAATCTAATACACTCACGTTGTTCTTCTAGGCAACAAATAAAAAGCGAAATGGTTAGTATACACACTCATTTTTGTTGGCTTTGGAGAAAGAGAATAAGCACAGGTGACAAAGAAACTGGAGCGAGGACAGTTCGTCGGGTTTTTAGACAGTGAAATCGACTAGTTACGTTTCTTCAAGGTCATGTTTTCTGCAATATCCACGGTCATGCGAGCCACGCTTAGGGCAAGATATCGTACCTTCAGTGTGGCATCTCCCCTGCGCATGTCATGTGGTCCATAGTTTCAAAATAACAACCCAGCGTTGCTGTCGCATAGCAACAAATGATATATCCCACGCAACCAAGTTTGTAGCATGACGTGTGGCCAGGGTGGTACCACGTCGCTTGACTACACGACAGTTCCATAACAACAGCGGACACGTAGCGGTGGTTCTCCAGCGCCGCAGATCAACCTATACAATATCGTTTCGACATATATAGGCCAGAGTGGCGGGCATCAAAGTCTGGCTCCTTGATATATTCATTTGTATACACTAACCATTTTATAGAAAAAATCATTTGCATAGAATTATGCACCCGTTTGGAGAAGAAGACTCAGGTCAAACGATTTGGCGGCAAGTGTAAGGTTAAGAGATTATTTATTATTTAAGCGGCGCTACGGTGGAGCAGTTGCCGGCAAAACTCGCAAGGCTAATCCAACCTATAGTCAGCAACAACCTCAACCTCCTCTCATAGTCTACCTGAACTGCTGCGTTGAGAAGTCTAACCGATGCGTGTCATATGCCTGTTCAGCAAAAGCAAACTTCGATCTCAATTTCGCTATTCGTTTACATTCGAGGCCACAGTTGTACTATACTTTCTTTGATTTGGTTATATCTTGCGAACTTTTGACCACCGTTTTCAGCATTGTGCAGCTGCAGCACCCACTGCTCTAGAGCATGCGTCTGGTTACTTGCCTTGCGGCGTACAGTACACATGACGTTTCGTTTAGATTTCATCATCATCATCATTATCAGCCTGACTATACCCTCTGCAGGGCGAAGGCCTCTCCCATATTTCTCCAATTAACCCGGTTCTGTGCTAGCTGCATCCACTTGACCCCTGCGAACTTTTTAACCTCATCCGCCCACCTAACTTTCCGCCGCCCCCTGCTACGCTTTCCTTCCCTTGGAATCCAGTTTGTTACCCTAAGCGACCATCGGTTATCCTCTCTTCGCACTACATGTCCTGCCCATGTCCATTTCTTCCTCTTAATTTCTACTAGAATGTCAGTAACTTGAGTTATTTCTCTCACCCACTCTGCACGTTTCCTATCTCTTAATGTCACCCCTACCAGTTTTTGTTCCATAGCCCTCTGCGTCGTCCTCAACTTAAGTAGAACCCTCTTGGTTAGCCTCCACGTTCCAGCCCCATAGGTGAGTACAGGTAAGATGCTGTTTAGATTTCAACTACCCAGTAATATAGAACTGATTTATTCGGCTTTTTGGCCCTTTGGCTGTGGCACATTTTTAATTGGGAAGCCTCCATATTCTTCCATTGCAGCGGAATTATTGCGATGCGAGCATCATGTATTACACTGTGGACGACACGGTCACCACTCGTACGTGTTCGCTGGGTAGGCGCATTTCCTTCTCTGTCCTCTTGCAGTGGCGAGCAGCATTCAAACTTTTGCCATACGTACATTAGTTCTCTCAGCAGGAAAAAAAAAAACACTCTTGTCTCGCACCGCCTTACTTGCAAGCGCCCTACCTCTTGGTGCCCATGATTAGCGGCACAAAACGAGAACAGAAGTGACATCGTGCGCGAAGAGGCCACAGAGCGTCGGTCGCTGGACAGTATCATACAGTTATTGCTAAGGTGGTCTCTCCGAATAAGCTGGCAAACAGGTGCGGTGTCGTCCACAGTACAAGAAGCACTGTCTTCCCTTATCACGAGCAGGACACAAAGCAAAGTGAATGAGCGTTATGGAGAATTCTTTGTGCGCTACGCAACGTTCCTACAAGAGAGGACATCGTATCTGTCGAAGCATGCACAGACGTGCGCGCATCCTGACAGCTGCGTCGACGGGACACGGAACGAATGCATGTCCCACTTGTGCCAGCTCTACAACTGCGTCTGGCCGACCGAGATAAGGGCCATTGCTGTCACGTATACCCGTGACCCGGTGGCGACGACACCAATACTAGCGGCATCAGCGACGCTTCTTGTGTTGAATTTGATATTGAAATGTATACTCAACTTTGTGTCCCCGTGCTTACTGATTGTGATTTGCATGAAAGAGGATAAGTTGTGCAAGAACGCCCTTTGCTTGAGAAGTTGACACATGTATGATGATAGCTAGATTTTGGGAGATTTTCTAGTGTCCGCGAACAGGCATTCAAAGTTTTTGCCTCCTTTGTCTTTTTATTTGGTGAGCTTGTCCCTCTTCTGGCATCGTTGATCATGAAATGGCGAGTGGATGATCACTACTGCCCACTCCGAATGCGACGCCACAGTGGCACGACTGTGTCGGTTGGTTTTGCCATATTGACACCAGTGCAAGTGAGGCGCGCCAAGGAGTGCAGGCGCTTGCAGCCCGCGGGTACAACACCAAGTGAATTGTAGCAGAACGGAGGTTTGGGCTAGTTGGTGATCATCCATGTTTAGGCAACAGCGCAAAAGGACAGAGACAAGTGGAAGGAGATACACAACGACGACGCTTGTCGTTGTGTACCTCCTTCCACTTGTCTCTGTCCTTTTGCGCTGTTGCCTAAACATGGATGATCACCAAGTGAATCCTTTTCGGCTAAAAGGGACGACGGCCGTGCATTTTTCAACTAGGGTCACGTGCTGTCCTGCACAAGCCCCTAGTAGTGACATTCATGGTTTAAATGTGAAAACATTTATTGGCTCATTAGCGACGTAGACGGGAATATTGGACATGCGCACGAACTGTCAACGTAGGAAAATAGAAACTGCGTCATGTTGCGACCTTTCAGCCCCAATTTATCTGATATTTCAATCATGACTCAATTGTGTTTGACGTCACATGCCTTTCAATCAATTTCAAGTTCCTCGACGCGCGGACAACTGTATATTCGGCGCCGGGTTTTCCATTCATGGTTTTCCTTTAATGCGGTAGAAATCAAGCAGAACGCACCAATTGCTCCTCTGAAAGTTAGGATACCGCTTAAACAAAAAGTACAAGGGTTCAACGCTGCTGAACCAAACATTGAGCGAAAGCATTAGCTGCGGGTGACCGAGCGTTCTTCTTCTTCTCTTTTTATTCTTCCTCAGACCACATATAAATTGTCCCGCTTTAATTCGCCCGTATGAACGTGCTTTAGTGGCCTATAGGGGTAACGTGAATGCTGCAGGGTCCTAGCAGGCTGATTCTGACATAACCGTCCCACGTGAAACGAGAGACCCAAGTTGGCAGCTACTGCCAGCCCGTGTGTCACGTGGGGTGTGACGTCACAGCGCCACGTGGGTAAGACGTAACTGCGGCCGGGTCACGCGAAGGCTTGACAGTGCGAGTAGTATATTGCTTTCGCAATAAAACATTGCCTCCACTGGGTTTCCAACCCGAGGAAGACCAACAAATCAGCTTGTCCGTCACAGGTACGAGACCACTGTGCTATCCCCGCACACGCACAGCTTCTTTGGCCCTGTACATGGCGTGTCTACCTAGGTTAAATAAAGAAGCGCTGAGCACATGGTAAGCCTGCTAAAGCCACGTGGTCAAATTTCCAACAACCCATGATTGCCTCCATCTCTTCGATTAGTCGCCGTGGCCACAGGCATTCAGCCACTTCTTGAAGGCCATGTAATAACATATATCTGAAATGTACCACCTTTCCTCACGTTGTTCCAGTAAGTTTCGAAGTGGATGCCCCTAATGGCGGTCGATCGAGACGGTGCGTTGCTGCTATTGTTGCTCTTTCCCGGCTATATATAATGGGGCAAATGATCTGCACTCTTTTTTCTTTATTTAAATGCCGTGACATATCGCAGCGGAGTGCAGCGGTGGCGTAGCGGTAGAACATCCGCCTCGCATGCAAGAGGACCGGGGTTCAAATCCCGGTGCCGCGCAATTCTCCACCGGATGAAAAAAAAAAAAAAATCCGAGTGTCGATGGAATTGCATAAAAACAGGTTTGAAGTGCGACCTGATGCCGGTGAATACCTCCGGCAACGCACTCCCTCACCAGAACAGGAGTTGGCCACCCTGGTGCAGTAATTGGCCACAACCTCCTATGATAAGCTCCATAAAACCCCGGCCCTCAGTCACCAGCGGCTGCGGAACAACTGACCACGGCGGCGGTCAGACCTGTGACACAGCAGGGGGTGCTAAGAAAGCCTGGCTCCGCTGGACAGGCCGCCATTGGAAACTGACCCTGGCAACGTTTAATGCTAGAACCCTAGCTAGTGAAGCTAGTTTAGCAGTGCTGTTAGAGGAACTAGAGGGCATGAAATGGGATGTCATAGGGCTTAGTGAGGTTAGGAGGCCGAATGAGGCATATACTGTACTGAAGGATGGGCATGTCCTGTGTTATCGAGGTTTACCAGAGAGGCGACAACTAGGAGTAGGTTTCCTTGTCAATAAGTATATAGCGGGTAATATAGATGAACTCTATAGTATTAATGAGAGGGTTGCAGGCATCGTAATTAGGCTTAATAAGCGGTATAAACTGAAGGTTGTACAGGCCTATGCACCTACAAGTAGTTATGATGACCAGGCAGTTGAAAGCTTCTATGAAGATGTAGAATCGGCAATACGAAAAGTAAAGACGCAGTATACTGTACTAATGGGCGACTTCAATGCCAAGGTAGGGAAAAAACAGGCAGGAGACAAGGCAGTAGGTGACTATGGCGTTGGTTCTAGGAATAGCAGGGGGGAGTTACTAGTTGAGTTTGCAGAGCGCAGTAACTTACGAATCATGAATACCTTCTTCAGCAAACGGAAGAACCGGAAATGGACATGGAAAAGTCCTAACGGAGAGACTAAAAATGAAATGAACTTCATAATGTGTTCAACCCCCGCCATTGTGCAGGATGTAGAGGTAATCGGGAAAGTGCGATGCAGTGACCACAGGATGGTGAGGTCCCGAATTAGCCTAAATCTGAAGAAGGAACGCAACAGATTAGTAAGAAAGAAACCCATCAACGAATTAGCGGTGAGGGGGAGGGCAGAAGAGTTCAGGATCTCGCTACAGAATAGGTACTCAGCTCTAACTGAGGATGGCGACATTACCCTAGAGGCAAGGAACAATAATTTCAGAGATATCATTACTGAGTGCGCGGTAGAAGTAGGCGGTAGGATAGTTAGAGAGGATACCGGTAAGCTGTCTAAGGAGACGAAAGATTTGATTAAGAAACGCCAGAGTATGAAAGCTTCCAATCCAACAGACCAGATCGAATTGGCCGAGATATCAAAGCTAATCAATAAGCGCAAGGTGGCCGATATAAGGAAGTATAACATGGAGAAAATTGAGCATGCTGTAAAGAACGGGGGAAGCCTTAAAGCGGTAAAGAAGAAATTGGGCATAGGCAAAAACCAGATGTATGCGATAAGGGACAAGGCGGGCAACGTCATCACTAATATGGCCAAGATAGTCAAAGTAGCCGAGGAGTTCTATACAGATCTCTACAGCAGCCAAAGTAGTCAGGACCGTAATGAGTTTGACGGTAGGGAAAAACAGTCAGACGTTCCACCAGTGACGAAAGACGAGGTCAAGAAAGCATTAGAAACTATGAAAAGGGGGAAATCAGCTGGAGAGGATCAGATAACTACAGATTTGCTGAAGGACGGGGGGGATATCGTGCTAGAAAAACTGGCCACCCTGTATACGCAGTGCCTGTTGTCATCGACGGTACCGGAACCATGGAAGAATGCAAACATTATCCTCATTCACAAGAAAGGGGACACTAAGGACCTTAAAAATTACAGACCAATCAGCTTACTGTCTGTTACGTATAAGGTATTTACTAAGGTAATCGCTAATAGAATCAGGACAACCTTAGACTGCAATCAATCAAAGGATCAAGCAGGGTTTCGGAAACGGTACTCTACTATCGATCATATCCATACCATCAACCAGGTGATAGAAAAATGCTCGGAATATAACCAGCCCTTATACATAGCATTCATTGATTACGAAAAAGCATTTGACTCAGTTGAAACCTCGGCGGTGATGCAGGCATTGCGAAATCAGGGGGTAGACGAGCCGTACGTGAAAGTGCTGGAAGATATATATAGTGGCTGCACAGCAACCATAGTTCTGCATAAAGAAAGTAACAAAATTCCCATAAAGAAAGGTGTTAGGCAAGGAGACACAATCTCCCCAGTACTATTCACAGCTTGTTTAGAGGAAGTATTCAGAGACTTGGAATGGGAGCAGTTAGGGATAAGGGTAGATGGAGAATACCTCAGTAATCTGCGATTTGCTGATGACATTGCCTTGCTAAGCAACTCGGGGGATGAACTGCAAATAATGATTGATGACCTAGATAGAAAAAGTAGAAAGGTAGGCTTGAAAATCAATATGCAGAAGACTAAGGTAATGTTCAACAGCCTCGGGAAGGAACAGCAGTTTACATTAGGTAGCGAAATACTGGAAGTAGTAGGCGAATATGTCTACTTAGGACAGGTAGTAACCGCAGATCCGGACCATGAAAAGGAAATAACAAGAAGAATAAGATTGGGATGGTGCGCATTTGGCAAGCACTCGCAGATTATGACTAGCAGCTTACCGGTATCGCTCAAGAGGAAAGTATACAACAGTTGCATCTTGCCTGTACTCACCTATGGGGCTGAAACGTGGAGGCTAACCAAGAGAGTTCTACTTAAGTTGAGGACAACCCAGAGGGCTATGGAACGAAAAATGGTAGGGGTAACATTAAGAGATAGAAAGCGTGCAGAGTGGGTCAGAGAAATAACTCAAGTTACCGACATTCTAGTGGAAATTAAGAAGAAGAAATGGACATGGGCAGGACATGTAGGGCGAAGAGAGGATAACCGATGGTCGCTGAGGGTAACAAACTGGATTCCAAGGGAAGGAAAGCGTAGCAGGGGGCGGCAGAAAGTTAGGTGGGCGGATGAGATTAAGAAGTTCGCAGGGGTCAAGTGGATGCAGCTAGCACAGAACCGGGTTAAGTGGAGAAATATGGGAGAGGCCTTCGCCCTGCAGTGGGTATAATCAGGCTGATGATGATGATGATGATGATGATGATGATGATGACATATCGCACGGCCGTCTTCCCACCAACGCAAAGCAGCCACCGCGGACTTCATTAGACTCCGCGATTCGACAGTGCGGCCCATAAACTACTGCAGCGGGAGAACGAAAAAAAGATTTAAAAAAAAAGCAGTCAAAATGGCTTCGATAGGATCTTCGTGAGGGCATGGTGTTCGCGCAAAAACTGCTCATCTAGACGCTATTTATCGCGTCAGATTTGAAACTACTTCCTTCTTACTAATGCTCGCCGTATATCCTACTGTTTAGGAATCGAAATTATGCTTAAGAGAATTCCGCGAGAAGAGAAGTTCAGTACCCAATCCGTATGGAGAGCTGGAATGCCCCAGATGCGGCGGCGGCAGCTTTGTCCCCTAATGGTCAGCCACGCTTCACTGTCCCTTGGATGACCGCGCATCACTGCCTCGGACGGTTGAACTTCAATACGGTCCAGGAGCTACCACATGTGAAAACAGCGTGCATTAAAAGAAAAAAAAAGGCAAAAAGTGGATTGCGGCCATAACGCTTTTAGAAAAAAATTGAGAGGGTCTCTAGATGTCTCATAAGAAAAGGACAAAACCCTTACCTTCCTCTCCTATCATGTTCCTCTCATTGTTTGCCTTTTATCGGCATTCGTTGCAATGCTACATATAATTATAACTGGTTTCCAGGAAAGGCACAGGATCTGTCACATTTTCTCCGAAAAGAGTGCGTCTGGACGGTACACCATCGCTCTTGTCGCGTGGCGTTCCTTGGCGCGCGTTGAAGTGTGGGATTGCAGATGGCAGGAACGATAGAGAAGATGAAACTTCTGGTTGGTCGCTTCGAATTTGGCTGCTGGTGACGTCACTTCTGTATCGACCAATCAGGTGCGCCGCTCGCGCGGACAGCTTTTGTCGACGACTGTATGAGCCATTAAAGGCTTTCGCCTTAAAAGCAGTGGTGCACGATTCACCACGGCGTCACCAATCGACTTGACAACGCACCGAAAAGCAAAAACAACACGTTGGGGCGCCGAGGGCGCACCTCGAGGCCGTTGAGGCCCACTCGAGCTCGCGCCCGTGGTCCGCGAGACGAAAGAAGGCCGCGGTCAGCACGGCGCAGCCGTCAGGAGGAAAGAGCGGGTCCCTCACCGCCTCTCGCATATTAGGCCGTTGCGTGGCTGGACGGTCGCCCAATTAAGAGCGCGTTGTCCGTACGTCGCAACAGAGGGCCGCGCGCGTATGCTAATACCGCTACGCAAATCTGCATATAATTACGCCCCTGTCACTCACTATACGCTTCAACCCCTCCCTTTCCCTGGATTCCTTCCCCGGCAGACTGGAAAACCTACGACGAGGGGCGCGCTGCTTTTGTTCTCGGCACTGACAAGTCGAGGAGAAAAGATTACCGCAGGGCACACGTTTTTTTTTTTCCTTTTTTTTTTTTAAACTTAGAAAAGCCAGAAGAAAATTTGAAAATAATATCAAAATAAGCCGGCTTCCACAATGTCGTGATTTAGCTTACTCACTAGATATTAAGGGTAAGCAGGTTAGGCAGCAGTAGCTTCTGGATTACACCGTTCGTTGTTTTTGTTAGCGGCTGCGACCCATCGTGAGTTTTCAGAGGGCGTATTCTGGAATTGCTCGTTCTCTCATTTATCCCGTCTTGCAAGTTGTTTTTGCTACCATATAAAAAACAAGAACCGAAACTGGATCGGAGGGTAGGATTTTCCGCAGACCGTGACGTAACGCTTGGCTACGATTCCCACTCGAACTAACCCATTAAACAGCTTCAGCAGCAGCAGGTCACGAGTAATTTAACACCCAACAAGAGGATGACAGAGGACTTCGACGTGCGTGTGCGCGCGCGCTAGTGTTTGGGACGAATATACGCATCACCAAAAATACGTTTCCTCTTAAAAGAACGAGTAGATTCCTACATGGTTCAATCAACTTCCGGTGTACCCTACGCAAATGACATCCCACGACGGAGGAATAAGATAAACTGCTACCATGCGACAGTCAAGAACTTTGGCGTTATGATTAATGGCTCATCTTGGCCACGCATCGCCAGCTAATGTGACATTTTTTTTTTTTTGACAATGGTGAATAGGTATCGCTTATATTCTCAGGTTATGATTATGCACTCGCAGATTATGACTAGCAGCTTACCGGTACCGCTCAAGAGGAAAGTATACAACAGTTGCATCTTACCTGTACTCACCTATGGGGCTGAAATGTGGAGGCTAACCAAGAGGGTTCTACTTAAGTTGAGGACAACCCAGAGGGCTATGGAACAAAAAATGGTAAGGGTAACATTAACAGATAGGAAGCGTGCAGAGTGAGTCAGAGCAATAACTCACGTTACTGATATTCTAGTGGAAATTAAGAAGAAGAAATGGGTATGGGCAGGACATGTAGTTCGAAGAGAGGATAACCGAGAGTCGCTTAGGGTAACAAACTAGATTCCAAGGGAAATAAAACGTAGCAGGGGGCGGCAGAAAATTAGGTGGGTGGATGAGGTTAAGATGTTCACCGAGGTCAAGTGGAAGAAGCTAGCACCGAACCGGATTAATTGGAGAAATATGGGAGAGGCCTTCGCCCTGCAGTGGGTATAGTCAGGCTGATGATGATCATGATATTCTCAGGGGCGCCGAAAAGGCCGCATCAATGTCTCACCTCTTCGCCAAGCTTTTGAGCTCTTGTACGGAGCCGCACGAACGGGATTTCATGTTTTTCTTTGCTGGATTATGGATTGAGCCAACGCCTGACCAATTGGCCATTTAGCAAGTTGAATGCATGCATGTCTGGTCACAGTCAATCTATGATTAGGAAAGTAGGGCTATGACATTGTTCATTTGGTTCTGCATGGCGGATTTTTACATCGCGCTGGTACACAAAACATTGATAACGAAACGGACGAGTAGACAGGTACAAAAAACTATTACTACGAGCCAAACAACGAGTCGCTTTCAACCAAGGCCGAACTTGAGTGGCGGCGGCAGCGCGTGCTTTCATACTAGCTGCGCACTGACCGCGGATGCAATGGGAGCTTTTATGAGAG